>NW_024080720.1:267285-313586 GCF_003009895.1 Hyaena hyaena | reverse complement strand
AAAAAAAAAAAAAAAAAAAAAAAAAAAAAAAAAAGTTACCAGCCTACAAATTTTGCAGTTACTGAAATTATGGTAATGTGTGGCACATATGGGAGTGGAACTCACAGAAATTATACCTAAAAACAATTAGCTTGTGGGTATAATTTTATTACTCACAAATATCCAACTGAATATAAAAACCTTGAACAAATCATCTCCAAACAGAGCAGCCTCACAGACTCTTTCTATCTTGCAACTGGAGAGTTATTAGGGGGGACTCCGTGTGGCCAAACAAGAATTTCAGGAAGAGCTCTCTGTATCCTTCTCCACTTCATTTCTTCTTTTCTTCTTAATTGGAGGTGGGACAAGAATAGAAAACACAGTATTTTTAAACAATGATGCTTTCTGTTCTTGGACTCTAAATGTTGTGGTACAAAGATTCTCTTGCAAATGAAGAATCTTGGTTTGAGTTTGGAAATAATAACCCAACATACCCCTACCCCTTAAAATTTGATACTGATTTTAATTAGATCCTTTTTGGTATAAAATTGTGTGTGTATAAGAGTTCCCTAGGTGGCTCAGTGAGTTAAGTCTCTGACTCTTGATTGTGGCTCAGGTCATGATTTCATGGTGGTGAGACTGAGCCCCACATCTGGCTCCGCACTAGGCATGGAGACTACTTAAGATTCTCTCTCTCCCTCTCCCTTTGCCCTCAAAAAAAAAGTGTGTGTGTGTGTGTGTGTGTGTGTGTGTGTGTGTGTGTCTTCGTGTGTGTATCCATGGGAAGGATGATTTGACACAGGCTTAATGTTCCTCTTAGCCACAACTCAAGTACTGAAACAATCCTTTTTTTTTTTCAAGCTATCCCATTTTGACAGCACCATCGTTTCTGGATGTTTCTATTTAAACTTTCAGAATTCTCAGGAAGATGTCCTTTTCCTACCCTGATTAATGCTGCTCTTTTTTATTTCTAGGAAAACAAATATTTCACCAAATGTCTTTATTTATTTATTTTTTTAAATGTTTTATTTATTTCTAAGAGAGAGAGAGAGAGAGACAGTGTGAGCGGGGAAGGGTCAGAGAGAGAGGGAGTGACAGACTCTGAAACAGGCTCCAGGCTCTGAGCTGGCAGTCAGCACAGAGCCCGACACGGGGCTCGAACCCACGAACTGCGAGATCATGACCTAAGCGAAAGTCGGACGCTTAACCGACTAAGCCACCCAGGCGCCCCTCACCAAATGTCTTTAGATTTGCACATGCTGGATACACAAGCCACCCATGTAAATTTACAGAAGAGTGACATGTGTATATTCTTCTTTGGGGGATTCTTCATTATGTAAATATATTTATGCCAAGATATACATACTCATAATAATGCCCCTCTATGTGTCCAGGTATAGACAGAGTAGTGTAAGGAAGACATAAGGGTCACTGGTTGGGAGTAAATCTCATGGTACCTTTTCTTTATAATCACCTTCTGTGTTCTCTGAGTTAGCAAAGATCAGGAAGACTTGTTCCAGTGTTATCTGGCTGATGGAGTAGTCTTCTAAATTGAATTGTTCTTTAGCTTCCTCCAAAATTCCAAATACCTTTAGAAACAACAGCAATAAAAAAGTGCAGTTATCATTGCAGGCCTCCCCTCCAGCCTCCAACCCAGATGCGCATCTCCTGCACTTCCTCCAACTCCTGCCAACTTCATGTTGGAGGACAAAAGAGATAGATGAGAAAATAATTGAAGAGACAGTTGAGAATCTGCAAGGAAGCACTTCTCTCTCCCTACTATATTGTTAGACATGATGACGAATGAGACTTAAGGAAGAGAAATCAATTAAACTCTAGGGGCCTTTGAAAAATAACAAACTTTAGGAAACTTTTCTGCCCCTCATATAATGTCAGGCTCCTGTTACACATGCTTGGATATCAGTTACTTCCCCCATCATGAGTACTTTCCTAACATGTAACATTAGAAGAACATGGTTTCTACATTCACCTTTCCCCAGCTGTTGTCCCTGCGGGGAATGTAGTAGTTTAGGATCCCTTGATTCTCATTCTTTAATACACTACCTAAGAAATGAAAGAAAGATAGATGAATAATCTTAACAGATACCATTTTTAATTTCCAAAATACTGTAGATCAATCTTCATTATACACAATAGAGGGGTAAATAGACATTGCTTTTTTTTAATAGTTTCTTGTCAAGTTGGTTTCCATATAACACCCAGTGCTCATCCCCACAAGTGCCCTCCTCCATGACCATCACCCCCTTCCCCTCCCCCCTCCCCTGTCTGCCCTCAGTTTGTTCTCAGCATTCATGAGTCTCTCATGGTTTGCTTCCCTCCCTCTCCCCCACTATTTTTTAGACATTGTTAATACAAAAAAAGGGGGGGCATGGTCAAATAACTCTCTTTGGTACACATGACAT
The DNA here is from genome assembly GCF_003009895.1 of Hyaena hyaena. Lineage (NCBI taxonomy): Eukaryota > Metazoa > Chordata > Mammalia > Carnivora > Hyaenidae > Hyaena > Hyaena hyaena. Next base: position 311,184 of record NW_024080720.1, on the reverse strand, counting down.
GGTTAACTCCTTTCAGATTTATTCTTGATGAAATAGCCTTATTATGTGGAGTTCATAGCAATTATTGGGGGCAGGCTTTCAGGTACAATAGACTTGTCAGCTCAAATGCCTCATGTTAAAAACCTGAGCCTCCTCAGGGCTCCTGGGTGGCTCAGTTGGTTAAGTGTCCAACTTTGGCTCAATTCATGATCTCCTGGTTCATGAGTTGAAGCCCTACATTGGGCTGTGTGCTAACAGCTCAGAACCTGGATGGAGCCTGCTTCAGATTCTGTGTCTCCCTCTCTCTCTGCCCCCACTTGCACTCTTTCTCTCTCTCTCTCAAAAAAACATTAAAAATTTTTTAAAGAAACAACCCTGAGCCTCCTCAAATTCTAAGATTACAACAAGACTTTATTTCTCAACATAGTGCTGAGAACATGATGAGCTGGCTGAATTTTCACTCTGGTTGTGTGGATATGTATGCATGTAGTGTGCTTGGTGTGGAGGAGAGCAGGACAAGGCCTCCTTGCTATTCTCATAATTACACGCCCTGTGAAAGACAAAATTATACCTATAGATTACCAGAGTCAGCCTGTGTGTTCTGTGGGTCCTTATCCCACTGGGGGAATGAGAGGGAAGAGGGGATATCCATTTCTAATGGGAACAAACATGTTTACGCTCATCAGTGCACATTTTTAGGTTGATGCAAATTGGATTAGCTGGGTTTAAAATGTTTTAAAGTTAAAAATACATGTTTATAATGGTGAGATTTTTTTAGCAAATTTTAATGCATGTATTGTCTCCATGATCATGTAAAGCTCTTTTTGTGTGTGTATGAAATATTTGAAGCATGGAGTTTAATGAGTTACTTGAAGCAAACACCAGTGAAATCATCTCATTTAGGCCAAGTAATAGTAAAGCAGACACTCCCATGTGTCACTTCTCAGCCTCTATCCCCCATAAAAAATCACCAATACTTTCAAGTTTATTGTGGATAATTCCCTCCCAAATATGTTTTTTTTTTTTTTTACAAATAGTTTATTGTCAAATTAGTTTCTCCATAACACTCAGTGCTCATCCCCAAAGTGCCCTCCTCCATGCCCATCCCCCCCTCCCCCCCACACCCATCAGTCCTCAGTTTTTGTCAGCATTCAAGAGTCTCTCATGGTTTGCCTCTCTCCCTTTCCCCCACCATTTCCGCCCTTCTTCTCCCCCTTGGTCCTCCGTCAAGTTCCTCCTAATCCTCCTATACGTGCAAACATATGGTATTTGTCCTTCTCTGCCTGACTTATTTCGCTCAGCATAACACCCTCAAGGTCCATCCATGTTGCTACACATGGCCAGATTTCATTGTTTCTCATTGCCATGTAGTATTCCATGGTATAGATAAACCACATCTTCTTGATCCATTCGTCTGTTGATGGACACTTAGGCTCTTTCCATGTTTTAGCTATTGTGGAGAGTGCTGCTATGAACATTGGGGTACATGTGCTCCTATGCCTCAGCATTTCTGTATCCCTTGGGTAAATTCCTAGCAGTGCTATTGCTGGGTCATAAGGGAGTTCTATTGTTAGTTTCCTGAGGAACCTCCACACTGTTTTCCAGAGGGGCTGTACCAGTTTACATTCCCACCAACAGTGCAGGAGGGTGCCCGTTTCTCCACATCCTCGCCAGCATCTCGAGTTCTCTGATTTGCTCACCAAATATGTTTTTACCTGTGCATATACCTCTAAAAATTGAGGTAGCGTTTTCCTACCTTTGAAGCTTATGTGAATGGAATCATCTGGTATATATATTTTTCTTTCCGCTTTTTTCACTAAATGTTGTAAGATTCATTCATGTGGTCACAGAAAGCTATAATTCATTTTCCTCTGTAAATAGTAATCTGATATATGAATATTCCACAATTTGTTTTCCATTAGGCTACAGGTTATCTGACTATTGTGAATATTGCCAACTTATATATTATTTTATTTATCTCCTTGTTACAGGTGGATGCAAATATCTAAAGTGTAGCTGTAGGTAGAATTGTTGGGCCATAGCTTTTTAAAAAACTGGTTCAGTTTCACCTGTGAGATATAGCAAGTTGGAAAGACTGTCACTCACACTCTTACTACAAGAAAGCTGGACAAACTGCAAATAATGTTTTTTCTTGAAACCTTCAGTTTTCTGATAGGGCAAACTCAGGGCAACCTGTATCTGGAGAGAGACAGGCATCTATAGAGAGGATTAAAACCAGAACATTTGCTGTGCAAGGCAGACACTGCCAGATGATAGAAGCTCAATTTAAAAAATGTAATAAGTAGCTAAAGATCAAGTGTGGAATGGCAAGAGAATTATGAAGCCCACTCTTTTATTTTTAACATCTTTGATTTTGGTTTTTTAGTAGTGCTTCTTACACGTATTAGAGAACTGAATTTTGCTTGTGAGCCCAGATGAATTTTTTTTTTTCATTTCATGCAGGGGTTAAGTCTATTTATATATGCTGAAAGGAGCAGCATGTTTAATTCTAGTTTTCCTATATAATTTTTAAAATTGTATATGCATATATACAGATAAATGCACAAATATAAATACAAATGTAATATACAAAATATGTCTGTGTGTGTATGTACTTCACCTGTGGTTGGTTTTTATTCTTACTGTTATATTGGTGATATATATTTGTTCTTATGGTTAGCTTCATACTGATATCTTTTCCAAATATTTATAAATAGTCCCTTCTTTTTAAGACAGTGATATAAACATTTAGTGCTCACCAATAGTTCCTATGCAGAAACTGCTCCAATCATTTCTTAGTTGATGTGAAATGTTTGTTTGTATAGTCTTCAGGGAGAACCACTGGGGACAATATCCCCTGGATACCTATTTGTTTATAACTCTTTTTGAATTTTATTCTTGAAGATCATTTTGGCTTCATGTGAAACTATGGGTTGCATTTTTCTTAGCGTAGAATCCCAAGATCAATCTAAATTTCTTTCCCTTATAAACTTTCCTTCTTTCCCTTATTTGTTTTAAATCTGGACTCTAAAGGTCAATCCCCTTTATTATTAAAATACAGTAGTTATATTGGAATACTCCTTGGTGTATTAGCAAGATATGGAGTTAATTTTTCAGGTTGTCCTTTCAGTAAGCAGGTTTGTCTCATCTTAGGAAATTTTCTTGAATGGTAGTTTTTAGTATTTGTTCTATTTTATGGCTTTCCTTTTCTTCCTTGTGGACTAAGTTCATATTGTGTTGGGTGGTTCTTGTCTTGCGTCTCTCTTACTTTGGCATGCTTACCTATGTTTCTGTTTGATGGTTTTCTGTTTTGCTCCTTTCCAATCTCCTTTCCCTTGTGATTTCTATGTGGTTTATTTGCTCTTGATAGTTAAGTATTTCTGAAATATTTAAAGTACCCTCTCCAATGAGGTCAGCTGTCTTTGCATATGCCCCTGTTGTCTAGCCATCTAATCCCTTTGCTCTTCCGATTGTAATTTAGGATTTTCTTACATACCATCTATCCCCTTCTTAATTCTTTAAGCTCGTGTTGAAATATTAGGTACTAGTTTCATCTGCTCTGTAGCCTTACAGCTCTGCTGTTCTTTCAATGTCTGTAGATTTTTCTTTTATCCTCTCTTATGATATTTTTCTGTGGGATTCAGTTTGAACCTTTCCAGTCATTTATCTTTAAATGAGGTTAATTTTCTTATAGCTTTAGTAGGAATTTCCTATGTAGAAGGTGGGGTAGGACAGAATATTTTCTTAGCTTTAGAGTCCTGTTTTGTAGGGTTTCTTCTGAGAATCTTCTGGGATTTGTCAAGTAGACCTTCCTCTGGTACTTTCTGATATCTGCCACTTGTGGGTCTCTCTCCACTCCAAGCTTAAATTTGAGATCCTTTCCTCCAGAAAGGATATTTGCTCCTACTTGGAATCAGAAGATGCTACTTCAATGAGGGAGCTTGGGGCAAGCTGAGGGCAAAATGCAGGCTAGTACCCCACCCCCACCCCCACGTGGAATATGTGTGATATTCCTTGGACACTCCTGGCTACCTAAGAACAAAGGAAAGGGGTTTAAGTGCTTGCCATGGTGATATGGGAAACTAAGGCAAATAAAAAATTAAGTTCCTTTACTGCCTATAGCTCAATGACAAGTCCTTGAAACAGGCAGAGTGACCTCCTTCTAGGAGCTTAGCTGCCTCAATGATGACACTTTGCTAGGGGCAAAAGAGACCCTTAGCTTAACATTATCCCAATCTTAAGGATCCTTTAAATCTACTTCCTTTATCTCAACTGCCTCAAGATATATGCTGGCAATCATACTCCAAGCTTATGGCCTGTGGTATACATCTAAAGGATCTCATGACCGAGGTTTTGTTAAATGGTAATAAATGGTTTTTCCCTAGCAACAGCTAGCCCCTCAAGGTCCTGGAAACCTTGCTTCCAAAACTCTTTAGAGACTTACTCTATCCCTGAGCCCCTCCCAACCTGAGAGTGTATAATGGGTTACCTTCATGACCCCAGTGCATCTCTTCCTGCCCACGGGTCCTGTCTCCATGCTTTAATGAAATCACCTTTTTGCATCAAAGATGTCTTAAGAATTCTTTCTTAGCCATTGGATCCAGACCCCATGAGCCCTCCATCACCCCAAAACTTCATCACAAGTGACCAACCCATTTGTGGCAGCCTTTGAATGAGCTTCCCAACCCTGATGAGGGTACACAGCTTCATCAGTGATGCCAGTGCCACAATGGCATTTGCTTCCACAATTTGCATTTTCTAACTGCTCATGGTTTCTTTTGTTTGTTTTCTCCTTTTTTTCATATTTTCTGGTTACTAAAATTTTTTCTCAATTTTGTAGGTAAGACAATTACTGTATTTAAGATGAATTTTTTTTAAAAAAAAATTGCCAATTTCTAGTTTATTTTACCAGGAGTACTTTTCAGAATATATAAGCTAACATACTACAGAAATCATCTTTACATTAAAAAAAACACATGGTCATTTAAATTTCTTTGGGATGATGTAGAATCATTTACCCTAGATATCTGATTATTGCGGCAAACCCTCTTTTAGATGACTTTTCCTGCAATATTTATTTCTTCTTTTTAAAAATCAAAATTTAGGTGTAAGTGCCATGTCAGTTCCTTTTTGATTCTGTCATATTTGAATAGGTATTTGCTTCAGCATGATGGAAGGAAGAACAGGGCAACAACCACCTTATAATAGAGAAAACGCCTGCATTCCTGTTAAAGCTCTTGTGTCCACATCCTTGAAGATAGGTCTTGGGTCAGTGTTTAGTGTACTTCCTTCAAGAAGAGCTAGGACAGCACATAGTAGTGAGGTATTCTGGTCACAGCTTCTTTTGTGGTACTTTAAGACACCACATAAAATAGAAGATTGATAGAATAAGTACTCAAAAATATGTGCTGAATGAATGCATTGAGTATTGAACTTCTTTTTTTTTTTGAGTATTGAACTTCTTAATGGACATATCCATCTGCATGTGTCATACGCACATCATAATCACTATGACCAACACTGGAGTAATTATTTTCCCATACATCTGTTCTTCATATCTCCACTTCAAATAATTTCTTATCTATTTTCTTTCTTTCTTTTTTTTTTTTTTAAGTTTACTTATCTTATTTGGGGTAAAGAGAGAGGAAGAGAGAGAGAATCCCAGTCAGGCTCTGCACTATCAGCATGGATCCTGACATGGGCCTCGAACCCAGGAACTATGAAATCATGACTTGAGGCAGAATCAAGAGTTGGATGCTTAATTGACTGCGCCACCCAGGCACCCTTCTCATCTATTTTCTGATCTTCATTCCTACTGTGTAATCAATCGTGCTCTTTTCCACTGCTTGGAAGATAAACTTACAACTTCTCAGCCTGACACACAATGGAAACTTCTCTGATATTTTACTCAGCCTAACAGAGTAGAGTAAGATGAAAAACCGAAATTATTAAAATCTTTTCCATGCTTTTGCTTTATGTTTAAGAAAGAGAGGTAAGGGGCCCCTGGGTGGCTTAGTCAGTTAAGCGTCCGACTTTCGCTTAGGTCATAATCTCGCGGTTCGTGGGTTTGAGCCCTGCGTCAGGCTCTGTGCTGACTGCCAGCTCGGAGCCTGAAGCCTATTTCAGAGTCTGTATCTCCCTCTGTCTCTGACCCTCCCCTGCTCACGCTGTCTGTCTCTCTCTCTCCTAGAAATAAATAAAAATATTAAAAAAAAAAAAGAAAGAAAGAGAGGTAAAGGACAGAAGGAAATAGTTGCTGTCTCTGGTATTAAACCATGTAGCTAAAACGTAGCTAAACCATTTTAGCAGCAGAAGCAGAATTAGTTTTGAAAGAAGAGAAATGCTTAGTGGTTCTTGTTTATTATATTTCTGTATCACAATCAAAAGATTGGGATAGATGCTTAGTTAGAAGAAAAAAAAAAGCCTTAAAACTTTGCAAAGTTAATATGTGAAATAATTGAGAATTGTACTTGAAAATATGACTTTAGTGATATAACTTATATTGACAGCACAAATCCAAAACTGTCTTATTAAAATGATACAAGAGCTAAGGGAGAACCTTCTTATATGTATATGAAAACATATGCTTCGCCATACTAAAGTTACAGAAAGAAGGATCTGAAAAGGAATTCCGTATGGAAGATCAATAAATATCAATAACCCACAGGAAACAGTTATTGGAGACATAAAACATATGGATGATGAAACAATAAAACTATAATTTAACACATCTTTATAAAAGTTAGCCTAACCTAGTTTACCTGGGAATGTCATTGTGATGAAAAATTTTAAATCATTCAGTTTATCCTCCTGCGTATCAATCTTGACCTTGATCTTCAGGATGTAAATGTTGCCAAACTTGTTTTTGAGGTGCTGAGGGCTACCCAGGCACATGAACTTTCCCTGCACCATGATGGCCAGCCTGGTACAGAAGGCGTCGCATTCCTCCATTCTAGCAAAACATGATACCATAAAAAGTTCTGGTTTTGGAGGACATTCTATAGTTCAAACAGAGCCAGGATTTGTGACTCTATTTTCAATGTGAAATGGAATTTGGTAATCATAAAGGTTATAGTTGGGAAGTGAAAATTTTTCAAACAATTAGTAGTAGAGTACAAATCCTCAAACACAGCCTCTCTCAAACTTCCTGCTCTTTCCCCACTCTAAATTATTTAACTCAATGAGTATTTTTGGCCACTCCATTCATTAGGATTAAGGAGGAACTCAGATACCCTCAAATGTATTGTTAATATTCCTAGCACCAAATAATTCTCACTTATAGCCCGTACAATACTTGCCAACCCTCATTCAAGCTTCCAAATGAGCCACACCTATGGGAAGTTATGATGATGGCTTTGCCACTTTCACGTGTCCACGTCACAGCATTCCAGAGCAGGCGTCGGGCTCCAGGGTCCATGCCAGTTGATGGCTCATCTAGCAAAATGACTGAGGTATTTCCCATTAGGGCAATAGCAGTACTCAGCCTACGTTTGGTTCCTCCACTTAATGGTCATAGAAGGAGAGAAAATTTAGAGGAAAGGGAAGTTATACAAATTAGATATTTATAGGAAAGAACATAAACATATCAACAAACGTTTAACATGAAATTCCACAGTGTTGATTAGTTTCACTTCAGTAAGTTAGCAGGCCCAGTACAGGTGTATATATCAACTAATTTTCATTTGAAATGTAGATGAGTGACTTCTATGTAACTGATTTTAGCTACATTATCAGTGGCACAACTTTGAGATCATATTGATAGTATATTGAGGTAATATCCCTTTTGAGATTTAGAGGCTATAGTTTAAGTAGAACTAGGATTTTTAGTTTCACCTCTGCAAAAGAAAGACGTGGAGCTACACTGATCTATGTTATTAGTATTATCTGAAACTAGCAACTCATGAGAGAGTTTTACAATTAGATAATAGTGTGACAGAGGGATTTAGGTAGAGCTGTGTACATTTATTTCAAACATCAGAAACATAGGGAGGCATCTCAACATTAACAGTCCAAGAAAAAGATCATCATAATGATATAGCTCACCTGTACGTACTGATAAGCTTGTCAGCATGGAGTTCCAGTTGCATTGAATTCAACCATCTATTCACATACAGCTGAATCTGGTGCTCAGAGATTCCCCATAATCTAGCATACATGATCATTATTTCCCGACCAGTCATATATTCCAGCAATGCTTCAGTCTGAGGACAATAGCCAACCTTTGACTTCACCTGGTTATGAGAATTGCCTTAATAAGGAACCAAGTCCTCTATCCCACTGAGTGCCCCTGGATGAGATAGAAGACTCCAGTCCTCCATGTCTCTAACAGTCCTACCAATATTTTTTCTTTTCTAAAGGCTACATGATGATGGTCATTGGATCTATTGTAATAACTTGGAATAAAAGATTCCTTAGTTCAGATTTAATGATCTTAGGAATGAAAAAGTTAGAAATAAAGTCCCAGAGCCCAATGAATTTGGAGTGTTAGAATACGAGATACTCCCCTCATTAATAAGAAACTCTAGTGGACATGGCCACCATAAAAGTTTTTGCATTGCACAACCTGCAAATTCATGTGTATACCTTGTTTCACAGTAAGACTAAACCAGAAGCAAAGCCTTTCCCCACTCTCACAAATAGGAGAATGCCAATGACTGTTGCTTTGCCAATAACCAACCCTTGTATGGATTTGCATTCAGATGTACATAGACTAGGTATTCAGAGGAAAAGATAATAACATTATTTTATTAAAGTTAATCAAAATTTTATTAAAATTTGAAGTAGTTATTCTAAAAATTAAAATTCACACCTTTTCTTCTGAGAGTTTATTAATTAATTTACAGTAATCTCAGACTATTAGCAGCCATAGTCTCTTGGTAGAAATCAAAACAAACCCTTTCTTCTTCTGTGTATAAAGTTATTGTTCCATATTATCTTTGAAAGTAAATGAGCTACGGGGCGCCTGGGTGGCTTAGTCGGTTAAGCGTCCGACTTTCGCTTAGGTCATGATCTCGTGGTTCATGGGTTTGAGCCCTGCGTCGGGCTCTGTGCTGACTGCCAGCTCAGAGCCTGGAGCCTGTTTCAGTCTGTGACTCCCTCTCTCTCTGACCCTCCCCTGCTCATGCTGTCTCTCTCTCTCTCCTAGAAATAAATAAAACATTAAAAAAAAAAAGAAAGTAAATGAGCTGCATACAACCATAATTCAGTGAACAAAGAGAAAGATACCATGAATGTCATCAGTAGAAATAATACTTACAGCAACATATTTGTAATGACTTCAGAAATTGGTATTATCAGATCAGATGAGAAAATGATTGTGCTTATTATGTTTAAATAAATTTTAAAAACTTAAGAATATATTCATGAAAAAAGTGAAGCTGGAGATAATACAATACCAGATATCAAGTTATACTACAAAGTTGTACTAATCAAAACAGTATGGTACTGACACAAAAATAGACACATAGATCAATGGAACAGGATAGAAAGTCCAGAAACAAACTCACAATTATATGGCTAATTAATCTTCAACAAAAGAGGCAAGAATATGTAATGGGATAAAAACAGTCTTGTTTCTTCAACAATTGATGATGGGTGAACTGGACAGCTACATGAAAAATAATGAAACTGGACTATCTTCTTTCACCATACACACAAAACAACTCAAAATGGATTAAAGACCGAAATGTGAGACATGAAACCATAAAAGTCCTAGAAGGGAACATAGGCAGTAATTTCTCTGATACTGGCCACTGAAACATTTTTCTAGATATGTCACCCAAGGCAAGGGAAATAAAAGTAAAAATAGACTATTGGGGCCACCTCAAAATAGAAAGCTTCTGAATAGCAAAGGAAGCAATCAACAAAACTAAGAGACAACCTACTGAATGGGAGAAGATATTTCCAAATAACATAATCAAGGAAGGGTTTGTATCCAAAATATATAAAGAATGTATACAACTCAACACCCCTAGAAATAATCCAATTAAAAAATGGGAAGGAGACATGAACAGACATTTCTACAACGAATACATTCAGCTCTCCAAAAGCCACATGAAAAGATGCTCAGTATCACTTATCATCAGGGAAATGCAAATCAAAAAAGTATAATGGGATACCACCTCACACCTATCAGAATGGCTAAAATCAACAACACAAGAAACAAAAGGTGTTGGCAAGGGTGTGGAGAAAGGGAAACCCTCTTGCACTGTTTGTGGTTTGTGGGAATGCAAACTGGTGCAGCCACTGTAGAAAACAGTATGGAGGTTCCTCAAAAAATTAAAAATAGAACTACTATATGATCCAGTAAATCCAGTACTGAGTGTTTACTCCAAAGATACAAAAACACTAATTCAATGGATCAATGCACCCCAATGTTTATTGCAGCATTATTTACAATGGTCAAACTATGGAAGCATTCCAACAGTCCATTGACTGGCGATGAATGGATAAAGAAGTGGTATATACATATATACAAATGAAATATTACTCAGCCATAAAAAGAATGAAATCTTGGCATTTGCAACAACATGGATGGAGCTAGAGGGTATAATGCTAACTGAAATAATTTGTCAGTCAGAGAAAGACAAATACCATATGATTTCATTCCATATGGAGAATTTAAGAAACAAACAAATCAACAAAGGAAAAAAAGAGAGGGAGGGAGAGAGACAAACCAAGAAATTCCTTTTTTTTTTTAAATGTTTATTTGTTTTTGAGAGAGAGAGAGAGAGCACAAGCAGGGGAGGGGCAGAGAAAGAGGGGGACAGAGCACCTGAAGCGAAGGGGCTCTGCACTAACAGCAGTGAGCCCCACTGAGCTTGAACCTATGAACTGTGAGATCATGACCTGAGCCAAAATTGGCCACTCAACTGACTGAGCCATTCAGGCACCCTGAAACAGACTCTTAACTATAGAGAACAACCTGATGTTTATCAGAGGAGAGGGGGTGGGGGATGGGTGAAATAGATGATGGGAATTAAAGAGTACACTTATCATGATGAGCACTGAGTAACGTTATGGAACTGTTGAATCACTATGTTGTACATCTGAAACTAATATAACACTGTATGCTAACTACATTGGAATTAAAATTTTAAAAATTAATAAAATTTAACAAAATCTTTATGAAAAAGAAAAGTATAAAGTTACCTTTGTACTTTTGGTATTCAACCATATTTTGGAAATGAACCACATATACCATCTAAAAACTAAAAATAAGTAAGTAAATAAATTAAGCATGTTACAAACTTTATGAATGGGTTTGACAGCAATTTAATCACAACGGAAGAAATTATCATGGAGATTAAGTAATAAGAAAGTACCTAGAATGTAGCACAAAAAATTAAAAACTGGGGAAGCATGAAAGTGAGAGATAAGGACAGACTGGAAATATGTGGATAACTGAAGTTGCAGAAGGAGGGAAAGAAAGGAACAGGAGAAATATTTGAAGAAATCGTAAGTGAAAATTATCCAAAGCCAATTAAAGATACCACTTGATAAATTGAAGAATGTAAAAAATTTTCAAAGACTCAGAATAAAAATTTAGAAGATTCAGATCCAAATATTTCATATTGAGGCATATGTAAAACAAAGAAAAAATTTAAAAAGCAGATACAGAGGGAAAAAAAGATCATCTGTAAAGGAATGTCAGACTAAGCTAATTATCTTTCTTTTTTTAAATTTTTTTTATGTTTTATTTATTGCTGAGAGAGAGAGAGAGAGAGACAGTGTGAGCAGGGGAGGGTCAGAGAGAGGGAGACACAGAATCTGAAATAGGCTCCAGGTTCTGAGCTGTCAGCACATAGCCTGACGCAGGGCTCGAACCCACGAACCGTGAGATCATGACCTGAGCTCGGACGCTTAACCGACTGAGCCACCCAGGCGCCCCAGACTAAGCTAATTTTCAAAAGTAGTGATGGAAATTAGATGACAGTAAAACAACACAATCGGTTTGCTAGAGAAAAATAATAGCAAACCTCAAATTCTATATACAGTGAAAATACCTTTTGCCAATGAGGGTAAATAAGAGGCATTCACAGGTAAAAATAAAATATGAATAAGAAAGTTTGCTCCTGGGGCGCCTGGGTGGCTCAGTCGGTTAAGCATCCGACTTCAGCTCAGGTCATGATCTCACAGTTCGTGGGTTAGAGCCCCACATCGGGCTCTGTGCTGACAGCTAGCTCAGAGCCTGGAGCCTGCTTCGGATTCTGTGTCTCCCTCTCTGACCCTTGCCTGCTCATGCTGTCTCTATTTCTCTCTAAAAAAAAAAAAAAAAAAGAAAGAAAAGAAAGTTTGCTCCTGAGTTTCAGATTGAGAATCTGCAAGTCTGCAATTGCTAATTCTACTCCACACTGAGGAGAGGTCCTAGCCATTGCAATGAGGCAAGGGAAAAAAGCATAAGATTGGAAAGGAAAATAAACTCTTGTTATCTGCAGCAGTCATGAATGTTTAAGTCAAAATTCCAATATAATTTATAGATAAATATTAGAAGGGAAAGTAGTAATTTTGTTGATAAGTTTAATGTTTAAAAATCAATTGCACTCAATAGACCCTCAGCAAATAATAAAATATAAAATCATCTAAATTAACATTAAAATATAAAATATACAGAAATAAATTTCATACAGTATCACTTTTTCTTTTTTTTTTTTATTTTTATTTCTAGGAGAAAGAGAGAGACAGCGTGAGCAGGGGAGGGTCAGAGAGAGAGGGAGTCACAGACTCTGAAACAGGCTCCAGGCTCCGAGCTGGCAGTCAGCCCAGAGCCCGACGCGGGGCTCGAACCCACGAACTGCGAGATCATGACCTAAGCGAAAGTCGAACGCTTAACCGACTAAGCCACCCAGGTGCCCCAACAGTATCACTTTTTCTTGATCTTATTTCTAAATAGCAAGCTGAATTCTCTTATTAGTGTAATATCCTTATTCAACTATAAAACCATTATTCTGAGACATTTAATAAGACCCAAACACATAGAGAGATATATTATGTTCACTGTAAGTATGTCAATCTTCTGGAATCTCACTTAAAATCCCAGCATTTTTATGCAAAGATGAGCTAATTCCTCAACTCATCTATAAATTTAAAAGCCCATAAATAACCAAGAAGAACAAAGTTTTCACTTATTGGTATTATGACTTTTTATAAGACTACCTAAATTAGGAAAATATGGTATTGATGTAAGTATAAACAAAGAGACCTATGGAGAAGAACACAGTCCAGAAACAGTCCCATATTTATGTAACAAGTGAGAACAATTCATCACATAGAAAGGATTCTCCATACGATCATCAACAGAAACTTTTGAGACTAGAAAGTAGTCGGATGTTATATTTAAAGTGAGAAAAAACATCAACCAAGAATTCTATACCAAGGATTTTGTCCTTCAAAAATAGGAGAAAATAAGAAATTCACTGATAAATAAAAGATAAGGGAGTTCATTACCAACAGATCTACCCTACAACAAGTGCTAAAAACAAACATTAAAGGACACTAAACAGTAAATTAAAGCCATATGAAAAGATAAAGATCTCTGGTAAAGGTAAGTACACAGGCACATATAAAAACCAGAATTATTATAATTTTGATTTAAGACTCAACTATTTATTTTATACAGTATTTGAAAGGCAAACACATAAAATAATTTTTAGTGGTACACAAAGTATAAAGATGTAATTTGTGACAACAATGACAAGGTGTGGACATGGGAACAGTGATGTACAGAGTTTTGTGTGTTACTGAAATTAAGTTGGCATCAAACCAAAATAGACTGTTACAACTTTAGGGTGTTAAATGAAATCCCAATGGTAATCACAAAGAAAATATCTGTACATATACACAAAAGGAAATAAGTGTATCAAAACATGTAACTACAAAAAAAAATCAACTAAACAAAATGTAAAGAAGTAATGGACGAAATTAGGGGCAAAAAACATCAATAAGAGACATAGTAAGCAACAAATGGCAAAAGTAAGTCTTTCTCTATCAGTATTTTCTCTAAAAGTACATGGATTTAATTCTCCGATCAAAAGGCATAGATGGGAAAAATGAATTTAAAAAAACAAACATGATCCAAATATATGCTATTTAGTCAGACTCACTTAGGTTTAAGGACACAAATAGGCCGAGAGTAAAAGGATAGGAAAAAAATTTCATGAAAATAGTGCCCAAAAGAGCTGAGTGGCTATACTGTTATTAGAGAAAATAGACAAACTCAATAACTGTTACGAGAACAAATACAGTATTATATATTGATAAAAGGGTGAATTTACCACAAATATAACCATTATATGTGTTATATATATGTGTATATATATATATATATATATACACACACACACACCAAATATCAGAGCTCTAAAGTATATGAAGAAACCAATAATAGATTTGAAGGAAGAAATAAACAACTGAAAAATATGGAGATTTCAGTACTCCACTTTTACTTCATTTTCTTTAAATTTTATTATTGAAGTATATTTGACATACAATATTATATTAGTTTTAGGTGTACAACATAGTGATTAAGCTCTATACATTATGCAATGCTCACCATAAGTATAGTTACCATCTGTTACTAGACAATGTTATTATAATATTGACTATATCCCCTATGCTATGTTCATCATCCTCATGACTTATTTATTTTATAACTGGAAGTTTGTACCTCTTAATCCCTTTAATTTATTTTGTCCATCCTTCTACCTGTTCCTCTCTTAAAACCCCCCAGTTTGCTCTTTGTATCTAGACTTGGTTTCTGTTTCTGTTTCTATTTGTTCATTTGGTCCTTTGTTTTTTAGATTCCACATATAAGTAAAATCACATGGTATTTTTCTCTCTCTAACTTATTTCACTTAGCATAATACCATCTATGTCCATCCATTTGTTGTAAATGGCAAGATATCATTTTTTATGGCCAAGTGATATTTCATTGTATTTACATCTTCTTTATCTCTTCATCTATCAATGGACACTTAGGTTGTCTTGGCTACTGTAAATAATTCTGCAATAAACATAAGCTGTGCATATATCTTTTTGAATTAGTGTTTTTATTTCCTTTGGGTAAATACTCAGTAGTGAGATTTCCAGATCATATGATATTTCTATTTCTATTTTTTGAGGAACCTCCTTACTGCCTGCTAGGAATTTTGAAATCTCTGACCCCAAGGACCACCTAGAAGAACCCAATCACTTCCTTAGTATCACTTCTTTCTCTAAGTGTAAATGTGATCAAGTTATTCAATGTATACAATATCTCCTATCTCATTCTCACAACTTTTAGAGAATTCTAATACTTTCTTTTGCTTCAAAGCTAACTTTCTTCAAAGTATGATCCAAATTCTTAGTTTCACCTTTGTTACTAGAATACTGTTCATCCTAGAGCATCCAGACTCCCACAACCCCATCTACCTGATGTCATGACAACATCCCATGAACTAAAGAGGAAAGACCTGCGGGGCGCCTGGGTGGCTTAGTCGGTTAAGCGTCCGACTTTCGCTTAGGTCATGATCTCGCGGTTTGTGGGTTTGAGCCCCGCGTCGGGCTCTGTGCTGGCTGCAGCTCAGAGCCTGGAGTCTATTTCGGGGTCTGTGTCTCCCTCTCTCTCTGACCCTCCCCTGCTCACGCTGTCTCTCTCTCTCTCCTAGAAATAAAAAAAATAATAATAAAAAAAAAAAAAGAGGAAAGAGATGCACTATTCAGGCTCCCATTACAACCACCCAACTGACCATAGTACAATAGTTCTTGTTAACTGCATCAGTGAAGTTCTACTTGCTAAATCCAATACACAGGTGCCTGGGTGGCTCAGTCAGTTAAGTGTCCGACTTTTGATTTCAGCTCATGATTTATGAGTTTGAGCCCCGCATCAGGCTCTGTGCTGATACCATGGAGCCTGCTTAGGATTTTCTATTTCCTTCTCTCTCTGCCTCTCTCTCTCTCAAAATAAATAAACAAACTTAAAAAAATCCAATATACACTATTCAGGCTTTATCTTGCCTGAGATTTTCTGGAATTTGATACCTTTGACCATTTTCTTCTTCTTGAATGTCTTCTCCACTTAGGTTTTCCCCAAGATTATGCACTGTTTCCCATTGGCTTGTGCACCAATGACTGGCTGATTCAGGGATACAAAAGACAGCTACCTTGCTTTGATTTGAGACCACTCTGAAGGCCATCCTGTTCCACAGCTCTAATGAGCATGAAGACCTCAGTTACAAGTGAACTGCACTTAATACGTAAACTGCAACTTCTGCCCAATCTTTCCTTCCTTACAGCACCTTGTCTGACATATGCTGGACATACTATTGATAGAACTTGCCTTTTACTCTAACAGTTTCAAAGAACACAAAAGATATTCATGTCTTAGCTTCTTCTGCTCTTGTGGCCTTTCCTCAAAATTGTATTTCTCTCTCCAGAATCTATTGAACCAACAGTATCAATACCAATGTCTACCATGATGGCCATCTATTATCTTCAGTATCTGCCTATTACCTGTACCTCAAGTCATCAAGCTTCTCATATCTTAGATTGTAATAGTGTCTTACTTTTTGGAGACTTTTTGTGATGCTAAATTGCTCAAGGAACACATCCCCAGAGGTAACAGTCTCCTCTCCAGTCAAAATTTTGAAGGTAGTAGTTTTTCCAGCTCCATTGAATCCAAGCAATCCAAAGCACTCTCCCTTTTGGACTGTAACAGAGATATTTTTCACAGCCAGAATGACTGGATACTTAAAATATATCTAAAGGAAGCCAGAAAACACAATATAGTAAAGAATATTTGAAAATCAAATATAATACATTTCTCAGATCTCTTCAGACATTTTCACAAGAACTCTTCTATTATACTAGAAAAAAATACAAATAGATTCTGAAGAACCACAGTGTGTGCTGGACACCAATGACATACTCCTGGGAATAAATGAAGCCAGCATATATCAACCAGTGAATGATGTTACCTTTGTGAGTTCCTTAATAAGCACTGCAGAATTCAGCAACTCCTGAGGCTCCTCCAGGATTCTCTGTCTTTCATTTTGTACATCTTCATCATCAGATTCTCCAGATAGTTGCTTGGACACTTTTTCCTATATTTTCAAAACAAGAATCATAAAAGTAAATTCTATTTAGGTGTCTGGTCTACAGTGGGTGGTTTCATGAAAGCTAAACTGGGGATAATCTCAAAGATGTTAGCAATTCCATGAAGTCTTTGAATATCACCTCAGCAGCATGTACAACTTGACTAAGCTTTGAATAATAAACAGTTTATCAGGAGAATGATGTGAAGATCATAGAAGGTAAAGTCATCCCACATAGTAGAAATATTGTGAATTAAAATGCTATATTATGTACTTTAAACCGTTAAAAGAGGAAATTTATTATTTTTAATTTTTACTTTAATTTCTGTTACAGTTAACATACAATGTAACATTAGTTTCAGGTGTACGATATTGTGATTCAATACTTCCATGCAACATCTGGTGCTCATCACAAGTGCACACCTAACCCATCTCCACACCCACTTCCCCTCTAGTAACCAACAGTTTGTTCTCTATAGTTAAGAGACTTGGTTTGGCTCTTTCTCTCTTCCTCTCACTATGTTCACTTGTTTTATTTCTTAAATTCCACATGTGAATGAAATCATATGCTATTTTCTTTAAAGACAGAATTTAACACAATCACAGAAATGGTTTTTATAACTTGGATCTTTAAGCACGAAATCATCCCAAGAGGGTATGGAAATTCTAAAAAACAGCCATGAATTCTAAATAATAAATAACTTTTTCCAAAATTAATCAGGAATAAAAGCATCAAGAAAATCATCAAGGCTTAACTAGACTTTTCCTAAGGCATTCACTGGACTCTAGGGCCTATATTTGCAGGATAAATATTACAAGATAACATTCTTCTGTATTATTCTTGACTAGACCAAACAGCTTCAGGAAACTGATCTCAAGATGGTAGAACAGAAATTTGGCATAATTTTAGAGACTGTTTTGTTCAAGCAATTCAGAACATATTCATTTTTATTTATAAAAATTAAAAAATTAGGATTACATAGCATGTTGTTTTTTCTAGAATTGGACACCTCAGGAAAAACTGCAGCCACAACTGGGATTAATCAAGTGTGCTTTGTTACAATTACAGTATGTTCAATACTGAAAGGCTAAAGAAGAACAACTCTTTCTGTATGAGGGAAAAGAAAAAATCAGTAAGACTTCACCCTAAAATATTTTATGACTAATAGAATGTCAATTTGAGGAGATATATGGACCTGTGCCCTAGTGAAACTGATGAAAATTGTCTAAATAATAATCATTTAAAGGCTCTGGAAATGATCCTAAGGGCATACAACAAATGAAGAAACATTTTTTTCAATAAATCTAGTAAACTTGGGAAGAACAGTGAAATCCTGTGGCATTGGATAATAACCCACTCTTTCCCTCCCTTCCCATTGCTCAGAAAAGAAATTCACTTCATATAGGTAGATTAGGAGGAAGTTAACGGAGGACAAAGTGGGAGAAGGGGAAAAATAGTTGAGGAGAGGGAAGGATGCAAGCCATGAGAGACTCTTGAATGCTGAGAACAAACTGAGGGCTGAGTGGGGGTGCGGGAGAGGGGAAGGGGGGTGATGGGCATGGAGGAGGGCACTTATTGAGATGAGCACTGGGTGTTATACGTAAACCAACTTGACAATAAACTATAAAAGAAAAAAGAAAGAAATTCACTTCAGGCAGGTGCAGCCATGAACACAAAGATTCCTCTTCCCTCACCTTTACAAGGTGAGTGTAATTGGGAAGCTGGGGTTTCCTTCTTTCACCTACTCTCCACACAGGGAGTGGAGGATCCTCTACCTTGGGTGTAGTGTGGAATATTGAACTCTAGGTCATTCTTAGGGCAGAGGCTTCATGCTGGGAAGGGTAAACCAACAAGACCAGAGACTACTGTTCCTTACTGAGCACCCAGCTCCTGAAACAGTGATACCACCAAGAAAGAAGCACATCACTGCTTCTGCCCTCAACTTTGGAGCCATGGCCCAGAAATTTTACCCAGGGGTAGAGCCATATATTGTAAAACAGAAAGCTCATAGATTCTCCCCCATAGAACCGTTTTCATTTGAAACAGCATAGCGAAGTTAAAGCCTAAAGATACTCTCAAACAATGGTGGTTTTTGTGTAAAGCAATTAAGAAATGATATAAATTAACCATACGCTAGCTACTCGACTAGAAAGAATCAGAGAAAGAGACCGCTATGAAGAGCCCTCTTGGGGTGAAACAAATCTTGAATACTGACCTCATGCTATTTCTGCAAAGAAGCTCAAATTTAATGGCGCTATCATTAAAGCAATTTATGTGTTAGGAGAACACATTGTTGAGAGAAATACAAAAATTAGCCAGCAATTAGTGGAGCTTAACAGTTGGATGTGGATATGGAAAGAGACAAAGAGAGACTTTCAAACTACTGTTATTTCAGGGTTACTGCTCCTCATGGCCAGGTCTGCATCCTCTGAGGGATAATATCAGAGGCTTCACACTACAAGGAAAATAGACTTCACAAAAACATCCCAGCCAGTCGCTTAAACAAACTAGCGAATGACAAAAGTTCCCTAGGAAAGGACAATACCTAGAGAACCAATACGTATTTAATATTAAATATTCAGGAGTGTCTGGGTAGCTGAGTTGGCTGTGTGTCTGACTCTTGATTTCAGCTCAGGTCATGATCCCAGGGTTATGGGATTGAGCCCCACATCAGGCTCCATGCTGAGTGTGGAGACTGCTTAATATTCTCTCTCTCTCTCTCTCTCTCTCCCTCCCTCCCTCCCTCTGTCCCTTCCCCATTCCTCTCTTTCTCTAAAATAAAAAAGACCTCTTTCTAAAATAAATAAATAAGTAAACAAATAAATAAATAGAATATCCAGAGTTCAGCAAAACTTAGGAGATAAGAGGAAACTGTTCCATACACAGGAAAGAGAGCAAGCAATAGGAGCTGCCTGTGAAAATGACCAGATGTAAGATTTAACAAAGACTTTCAAAGTAGTCATTATAAAATATTTCCAAAAAAAGAAAACCATGCTTGAAGGAGTAAAGGGGAGTATTATGACAATGGTTTCTTTTCAAATACAGATTAACAATAGCAAGACAGAAAATTTTAAAAAGTCACGTGGAAGTTCTGGATGTGAAAAGTGTAATAACTAAAATGAAAAACTCACTAGAAGGGCTCAATAACAAATTTGAACTGGTAGAAAAAAATGAATGAGAAAACTTGTATATAGACACAAAGAGAGTGTGAAACCTGAAGAATGGAGAAAAAACACTCAATAAAAATGAATAAAGCCTCAGAGAAATGTGGGATACCATTTAGTGCATCAATATACACAAAATGGGTCTGTCAAATGGAAAAGAGAGAAGGAAGCAGAAAGTATTTAAAGAAATGGCTGAAAATTCCCAAATTTCATGAAAAACATTATACATATCCACAGCTTAGTGAATACCAAGTACAATAAATACAAATAGATCTGTACACAGACATAGAAAAAATGCTGAATGCCAAAGGCAAGAAGAAAATCTTGAAATCACCAGGAGAAAAAACATTTATCGCTTATAAGAGATTCCCAGCATGAGTAACACCTGACTAAAATTAACAGGACAAGAAACAGCAGCTGTTCGTGAGCATGTAGAGAAAAAGAAACACTTGTATACCATTGGTGGGAAATCACAGTAGTGTAGCCATTGTGGAAAACAGTACAGAGGTTCCTCAAAATGTTAAAAACAAAACTATCCTGTGATCCAATAATTGCACTACTGGGTATTTGCCCAAAGAATACAAAAACACTAATTCAAAGGGATACATACACAGGTACATTTATTGTAGCATTATTTATAATAGCCAAAATATGGAAAGATCAATGGAGGAAGGGATAAAGAAGTTTTATGTATGTATATAAAAAATATATTTATATATAAAACTTTTATATATGTATGTATACATATATATTTTTATATGTGTGTGTATATATATATAACTTTATATATGTACATCTATATGGATAAATGGATAAAGAAGTTATATATATGTATATTACTCAGCTATAAAAAAGAACAGAATCTTGCCATTTGCAACAATCTGGATGAGCTAGTGAGTATAATGCTAATCATAATAACTCAGTCAAAAAGACAAATACCTATGTGGAATTTAAGAAACACAATAAAGAAAAAAAGAGAGAAACAAACCAAGAAGCTGGCCAAGAAGCTCTTGAATATAGAGAACTGATCGTTGTCAGAGGGGAAGTTGATTGGGGGGGGGGATAATGAGTGAAATAGGTGAAAGGGTATTAAGAGTACACTTATCTTGCTAAAGATGCTTCAGGAGAGGGGTGCCCGGGTGGCTCAGTCAGTTAAGTGTCCAGCTCTTTATTTCAGCTCAGGTCATGATCTCACAGTTTTAAGGGTTGGGCTCTGCACTCATAACATGGGGCCTACTTGGGATTCTCTCTCTCCCAATCTCTCTGCCCCTCCCCACCTGCATGTATAATCTCTCTATAAATAAATAAGTAAATAAATAAATAAACATTAAAAATGTACACTTATGAGCACTGAATAATGCATAGAATTTTTTGAATCACTCTATTGTGCGCCTGAAACTAATATCACATTTTATGTTAACTATGCTAGAATTAAAAATTTAAACTTAATAAAAAATAAAATATAAATAGGAAAAGTGCAGTAACATGAATTGCTGATATTCATTGCTTTGTTTATTAAACATGGCAATAAAACAAACAAGTATTTGTGGTTTTTTTTGTTTTTTTAATTTTATTATTTTTTTTTTTTACAAATAGCTTATTGTCAAATTAGTTTCCACATAACACTCAGTGCTCATCCCCACAAGTGCCCTCCTCCATGCCCACCCCCCCCTCCCCCCCACATCCATCAGTCCTCGGTTTTTGTCAGCATTCAAGAGTCTCTCATGGTTTGCCTCTCTCCCTTTCCCCCACCATTTCCTCCCTTCTTCTCCCCCTTGTTCCTCCGACAAGTTCCTCCTAATCCTCCTATACATGCAAACTTATATTTGTCCTTCTCTGCCTGACTTATTTCATTCAGCATAACACCCTCAAGGTCCATCCATGTTGCTACACATGGCCAGATTTCATTGAAAACAAACAAGTATTTGAAAAAGAAAGACTCTAATCATGGGAAATGACATTGCCATTCCCCGATTTAGACTAAGTAAATAATTGTGACTAGAATTATGTGGATGATACTCTTTTTAGTGGCATTATGCAAAGCGGCTAGTAAAGGTTGGAGGACAAGTTGAGGAGAGAGGTATGCTGCTGTAAGAATCAATCTAAGTCTACTTCAATTATGACTTCCAAATCTCATGAAAATCTCCTTCCCTAACAACTCTAAATTGGAATAACACAGGGAAAGGGATTCTGGAAAATAAGGTTCTGTCTTAGCCAAGGCATATATACATCATGCCTTTGTATATAATAGTCAAACTGGTGGAAACCAAAGATAATGAGAAACTCTTAAATAAAACAACCAAAGAAAAGCAGTGCATTACATAAAAGAGAAAGCAGTTTGAATGACCTCTTCTTATTTGAAATAAAAGAAATCAGAAGACAGTTAAATGCTATTACATGGAGAGTGCCCAGAAAAAAAAAATCCAACTATCAACCCAGACTTCTAGTGAAAGCAAAATATACTCCACAAATCAAGATAGAGATATTTTCAGATAAAATAAGACTAACATAGTTCTTCTCTAGTTCATAACTAAAATAAATGCTTAAGGAAGTTTTCAGTCTAAAGGAAAACCATAGCAGATGGCAATCCATATATTCAGGAATGAACGAACAGCACCAGAGATGCTATATATCTAGGTAAATATAAAGTCATGTTTTTCTATTACTTACTTTGAAATATATGATGTTTCAAGTCAAAATATAGTATTATTTTTCATGGTTAATAACATAATGACATATATAAATGTAAGACATATACCAACTATAGCATTAAAGACAGTGAGGGATAGACATGGACACTTATGATTTCACATTTTGTACATTTTACAATATTAACTCTAAACAGACTATGGAAAAAGAACTATATATTATTTGTAAATCTTGCACCAATCATTAAAGATAAGTATGGAAATATAGCTAAAGAGTAAATTTAAAAGTTAAAGTAGAATTCTAAATATATTCAAGTAATCCAAGGAAAGGCAGAAATGGGAAAGCAGTGAAACTAAAATCTGAAGGGACAAACAGAAAGCAAATAATATATGTGGTAGACAGAAATGCAAACTTATCAATGAAGGGCTAAATGCTCATATTGAAAAAGCAGAGATATCAGAATGGATAAAAAGTTCGGACATAACTACATGCTGTTTACAGTGAGAATAAATAAATAAAACAGTGAGAGTAAATAAATACTGTGAAAATAAGTGTATGTAAAATGGCATACCATGAGAAAGTAAATACAAGACTGAAGGCATATTAATGTCACAGGAAATAGACTTTAAGATTAAAAAAATAGACTTAAAAAATATTACCAGAGATGTATGTCATTACCAGTGATACTCTAGAATTTAATCAGAAAGACATACAATAATAAATGTCTATTGACTTAATATAGAGATTAAAAAAATATTTTTTAAAATGACAGAATTAAAGGGAGAAATAAACCCTGAAATTGGGGTTGGATATTTTACACTTCTTAGCAACTGAAAAAAAATCTGACAAAAATATATCAGAGACTAGGTGTATAGCAATCCTATCAACCAGCACAACCTAACTGATACTTGTAGAACATTACAAGTAACAAATGCAAAGTACACATTTATTTAGCATGCACATGGCACAATACTGAGATTGATCACATGCTCAACCATACAGCAATTATCAATGGTTTAAAAAGGATTCACTAAAGAGTATGTTTTTTAACCACAAAGGAATTAAACTAGGGATCAATAACAATATATCTAGAAATTTTCCAAATATTTTGACATTTACTTACAGACTTTTAAAGTAATCCATGGATCAAAAAAGAAATCATATAGGAAATTAAAAAAATACTTAAAACATTTGAATGATAATGAAAATCTACGAAATCAAAATTTTTCAGGGTACATCAAGAGGACTGTTTGCAGGGAAATGTTTTGCTTTAAATGTTTATATTACTAAAGAAGAGAGACCTAAAACCGTAGTTTCAGTCTTTCCATAAAAGAAGCTAGAAGAAGAGAAGTAAGCCAAAAGCAAACAGCAGAAAGAAAAAATTTTTAAAAGAAGAACAAAAATATCAATGAAAGAGAAAATAGTCAACAATAAAAGAAATTAGTAAACACAATATTTGGTGCCTTGAAATAATAAAAACAAATGCAGTTTATTGTAGGTAAATTAAACCTCAGTGGGTTTTATTTAAGAAAACATATTTCTGTGAACATTGATTTTTCTTTTTTTAAAAAAATGTTTTATTTATTTCTGAGAGAGAGAGAGAGACAGCGTGAGCAGGGGAGGGTCTGAGAGAGAGGGAGACACAGAATCTGAAACAGGCTCCAGGCTCTGAGCTGTCAGCACAGAGCCAACGCGGAGCTCGAACCCACAAACCGAACCGTGAGATCATGACCTGAACCAAAGTCGGACGCTTAATCGACTGAGCCACCCAGGCTCCCCAAAATTGATTTTTCTTTTACCCATAAGTGAGATAGTCATATATAGATACACACTTTTCAGGCTTAATGTTCCCTTTTCTTGGAGTTATTCTTAATGATCATACTTAATTACTCACCTTCTTGAATGTCTTATAGATACCAAAATAAACATATTGACTGAGAAATGTTCTTAGCTTCCACAAAGTGGTATCCAAAAAGAAAAGCAAGAAAAGGCAAATAAATCCTGTGATACTCATTATAATCATGTACTTTCCAATCATTTTCTCTTCTAAAGAATAAATATTCTTTGCAGTATCTGAGGACGGCAGAGAGAGAGAGAGAGACAGAGAGAGAGAGATCTTAGTACAGAACATTGACACCATGAACAAGGCCTGAGAAAACAATAAATAAGAAATATGGGGTAGAATGAAATATTAGGCTGAGACAAATAAACTATTTGGAGTGTGAGAAGCAATTATCCTGCTACAGCAATATTCAACAATGAATTTTGAAGGCTAATTTCATGAATATAATGTAATCAAGTAAGCATATGAATATTAATATATTTATTGATATGCCTATTAATTATTACATGCCATTAAAAATGCTCCAAGTCCTTTCAAAAGTGTGAAATCTTAAACTGATAATTAAAAGCAACTATTAAAGTGCAAGTACTCTTGCAAAAGATAACATTTTGCTTTCAAAAGGTAAAAATGACCAGTTCAAAAAAAAAGTGATACTTCCTGAACTGTGTTGAGAAGTTGAGTAAAAAGTCCAGAATTTCTGCTACAAGAAAATGATATACACTCCCTCCTCTAAAAACTTTCAGTCTTTTAGAATGGGTTTAGATTTACAGAAAAACTATAAAGACAGTATGGAGAATTCCATATTGCCATTAATCAAAGTCCTTGATATTTTCAGGATTCTTTTTTTTTTTTTAATGTAGTGTTTCTTTTTTGTTGTTGTTGTTCTGTGAACTAGTCCAGAATCCTATATTACATATAGTAGTCATGTTTCCTTTGGTTCCTCTTAGCTGTGACAATTTCTCAGATTCTTAAAATTTTTTTATGACATTGACAGTTTTGAGGGGTAATGGTCAGGTATTTTTGAAGGTCATCCCTCAAGTGAGACCTGTCTAATGGTTTCTTTTTTTCTTCTTCATTATTAGACTGGGATTATGGATTTCGGGGAGGAAACTCACAGAAGTAAAGGGATATTTTTATTGCAACAACAATAAAATGTACATGCTACCAGTGTGACTTGTCACTGTTAATGTTGACCTTGATCATCTGGTTGAGATTATGTTTGTCAGCTTTCTCTGCTGTAAAGTTACTCCCTCCTCCCTTTTCTGTACTCTCTATTCTCTGGAAAGGAGTCAAAATGTACATCCCATAAATAAGGAGTGGAAAGTTGTCTTCTACCTCCTAGAGGTTGGAGTATCTACATAAATTGATTGAAACTCTATGGAGAGTTTTTCCTCTACCCATTATTTATTTATTTATTTAGTCACTATTTATATCAAAATAGATTCATATTATCAGTTTACACTTTCAGTTACAAATCCAATACTACCTTATTTTGTTGCTGAAATTGATCCAGCTTTGCCATTGAACTCTGTCATTTTTAAGAGTCATATTTATATGTTTACAATTGATGTATAGAAATGAAATTGAATGTTTTGTTTGTATTTATTTTGCATTAATCAACCACAATATATTAGGTAAAGCCTAATAATTTATCAGGGAATCCTTTGAGATTCCTGCTTAGACCATCAAATCTGATATTATTTCACCTTTTCCATTTATTTATTTATTTATTTATTTATTTATTTATATTTTTGAGACACAGAGAGAGACAGAGTGCGAGCAGGGGAGGGGCAGAGAGAAAGGGAGACACAGAATCTGAAGCAGGCTCCAGGCTCTTAGCTGTCAGCACAGAGCCCAACACGGGGCTCAAACTCACAAACTGCGAGATCATGACCTGAGCCGAAGTGGGATGTGTAACCGACTGAGCCGCCCAGGCACCTCTCATTCCTCATACTTTAGAATTATAAATAAAAAATACTTGATTCATACATATTAAATGCTACACATGTATAGATTTAAAGCATAATATCATAATGAACCTATGAACCCAGGCTCCAAATGAAGAGTTTACAAATAATTTTAAAATACTTATATGCTCCTTCATATTTTTCCATCATTCACAGGTAACCACTATGATGAATTCTATTCTGCATTCCTATTTAATTTAAATACAAGTAGACCATTATATATAGATGAAATATGAAAAGCTTCTGCACAGCAAAGGAAACAATCCATAAAACTAATAGGCAACTGACGGAATGGGAAAAGATAGTCGCAAATGACATATCAGATAAAGGGCTGGTATCCAAAATCTATAAGGAACTCACCAAACTCCACACCTGAAAAACAAATAATCCAGTGAAGAAATGGGCAGAAGACATGGACAGACACTTCTCCAAAGAGGACATCCAGATGGCCAACAGACACATGAAATGATTCTCAGCGTCCCTCCTTATCAGGGAAATACAAATCAAAACCACACTGAGATACCACCTCATGCCAGTCAGAGTGGCTAAAATGAACAAGTCAGGAGACTCTAGATGCTGGCGAGGATGTGGAGAAACGGGCACCCTCCTACACTGTTGGGGGGAGTGTAAATGGTGCACCCCCTCTGGAAAACGGTGTGGAGGTTCCTCAAAAAATAGACAATCGAACTCCCCTATGACCCAGCAAGAGCACTGCTGGGAAATTTACCCAAGGGATACAGGAGTGCTGATGCATAAAGGCACATGTACCCCAATGTTCATAGCAGCACGCTCAACAATAGCCAAAACATGGAAAGAGCCTAAGTGTTCATCCACTGACGAATAGATCAAGAAGATGTGGTTTATCTATACAATGGAATACTACAGGGCAATGAGAAAGAATGAAATCTGGCCATTTGGAGCAACATGGATGGGACCTGAGGGTGTTATGCTAAGCGAAATAAGTCAGGCAGAGAAGGACAGATACCATATGTTTGCACGTATAGGTGGATTAGGAGGAACTTAACAGAGGACCATGGGGGAGAAGAAGGAGAAAAACAGTGGGGGAGAGAGAGGGAAGCAAACCATGAGAGACTCTTGAATGCCGAGAACAAACTGAGGGCTGATGGTGGTGGGGAAGCGGGGAAAGAGGGTGATGGGCATGGAGAAGGGCACTTGTGGGGATGAGCACTAGGTGTTATATGGAAACCAAGTTGACAATACACCATTTAAGAAAAAAATAAAAATAAATAAATAAATAAATAAAAGAAAATGAAAAGTTATCTATTAATAAATTATAAAAGTTAATAAAATAATTTAGGGAGTTTAATATACAAAAATGAGCTCTTTCAACTTTGTATCAGCAAGAAACAATAAAAAATATTCTTCAAAAGTGATACCATTTATAACAGCATCAAAAGATATGCAGAAATAGTGCTAACAACATATCTGTTATACCTTTAAATCAAGTAAATAGGTGGATAGCTAAAACTAAATAAGCAAAGGAATGTACTAAGTTCATAGATTATAAAATCAAAATTGTAAAGATATTAAATGTCTCAAAATTCTTCTATAGAATTAAAGCAATGTCAATAAAAGTCCTACTAGATTCTAGGGTGCCTGAATGGCTTAGTCAGTTAAGTGTCTGACTCTTGATTTCAGTTCTGGTCATGACTCCAGTGTTGTGAGATCAAGTCCCATGTATGGTTCCACACTGGGTGTGGAGTTTGCTTAAGATTCTCTCTCTCCCTTTCCCTCTGTTCTTCCTTTGCTTGCACATGCATACATGAGTACCCCCCCTCTGAAAATAATAAATAAATAAATAAAAATTTGTTTAAATCCTACTAGATTTGTTTTTTGTGTCTTAATTCTTTTTTTTAAGTTTATTTATTTATTTTGAGATAGAGAGCACAAGCAGGGGAGGACTGGAGAGAGAGAGAATCCTAAGCAAGTTCCACACTGTCAGTGATCATGAGATCATATCATGAGATCATGACCTGAACCAAAATTGGTTAACCAAAATCACTTAACCAACTGAGTCACCCAGGTGTCCCCCACGCCCAAAAAAAGGTAATTCTTAATTGTATAAGGAATTGCAAAATAAATATCAAGACATAGCCAAGTTCCAATTTCAAAGCTTACTACAAAGCTAAAGTAATCATGATGGGGGTGATACTGAAACAAAGATAGACATACAGATCAATGAAATACAAATGAGAATTCAGAATGCAACCCAAGCTTCTGAAGTCAACTGGTTTCAACAAGAGTGCCATGCTAATTAAATGGGGGAAATGAATGGTGCTGGAAGAACTGGATATCCATATGTAGAAGAATCAGATTGGAACTCTGTCTCACATTATATACAGAAATCAACTAAAAAAGGATCAAACACCTGAATGTAACAGCTAAAACTATACAACTCTTAGGAAAAAAACATTGAATAAATCTCTGTGACCTTTGGTTAAGCAATTGATACCTAAAGTATACAAAAAAAATAACAAAAAAACAATGAATAAACTAGACTTCATCTAAATGAAACACTACTGTGTATCAAAGGACAGTAGCAAGAAAGTGAAATGATAGCCCTCAGAATGGGAGAAATATTTACAACCCATATATCAAAGAAAGGTCTACTTTCCAGAATATATAAAGACCATTTAGCCAATTTCAAATGGGCAAAGAACCTGAATAGACATTTCTATGAAAAAGATACACAAATGGACAACAGGCACATTAAAAGATGCTCAACATCACTGGCCAGTAGAGAAATGCAAATTGAAACAACACTGTGATACAACTTCATACCTACTAGAAAGACTACAATAAAAAAATTGAAAATAACAATTGTTGAAAAGGATATGGAGAAACTGGAACCCTTTTTTATTGCTGTACAAAATAGTTCCTGCTTCTATGGAGACTCAGTAACATGTGACTTTCCATGTCAATAGATTTTGCATGAAATGTTTCTCTTCTGTTTTTTTCCACCTCACCCCATCTGCTAAAGTTTATTGTAATACAGTTTACAGTTCTGAATACTGACCTTCCATTTGAAGTCATTAACTACTATTCTAGGTAGGATCTGGTTTGCTACTAAATATTCCTTCTCATTGTGCCCACTCTCACAAAATAAGATACTTCCAAGATTACCCAATAAATGATACAGTACCACCATGGGAATTTACTTTTCTTTCTTCTTTTTCTTTTCTTTTCTTTTTTTTTTTTTTAGTAAGCTCCATGACCAGCATGACACCCAGTGCAGGGCTTGGACTCATGACCCTGAAATCAAGACCTGAGTTGATATCAGGAGTCAGATGCTTAACAAACTGAGCCACCCAGGCACCACTACCATTGGGATTTCAAAGTTAAAATAAATGTTTACTCTTTCTGAGAAATATACAGCACTATTCTCCTTTCTCTTACTCTCCTTTCTTTCTCTTTTCTCTATTGTACTGCTCTTTATGACCCAGGTCACCACATCCTGACCTTTATTTATTTTAAAAAGCTAAATTCCTCTCTGTGCAGATACTATATTAGACACTGGAGAATGGGTTTTATCCATTCCTTCAAATAAGTTGTGGGCAAGTGAGTGCAGGTGCTTATGAGTGGTGAAAGTGGTGAGAGGTAACAAAAGTAAATATCATACAAATTCTTCCCATGGAGGTTATTTTCCAAAGATGAAATGCATTATGCAATGAGGGAACATAAGCTGTGAATCTCAGTTCTGGACTACAAAAGCTATGTGGCCTAGGGTACAGTCAGTTTCCTCAAAGTGAGTATACAAACTGATAACTTGAGGTAATGATGATTTAAATAATATAGTTACTATGTGGTTGACTATTAGCAGGTCTTATTTTTATATCTGATGACTACTTTAAACTTAACTTGGCTTTGTTTTTGAGGTTTTATTATTTCGAAGGCTTTCTCCCAGCCTTATAAAATGATTTATGTACTCAATGTGCCTGAACGGTCTCCTTTGAAATAAGGGCAGATTCCACATGTCTCATAGGCTAAGACTGAGACTAATTTTTTAGGCTTAGGGACTCCAAGGATACTGTGAAAATTAAAAAACGGTAGCCTTACTAAGATGGAGTCAGGAACCCAGGAGGCTGAATTCTCACACCCTGCCACTTGTTAATTACAAGAATTGTCAATTGTACACCCAACAGAAGAATCCTCAATAGGAAAGAATCATCCATTACAGGCCCAACAACAACAAAAAAGTACATTGTGTCTCCTATAAGAAATTGACCACCCTTGTGGCTGAGCCCATGAGAAACTATCATCACCCTGAACTCTTGCTTTTCTCCGCAACAGACTTTTGTTCAAATAATCCCTCCCAATTTCCTCCCTCCTCCTAAATAATGCTCCTCTCTAAAATAATAATGTTTGTGAGACTTGTCTATGGTTTGCTGTAACTTGCTTGTCCTGTATTGCAATTCTCTTCCATTCCTCAATAAACCCATTTTTGCTGGAAACATTATTGGTAGTCTTATGTTTAAGATTAATGATACTTACTTTCTTTACTGCAGTTTAGGTAGATAGGAGGTTTATTTTCAGAGCACCACTTCTTTATCTGGTAGAAAGTAAAATAGTCACCGATACACTTCGCAAGGTTGTAATTGGGAAAAAACAGTAGTGAATTAAGTATGAAGTCTTTGGTGGCTTTTGACACCTTATGTTGAACTTCTAAAAAAGATGATAAAGTTAGATTTCATTATAGGAAATGAGCTATCCCTGGGACAACAAATCTCCCAAGGACGATCAAAACAGACTCTGCGAATTAAAAAACAAATTATCGTATTTGAAGAATACTAATTACTACCCAGTAAGTTTGTTCCAGTCAACATCCAGTGACACAGTTCGTGTTGATAACTGCATAGTTCTTAAAAGTCTCTGATGTGAAGTGGGTGTCAACGTGATAAGATTTCTTGTCACTTGATATGGACAGGAAACCCCTACTAATTTTTACATTTCTAATCCTCATTTATCAACTAAGGGAGTAAAGTAAAGGTCAGAGATACAGCTTAGAATTCAATAGTAGGGAACAGATGGGGAAACTATGACATGTTTGCGAATAGAAAAATCTTCAAGGGAAGCAGAATGCATTTGATTTGAACAAGTATTAGATACTAAGTTTCTGGAGATATGAACATGCTTAATTTATGAAATAACAATATGAAATTTTTATAACAAATTCAGTTTTTTTAAAGAAAGAAGATAAAAGGCCAGTCTAAACAGAAACTTCATATAAGACATGTTGGGCAAGTGCCCAAGCCATGGTGATTCTATTACGTTTAGATTTTGAGTGGATAAAGACAAATAATTGATCCAGACTGAAAAATTCAGGATTTTGGTTAATTGATCAGATGCCAAAAATGGCACTAATTATATACACCAACACTATCTTTTTATGAATATGGAAGAGTTCTGTAGCTGAGCTATGTGGCTTCTGAGCACTTGACGTGTGGATAGTGTGGCTATGGAATTAATTTTATTTTTATTTAATTTTTTATTTTCTCATGTTTATTTTTGAGACAGACAGAATGTGAGCAGGGGAGGGGCAGAGAGAGAGGGAGACATAGAATCTGAAGCAGGCTCCAGGCTCCATGCTGTCAGCACAGAGCCCAAAGTGGGGTTTGAACTCATGAACTGTGAGATCATGACCTGAGCTAAAGTGTGACACTTTAACCAACTGAGCCACCCAGACGCCCCTGGAATTAATTTTATATTGTATTTAATTTCACAAAAAAGAATATAAAATATGATAAAATATACCTAAAACGTATAGAGAGGAGAAAGGAATGGGTTCAGACCCAAACAGACATTGCTTTAATACAGACTGCTATATGCAGAAGAGTTTATATGAAAACCTAATGGCAACCATATATCAAAAACCACTAATAAATATGCAAAGAATAAAAAGAAAGAACTCCAAATATATTACTAAAGAAAATCGGCAAAAGATGAAAGAATGACAAGAAAAGATCATAGAAAAACCTGAGAAACAACCAGAAAGCAAGTAATAAAATGGCAATAAATACATACCTTTCAATAATTACTTTGAATGTAAATGGACTAAACATTCCAATCAAAAGACATAGGGTGAAAGAATGGATAAGTAAAAACAAGACCTACATATATGCTGCCTACAGGAGACCCATTTTACACCTAAAAACATCTGTAGATTAAAATATGAAGGGATGGAGAAACATTTAGCATGCAAGTGGATGTCAAAAGAAAGCCAGAGTAGCAATACTTACTAGATTAGACATAAAAACCAAGAAACTGGGTGACAGAATGGATTAAAAAAACAATACCCATCTATATGCTGATACTTCTATCTACTGAGTTCTTAATTTAAATTATTATTAAATCTTCATTTTTCAGGATTCTAGTTGGATCTTTTTCAAATTTACTTGTGTTCTCATTCTTGCTAATGCATATATAACATGTACATATATATTATAGGGATATATATGTCATTTTATTACATATTCTATTATATATATTCCAGTATTTGCTTATATACCTGAGACTCTCTATTACAATTTAAATATGTTAAACATACATATTTGTGCATATTAAATATATATTATACATATTAATCATTTAAACATATATATACTGAATGCCTATATATAACACACATGCATACATATCCTATTATTTACTACATGTTCTATTATTTGCTCGTATTACTAAGAATTACAATTTAAGTATTTTAAACATACATATTTTATATCATTCCAAAAAGTCCCCAAATCTTAATTTTGCAGGTCTGATTGTGATTCTACAATTTGTGGTTTCTGCTAGCACCTGCTATTAAGAGCTTGTAGTTTTTCTCTCTTTTCTTTCTTTGTTCTTTTAATTTGATCTCAAGTGCTCTAGAAAATTTAACTATGGGAATACTTTGAAGTCTGGGAATTGTGTATACATTTGCCATTCACCTAGGGGCACACCCAACCAACTGAGATTATTAAAAATAAATTATCACGTTATGATTTTTGGCTTACATAGATTCTATGACTTCAGGACACATGTCCCTTGTTCACCCTTTTTTAAAGTTTATTTATTTAATTTGAGAGAGAGAAAGAGAAAGAATGGAGAGAGAGCAGGGGAAATGCAAAGAGTGGGGGGAGAGAGAATACTAAGCAGGCTCTGCACTGTCCGTGCAGAGTGTGATGCAGTGCTCGAACTCAGGAACTGTGAGATCATGACAGAGCCAAAACCAGGAGTCTGATGCTTAACGGACTATGACACCCAGTCACCCCTTATTTACCCTTATAGTGAGTAGCCCTTTGAACTTCCAATTTTAAATACGAATATACTAAACCTTTGTTTTACCTTTGTTGTCTGTTTTTTATTCTGACCTCTCTGGTTCTCACTATACAGTGGAAAAGTAATGTCACCAGATGCTGTCCATAACCTCAAGTCAATTTATTTTCATTTTATTGTTGGCCTCTGCTAATTCCATACTTTCTTTTCAGTTCATTATTTTTGGTTTGTTCTGCTGAGCAAAAGTGGAAGTCACCTTTGACTTTCTTTTTTTTAATAGTTTATTGTCATGTTGGTTTCCATACAACACCCAGTGCTCATCCCCACAAGTGCCCTCTTCCATGCCCATCACCCCCCTTCCCCCTCCCCCACCCCCATCAGCCCTCAATTTGTTCTCAACATTCAAGAGTCTCTCACGGTTTGCCTCCCTCCTTCTCCTCCACTGTCTCCCCCCTTCTTCTCCCCAAAGGTCCTTTGACTTTCTAATTACCCAATCTACTGGCACCTGTTTCTGTTCCCATCCTACTCTGCATTACTCTTTGCAAAACATTCCTCCTAAAAATGTCTTCCAAAACTTTTCTAAAATAATAATTTACTCTTATTCTTACCCTGTAACAACTATTTCTTTCTAGTTCTTTAAATGACCATTTCATTTTAGATTAGGGCTCACAAACTCAAATGCCCTTGGTGAGTCTTCCTCACATCACAAAATATGTGTCCAAACCCTTGTCTTTGGACAAGTCTGCAAAAATAGAGATTCCGTTTCCATAATTTGGGTATTTCTTTGTGAGAATGAGTGCTAAGGTACATCTGTTAATAAGTTTTTTTTTCTTTTTTTTTAAAATGTTTTATTTATTTCTAGGAGAGAGAGAGAGAGAGAGAGACAGTGTGAGCAGGGGAGGGTCAGAGAGAGAGGGAGATACAGACTCTGAAATAGGCTCCAGGCTCTGAGCTGGCAGTCAGCCCAGAGCCCGACGCGGAGCTCGAACCCACGAACCACGAGACCATGACCTAAGCGAAAGTCGGACGCTTAACCGACTACGCCACCCAGACGCCCCAATAAGTTTTTTTTTTTCATCTGCTATGCAGAAGCTTATGTCTTATGTATATGAACTATTCAACCTCAAAGGAAGTTACAGGCAATTCTTTTGTGACCAGTGAAGGGCTAAGGAATAAGGCAGGAGCTAGTGTTTGTGGAGCAAAAACAGAGAGGGAGGATGTGGGGGAAGTGTTGAGGTTGAAATGCACATTAGAGGGTGAATCAACAACTATTTTCAACAGTGACCATTTTAGTGAATATCTCCCCAAATTTCAAAATCAGAGAAGGAAAATGAGATATAAATTCAAGAATAATAAAAGCAGGCCTGAAAGGAAGGAAAACTGGCTTAGGTAATTATATGTATGTCAGATGCATATAGAGATTTTCTTCCTGGAAAATCTTGTTAGTGTCTTTTCATTGAATTAGGGAAGGACACCCACACAATATAAAACCTCCTTGAACAAAACTGTCAGCCTCTCCCAAGAATTCAAGATTCCTCTCTGCTCTTCCCTCTCTTCACCTCACTATGAACTGCCCTAACATCAAGGAAGAACATTTTTTAAAATAATAATGGCCTCATATAGTTGAGATAGAATTTATTCCAATTTTCTGAGGCCTGCCCTTCAAAAAGAAAGTTGATTTTTTGTGTGTTCTCTCTCCTGACAAATGAGTCTCAGGACAAATGCTCCTAAAATTTACCATATCTGTGGCAAAAACAGATTTTTTAGGTCATGTGATGAAGTTACTGGAGGTGGGGATAGAGATGAGGAATCTTGTCAAAGACCTGCAAGTCAAGTTCAGTCTTATCACTTCAGCATGAGGATCTCAGCTCTAGTAGTGCCCAGAATATCAGAGGCGCTCAAAAATAATTTTATGGACTTACATGAAGTACAGGATTTCCCCCAAACTGTGAAGTTAAATAGCTACTAATATCTTTAGTCCATTCCTATTTATTTATTTATTTATTTATTTATTTATTTATTTATTTATTTACTGCTACCTTCTGGGGAAAGAAAAGTTTTTGAAGCCCCTTACTCTTACCGAATCGAAATGTGGCATCTATGAGGATACTGAAAATGCCTGAAAAGTAGTTGAATAGGATAAGTTTGATGTAGGCAGAAGTACTTCTATTAAACAGGAAGCTCAGCAAGTACATGAGGGGAATGACGGACCAGCCATAGAGCATGAAGATCAGCATTGTATCCAGAAAATGGTAATCTGTGATGTAAATATCCAATTGGCAGAATATGAATGCTCCCTGAAACACAGAGGACATAGAGATAAGGCAAGGTGAAGGGTAAGTGCAAAAATTATGCAAGCCAGAATGTTTAGAGAAGGAGATAGCAAGTCCCATCACTATTTAGCATGGAAGTATTCATTAATTAAATCAATTAGCCTCTAAAAAGGTCTTTAGCCTAGGAAGATAGGTAAGATACTTCTACCTCTCTCTGCTTCACCAGAAGACAGTTCAATGAGCAGAACCAGTATAATTCCCTTTATTTTTTTTCTAGTTGGAGTGATTTTTTAATTAACAATCGAAGTTGGTATACTTTCCCCCAATAATGCTAACTCTCACTTTTCCCAGAAATTAGATTATTTCTCTAGAGAGGCTATTTCTCTAAAGATTTTTATCTCTGGTTATATATATTACCTATCATACCTTTAAACCAGGTCACTAGATCCTATTCTATTTCCCCAATCCTATCACATCCACCCAAGCAACTCTTGTCCTCTTTCTTACATTTTTTCTAATTGAAATTTAAAAAAAGATACTGAAGCACAGAATTAGAGGTACCTAAACTGAATGGAAGATGGTGGTGGGAGAAACCTGTAGTTGTTAAAGCAAATAGATTTCTAGAAATCTATATCTCATTAGTTAGTAAATGCAGTTTCTACACAAGGATCAGTGTTGTCTCTTTAGGCAGTTACACAATTATACAGCAGGATAACCAAGCAGCAAATAATACAGATAAGCTAAGAATAGTTATGCAATTGCTGACTGATACCCGTAGTGGTAGTAGCAACAGTAATAGAAAGGATTAGTAGGTCATAGTTCATTAAATCCAGTATCTGTAGCTATGGCTGGTTTGTTTCTGAATGAGCATTCTGTAAACTTCAACAGAATAAATACAATGAGGTAGTCAAATAACAGTTGGAGTGATCTAGAAATCTCTGTTTGAAGACTTAAAATCCTTTAAAGTCACAAATCATAGGTTATTTCAAGGAAAAGTTGAATTCCTACTTGGAGAAGTAATATATGCTGTTCTTGGACAAGAAGACTGCACACTGTGAATATGCAGATACTACCCAAATTGATCCACAGATAAGAGTCCCTCTTAATATTTCTTGCAGGACTGGTTTAGTGGTACAAACTCCTTTAGTTTTTGTTTGGAAAACTCTGTCTCTTTCTATTCTGAATGATAACCTTCCTGGATAAGTCTTTCTCTGTGCCTCCTGGATTTGGATGTTTCCTTCCTCAGATTAGGGAAATGATTAGCTATAATTTCCTCAAATTTTCTGTACCCTTTTTTCTCTCTTCTTCTTCTGGGACTCCTATAATACAAATGTTATAACATTTGATGGAGTCACTGAGTTTGTTAAGTCTATTCTTGTGTTCCATGATTCTTCTCTGTCTCTTTTGTTCAGTTTCATTATTTTCCATTATTTTGTCTTCTATATCACTTATTCATTCCTCTGCTTCTTCCAGTCCACTGTTCACTGGATCAAGCCTATTTCCAATCTCAGTTATTGCATTCATTATTTCTGACAGATTCCTTTTTAACTTTTTCATCTCTGGGTTAAGAGTCTCTCTGATGTTTTCCATTCTTTTCACAAGCCCAGCAAGTATCCTTATGATTGTTGCTTTAAATTCTCCATCAGTCATGTTACTTATATCTATTTCACTTAGATCTCTGGCCATGGCCTTATCTTGTTCTTTCATTTGGGATGAATTCCTCCATCTTGGCATTTTTGTTCAAGTCTCTCCTACCTTCTCTGTGTAAGAAAAGCCTGTTATGTTTCTTGTTCTTGAGAGTAAATGGCTTTAGGAAGGAGAAGTCATAGAGTGTCTAGAGTCTGGCGCTTTACTGTCTCTGGTGTGTGTTGTATGCACTCTGCATTGTGTTCTGGCTGCTCTATCCTCAGGCCAGTTGTCTGCAAAGTCTCTCCTTGCCTAAAGTTGGCAGTGTTTGGTCCTTGGCCAGAATGTGGTAAGTTTTAACTAGGTGTGCTCTAGTCTGCTTATTAAATGAGACCTGATACTATTTCTACTAGAACTGAAGCCCTGCAGAACTCTCTAGTCAGGAGATATGGTGTGGTGAGGGGTTTCTGCTGGCCTCCTGGGGAAGGGACCCACTGTGGTGGGACTGAGACATGCTTGACTGAGAAGGGCAGTCCCGCCAAAGCACAGGGACATGGGACTTGTAAGCAGGTTAGGCAGCCTATGTCAGTGCTGTGCTGCTTTCCTCAGGTGGTAGTGTGTTATGATAAGGGGCAGGTGAATGAAATGACACCAGCCAGCTCCTTTGTCCCCAGAGAGGTGTTTCTGTGAATGTTGTCTCTCAGAGAAACACTACTGGAAGAGCAATCATTCTCTCCACTGTGTATCCCAGGTGTTTTTCAGTTGGCTGTTTCCATGCTGTCTGCCTCTGGATTGTTCCTGCCTTCTTTCCAGGGAGCAGTGCAGTGTCCTCTGGGCTCTATCCCAGGCAGCCTGCTAACTTTTAAAACTCCAGGCTTTAGAGACATGGTGTGGGCAAGGGCTTGGCTGGTCTTCAAGGGGAGCAGCCCACCATGCTGGACTGAGGCAAGCTTGACTGGGAAGAGCAGTCCAGCTAGAGCACAGGGGTGTGGGGCTTGGTATCAGCAAGTTAGTCAGCCATTGTTAACACTGGACTTCTTCCAGGTGGCTCTGTCTTTAAGCTAAGAGGTAGTGGAGGGAAATGGGGCCATCTCCATGAACACTGCCTCTCAGGGATGCCCTCAAGAAGAGAAATAATCTCATCCCTGTGTGCCCCAGGCATTCTTCAGATTGCTTTTTCCACATCATCTGCCCCTAGGTTGTTTGCCTGCCTTCTTTCCAGAAACAGTGACTCAGGGCTCTATCCCAGCCAAGCCCCCTGACCTTTAAAACTCCAGGATTTATGCCCTGCTGGTAGCAAGAACTCACAAAAATCATCCCTTCTCATTTTCTCAGCCAATGGCTTTGAGGAAATGTTTTCCTTGTGCATTCCCCTGTGTTCTCTACTCTCTCTCACCCTTCTCTGTGACCATGGCTCTCTCCCATCCACAGCACCTTTTATCTCTTTCTCCCCTAAACCATCTCCATACTTCCTACTTTCTATGATGTGGCTTCTTCTCTCCCTTTAGTTGTGGAGTTAGTTCTGTCAGTCTTTAAGTTGATTTCTGGAGTATTTAGAATGATTTGATAGTTATCTAGTTGTGTTTGTGGGAGGAGATGAGCCTAGCATCCTCCTACCATTTTGTAGGCAGAGCCTAGCATCTGCCACCATTTTGTCTTAGGGTTGGTTTTTCTAAATCTTTCTCCTTGGCAAATAGCCACTTATTGGCTGTGTCCTCATATAGTCTTTACTATGTGCATGCACACTCCTTGTATCTTTGTATGTTCAAATATCCTCTTATAAAGGATACCAGTTAGATTGGATCAGGACCTAGCCTAACTACTTCATTTTAACTTAATCACCTCTTTGAAGGTCCTATCTCTAAATATAGTTACATTTTAAGTTACATAGAAAATATGAGTTTTCCATGGGGCACAGAAGAAAAATGAGCCCTCAAGAAGCTATATCTAATACTTACTAGTAGTAGGCAGCAGGTAATAAAGAAGATGATGAAATCCCACAGTAGAGCAGAAAGCCAGTACACAGGGACATAAACCCCAATCAAAAATTGGATATGCTTTGCCTTAGTGACTCGTTCAGTCACTGTCAGGAGACAAAAGCCACTGATCAAAAGAGCCATACCGAAATGTATATTTAAGGCCACTTGGAGTCCATTTGACAATCTGAAGAAGGAACAAAAATAGATATATCAGAAAATCAATACAGCAGAAACATAAATTTCTATCAATAGGTATTTTTAATTATCTAAATGTAATCATATAGGGTAGGAGAGATGCATTTAAAATATCAAATTTTAATAAAAAGAATAACATACGTTGCTTTTTGTTTTTTTTGTCTAGGGTATGGCTGAGGTTTATTGGAGACTGTTAAAGAAGCATTAGAGCCAGCAATGGTCCTGAGAAGAATGTCATCTAATATTGACAGGGTTAGAGATGGTGAATGATATGCTTGATTGTTGAAAAGACCAGTAAGTATTATTTTATTTGTCTTCACCTCAATGGAAAATGCAACAATGCATAAGTGAATACAATCTTCATTTTCCATTAAGTATTTCAGTAGGTCACCTAGGATGAGGAAACAATGTTGATCAGTGTATTCACAAAAGAGATGATCTGCAACATATGTTGGGGAAAGAAACAATTAATTTCACTTGGTTCTCATCCCTTTCAATTTTCTAATAATAATTATTTCAAACATTTGCCATTCTCCTCAAGCACTCAAGTCCATCATTAAATTCATAGCCTATAACCTATATTCCTGCTTAAAGCAGAAAAAAACCTTCCACTGTGAAAATAAAAGTCTGGATTTAAAAACAAATTAAAAATCACCTCTTTGAAGGTGTATATAATCTAAAAATACAATCAACATTTGGGGGCTAAGCCCCTAGAAGGAATGGAAATGCACTGAAGGAAGCCAAAAATTCTATACCCCTTTTTCCTTTAAGGCATTTTAGATTTATAAATGATGGAATGCACTGGTAAAACTTCAAGCTTTCAGTGGGCCTCCTGAAGGGCTATACCATAAGAGTTAGTGTGAATATGATATAGATCAGTTCTTATAAAAATTTCCACCCAGTATCAAATTACTTAAATCACTGATTAGATTTAGATCTTCCCTTCACCTCACTATCTTTCAGAAGCTAAATTAAATCTCCTCTGGAGAAGACAATCTCAAGTAGAGTCATATCATTTTCATATCATTTTCATGTACAGTATTTGGCATTCAATTAAAAAATTACTACATATACTAAAACACAGAACCAAGAAAAAGCACAGATAACAGAAATAGATCCACATATAAACCAGGTATTAGAGATAGAAAATTTATCAGATAACTGAAGTCCACAGAAAGAATCAAATGTTGATTTGAATAGAAAAAAATCAACTGATAGAATTGAAAAAACACATCAATTACAATTAAGAATTCAACATATATGGGGCAGCTGGGTGGTTTAGTTGGTTAAGCGTCAGATTTTCGCTCAGGTCTTGATCTCGCGGTTTGTGAGTTTGAGCCCCATGGTGGGTTCTGTGTTGACAGCTCAGAGCCTGGAGCCTCCTTGGGATTCTTTGTCTCCCTCTCTATCTGCCTCTCTCTCTCTCTCTGTCTCTCTCAAAAATAAATAAACATTTAAAAATTAAAAAAAAAAGAATTCAACATATAACTCATAGCAGTTTGGATACAAATAAATAGTTGACAGGAAACTGGAAGACAGTTCGATTAGAAAATACCCAACTAAAAGCACAGTGAGGAAGAGAATGGGAAACAGAAGACAAGACATAAATTACCGATATTAGAAATGACACAGGGGAAATCAATACAGATCCTACAGATATCAAAAGGGTAATAAAGGAATACTGTGAACAACTTTATATACATTATTTGACAATTTAGATGGTATAAAATACTTCCTTTACCTGCATAAACTACAACAATTCTCCCAGTATGATATAGGTCATTCAAATAATTATAATTATTAAGGAAATTTAACTCATTAATTAAACATTCCTCCCAAAAGATATCTTTAGGTCTAGATGTTTTCACTGGAAATTTCTACAAAATGTTTAAGGATGAATCAACATGAATTATACACAATATCTTTCAGAAAATATAGGATGAGGGAGTATTTCTGAATTCTTTTTATCAAGTTAGTATTGCTCTGATAGAAAAATCATAAAAGACAGCATTAAAAAAAAAAAAAGGAAAATTACAGACCACTATCTGTCACAAATATAATGTAACACCCCTTAACAAAATATTAGCAATAAAATTCAGGAACACATAAAAATAATTACAACTCTGATCAAGTGGGGTATATTCCAGGGATTTAAGGCTGGTTCAACATTTAAAACTCAATCAATGTTATCCACTATATTTTAGGGTGAAGAAGAAAAATCATTAATACTCATATCAATCCATGCAGAAAAAACAGCTGACAAAACTCAGTAATCAGTCATGAAAAAACTCTGAAAAAGAAAGTTATAGAACTGAACTTCTTCACTTTTATGTAGAACATCTAAAAAATCTCTATAGGTAGGATTACACTTTGGTTAAAAACTGCCTACTATCCCCTAAAACTGGAAGAAAGGAAAGAATGCCCACTCTCACCACTCTGATTCAACATTGTGCTAGAGGTTCTACCCAGTACAGTAAAGCATAAATAGAAAATAAAAGATACACAGATCATAAAAGAAGAAATAAACTGCTATGATCTGC
The DNA here is from genome assembly GCF_003009895.1 of Hyaena hyaena. Classification (NCBI taxonomy): domain Eukaryota; kingdom Metazoa; phylum Chordata; class Mammalia; order Carnivora; family Hyaenidae; genus Hyaena; species Hyaena hyaena. The sequence goes on along the minus strand of NW_024080720.1, from coordinate 268,627 downwards.
AGGTGACATGATTGTCTACATAGAAAATCCAAAGGAATTCACACACACAAAAATTTTAAATACACAAATTAATCAAGGTTGCAAGATACTAAATAAACATACAAAAATCAATTGTTTTCTATACACTAGAATGAACATATAGATACCAAAATTTAAAATACAATAAAATTTATATTTGTTAAAAAATATGAAACAATTAGGTGTAAATTTAACAAAATATGTACAGGATATGTATGATGAAAAGTATGCAACACTGATGAAAGAAAAAGAATTCTTCATGGAATTCTAAATAAATCAATTATGTTCATGGATTGGACTATCCAACACAGTAAGATGTCACTTCTCCCTAAATTGATACATAGATTTAATAGTCTTATCAAAATTCCAAAAATTTACTTTTGTATTTATAGACAAGTTTATTCTAAAATTTAAATGGAGGGCACCAGGGTGGCTTGGTTGGCTAAGAGTCCGACTTCAGCTCAGGTCATGATCTCATGATTCACGAATTTGAGTCCCGCATCAGGCTCTGTGCTGACAGCTCAGAGCCTGGACCCTGCTTCAGATTCTGTGTCCTCCTCTCTCTCTGCCCCTCCCCTGCTTGCACTTTGTCTCTCTGTCTCTTAAAAATAAACATTAAATTTTTTAAAGTTTTGATGGAAACAAAGGAACTAATAATCTTCAGATAATAAGAAAAAAGTGGGAGGAATCAGTCTACCAGATATCAAGCATGATACTGATGAAGGAACAGATACATAATGGAATAGGAAAGGGAATTCCAAAAGAGGCTCACATGCACCCAACTGATTTTTGATAAAGGTGTGAAAAAACTAAATGGATATCACAATTTAACAAATGCTATTGGTGCAATTGCACATGAACAAGTACAAAATTTAACCTTGACTCACATCTCAGATGTATTAAGATTAATGTCAAATGAATCATGAATTTAGATGTAAAGTGTAAAACTAAAATTTTCACAAACCTATTTTTTTTTTTTACAAATAGTTTATTGTCAAATTAGTTTCCACATAACACTCAGTGCTCATCCCCACAAGTGTCCTCCTCCATGCCCATCCCCCCTCCCCCCCACATCCATCAGTCCTCAGTTTTTGTCAGCATTCAAGAGTCTCTCATGGTTTGCCTCTCTCCCTTTCCCCCACCATTTCCGCCCTTCTTCTCCCCTTTGTTCCTCCGTCAAGTTCCTCCTAATCCTCCTATACGTGCAAACATATGATATTTGTCCTTCTCTGCCTGACTTATTTCGCTCAGCATAACACCCTCAAGGTCCATCCATGTTGCTACACATGGCCAGATTTCATTCTTTCTCATTGCCATGTAGTAT
>NW_024080720.1:226521-266597 GCF_003009895.1 Hyaena hyaena | reverse complement strand
AGTTTTATTTATTTATTTATTTACAAATAGTTTATTGTCAAATTAGTTTCCACATAACACTCAGTGCTCATCACCACAAGTGTCCTCCTCCATGCCCATCCCTCCTCCCCCCCACATCCATCAGTCCTCAGTTTTTGTCAGCATTCAAGAGTCTCTCATGGTTTGCCTCTCTCCCTTTCCCCCACCATTTCCGCCCTTCTTCTCCCCCATGGTCCTCCGTCAAGTTCTTCTTAATCCTCCTATACGTGCAAACATATGATATTTGTCCTTCTCTTAGGCAATGAGTTTTTAAAATTATTTTTTTAAATATAATTTATGGTCAAATGGGCTAACATACAGTGTGTAAAGTGTGCTCTTGATTTTTGGGGTAGATTCCTGTGGTTCATCTCTTACATACGAGACCCAGTTCTCATCCCAACAAGTGCCCTCCTCAATAGGCAATGAGTTTTGGACTTGACACCAAATACACAATCCATGATAAAATGAATATATTGGACTTCATCCACATAAAACAATTTTTATCTTGCAGAACCCATTAAGATAAGGAAAAGATAATAAACAGTACGAAAGAAAATACATAAAGAAGTCTCAAAACTCAACAGTAAAAAACAAAAGAAAACACCATCCACTTAGAAAATGAGTAAAACACTTGAACACATATTTCACCGGACATGATATAAAGATGTCAATAAGCATAAGAAGGGATGTCAAAGGCAAATTAAAACAACAATGAGACTCTTACAGTTTGGCTCCCTCTCTGTTTTCATCTTATTTTTCCTTCCCTTGCCCTGTGTTCATCTGTTTTGTTTCTGAAATTCCACATATGAGTGAAATATGATATCTTTCTCTGATCAACTTATTTCACTTAGCATAATACACTCTAGTTCCATCCATGTTGTTGCAAATGGTGTTAAATACAGAGAACAAATGGAGGGTTGGGGGAGGAGAGGTGGGAAGAGGGAGGGGTAAATGGGTGATGGAAATTGGGAGGGCACTTGTGATGAGCACTGGGTATTGTATGTAAGTGATGAATCACTAAATTCTACTCATGAAACCAATACTACACTATATGTTAACTATCCTGAATGTAAAAGAACACAATGAAATACAACTGCGTACCTATCAGAATGGCTAAAACAAACATAAAAATAGTGACAACACAAATGCTGGGGAAGATGAGAGAACTGGATCACTCGTTCATTTTTGGTGGGAATGCAAAAAAATATGGCCACTCTGAAAAACAGTTTTGTAGTTTCTTCAAAAAACAAACATGCAACCATAACATGATTCAACAATTAATATTAAAATCCTAGGCATTTATTCCATAGAACTGAAGATGTAGCATCACACAAAAACATGTACACAAAGTTTCATAACAGCTTTATTCCTAAAAGACAAAAACTGGGGCAGGGAGGGATGAGGTGTCCTTCAATGGGTGAATGATTAAATAAACTGTGGTACACCCCCATGATGGAACAGCTCATAGCATATGAAGGAATGAACTGTGGAGAAACACAACACCAGAGAATTATGCTGAGTGAAATGCTAATCCCAGAAGTTTACTTTTTAAAAAAATTTTTTTACATTTTATTTTTTTTATTTTTATTATTTTTAATAGTTTATTGTCAAATTGGTTTCCATATAACACCCAGTGCTCATCCCCACAAGTGCCTTCCTCCATGCCCATTTCCCCCCTCCCTCCCCATCCATCAGTCCTCAGTTTGTTCTCAGCATTCAAGAGTCTCTCATGGTTTGCCTCTCTCCCTCTCCCCCACCATTTCCCCCCTTCTTCTCCCCCACGGTCCTCAGTTAAGTTCCTCCTAATCCTCCTATACGTGCAAACATGTGATATTTGTCCTTCTCTGCCTGACTTATTTTGCTCAGCATAACACCCTCAAGGTCCATCCATGTTGCTACACATGGCCAGATTTCATTGTTTCTCATTGCCATGTAGTATTCCATGGTATAGATAAACCACATCCCCAGAAGTTTACATATTACATGATTCCATTTTTATGTCTTTCTTTAAACGATTAAACTGTACAAGTGGAGAATAGGTTAGTGATATCCAGGGTAGAGAGGGAATGAAGAAGCAACAGGAATGATGCTTGTGTTGATGGAATGTTCTGTATCAATGTCAATATCCTGGTGGGGATACTGTACTATAGTTTTGCAAGATGTTACCCTTGGTACACAGAGTCTCTCAGTATTATTTTGCACAACACTAAATCAAAAATTATCTCAAAATAAAAAGTATCAAATTCAGTGTTAATCATTCTTATTTTCCTCCACTTCTAAAGAGAAAACAAAATCTACTTTAGTCCTCTTCAGAGATCTTTCAAATCTTTCTTTCCTTCTTTCACAGCCTTAACCTCTCTTGCCTGGATTATCACAATTATATCCTAGCTGACTTCATTGATATTGGATCCCTCCCTTTTTGAATCATCCCCTCATATTTAATTCCGTTTGATAAGACTATATTTAATTATATATGCCAGGAATTGGGTTAGGTTCTAGAGATATAAAAGAAGTTCTGGTCTCTCCACAACTAGCTTGAGAGACACATGAAAAATGTGCTATTATAATTCAGTGAGATAAATTCCATAAAAGAGGCATTCATCTAAATTGCAGAAGAAGAGGAAACCTAAACTGCTGTTTGGGAGGGCAGATGGCATTTTTCAGTTATTATAAGCTCATACTCTTTCATATACTCACTTATTTTGTGGCTCTACTTAAAAAGTTAGCAGTGATTTTCCCAGTGTTAATGCATGTACTATTTGAGAAGAAAGAGATGAGAAATTATCTAGAAATCTATATCCTTATCAGTAAACATTTTCTTGTAGTTTGGGGAAAAGAGAGAGCAAGTGCTTGTTTTCTCTTTACCCTACAAAAATTCAGTTAAAAAAAGGCATGCAGTTTGGAATAGAGAGGAATCGTATAAAATTAGTAGAGTTCACTTATAAAAGGTTCTGTGTTTAAGTTAATGAGAGCACAACTTAGAAAAGTACACACAAGTTTCTTGAAAAACAAAGTGGGACTGGCTAAGCCTAAACATTATCTTTCTATGTCTAGATAACTTCTAGCTAATTAACTAAAACTTCATAAGTGGAGCTACTGTATTATTCTATTGTATTTTCAGTCTTATTATCAATATAATAAAGCATATTTAGGTAATCATTTTATTTTTTTTAATGTAAGCAGTATGCCATAATTTTTTTTAAATAATGATTTTATTCTTTATCCTCTCTCCTTATTGTGTGACCTTGGTTAACAAATGCTTATCTACTATTTGTAGTGGAGGAGAAATAGGAACAATTATTTATAGTCAGCCAATCTATTAATTGCGGGTTGTAGAATCAGTATCAGTTATTTATAAGGAACAATGAACACTTCTGAAATGTAGTTTTACAACAGAACCTCAATAAGAAAAAAAAGAACCACACAAGTTTGTCAAAACTGCAGGCTGTTTGCTAACTCAAGAACACTGTTCATCAGGGCTCAGGTAAAAAAAAAAAAGTACAGTCTCAGGGAGTAAATGATGACTTGAAAGTGAACAGACTTTATGGTCAGACAGGTAATGAAGTGCAGTGAGTGGTTAAGTTTGCAGATATCAGGCAGAACAGATTAAAGTCTCTATTTATTACATGTCTGATATGGGGCAAATTACTGGGCTTTCTTAAATGTCAGTACTCCTCATTTAACTGATGTTATTAATAAAAATATCTACTATGGGGCGCCCGGGTGGCTCAGTTGGTTAGGCGTCTGACTTCAGCTCAGGTCATGACCTCACAGTTCGTGGGTTCGAGTCCTGCTTTGGACTCTGTGCTGACAGCTCAGTCTAAAGCCTGGAGCCTGCTTCAGATTTGGTGTCACCCTCCCTCTCTGCCTCTCCCCTGGTCACACTCTGTCTCTCTCTCTTTCAAAAATAAATAAACATTAAAAAAATAAATCAGGGTGATTGTTCAGATTATATGACATGCAGGTAAAGTGCTTGGCTGAGTTCTTGTCAAAACCAAGTGCTCAGTAAATGTAAACTATTATTACTAGTATCTTAAAAACGAATATATTCAGAGGAACTAGCCCATTCAGTCTTTAGTTATACTGTAGCCAAATACACAATTATGACCTTCTCTGCAAATCATTCAACCAGATCTTCATCTAAGAACAGTCTTTTTTACTTAAAGGGTCTTACCTTGCACTTCCTTAAGTGTGTGTTTATTAGACTCTAGCATAGTCCTAAGATGTTTTAGGAAAATCAGGGTCAAATTAGAATTCCCAGAAATAGATAAAGGCACTATTGTCTGACCATATTGATTCAAATCCATTTGTCTGGCCTTTTCATCTTTATTATGCGAAAAATTTTCAGCCTCAGAGAGAAAAGTAAAGGAACCTAGCAGTGCCAGCATCTGTAGCAAAATCAATTTCCAATTCCGCCAACTGAACATTGCCCTCTTTATGAACATGGCCCAGAACTGCTGGTGGTAGAGGGAATACTAAAGGAGGAGGAAAAAAACACAGTATTACAATATTCATGGACCCAAACAGATCATTCATGATGACATTCATTAAGATGAATGGACACTCTGGAATTTTATGGTAGATAGAAGACACATAAAATTTACCTAAATAAATATTTAGAATAGAATCTAAGCATAGTATGATACTACATGAGAGTATGATCATCTTTTCTTTATAAGGCAGGGGTCAACAAACTATGACCTGTTTTTGTAAACCAAATTTTCCTGGAACACAGATATACCCATTCATTTCTGTATCGCCTATGATTTTTTTGCTACAAAGACAGGGTGGAGTGATTGCAAGAGAGACCGAGTGGGCATCCTGCCTTAAACATCTATTAACCCCTTCTGCAAATTTGCTGACCACTGTTGTAAGGTATTAAATATGGTGTTTAAGGTATGGCTTTTCATATAACACACTTAAAATCTCAACAGAATGATTTTCCCTAGACTCCTGACAGTCAAAAACAAAACAAAACAAAACAAGTTCTTTATAGGAGGAAGAGATAATTAGAGAAGGAAAGAAATACTGAGGATCACACTGATTAAGAAAAGATCCCTTATACAGTATCAATACCCATGGCAAAACTTAAAATACTGGGCATGCTTGATCACTAAAAACCATGCTCTTTCCAGTTCACTTTAGCTTCAGTGAACTACCAAATTTCTGGGTTATCAGTTTGAGGGGGAAAAAAGAATTCTAAGACAGGAAAAAAAAAACTTAGGAATAACAACGGTGGGAGTGATTTTTATCTAGACCTCATCACTTCTGCACTAGGAAATTAATTAGTTTGTGGTACAGACTGTTCCTTGTCTGTTGGGGTGCAGTGGTTAAGAACCCCATACCATCTTTGTTCAAGTAGTAAAAGAAGATGTACCTCTTGTGCCCCAATCAAATAAATCTACATCAGGTTTCTTAACAAAGGTGCTTACCCCAGTATTAAACACAATAGCAGGGCTTTCATTCATGGTGGAACACTCTGCTCTCTCATTGCTCGATATATTCCTATTCTGGCTCGTAACTGAGACTTCACTTATCACAGAGGGAGGTAGAGTTTGGGTAGCTGGGATATCTACTTGTGAATCTTCCATATCATTGACTCTACATAAAAACAGAACACAGCATTTAATTTCAATTCTATCCCATAATATCTTATTTGAAGAACGTGAGTCACAACGTTCAACTCAGAAGGCTCCTTGGTTTGCTTACTGACTGGGCAGGGGCCATTATATAGAGGCAACAAGGTAACTCTGATAGAGGAGTGGTTCCCAAACACCAGTCATAGGACTGCTGCTAGACATAGTAAAGCTAGGGAAACTAGGGCAAGGTATTGAATGCTTCATTAGGTTGAGCTGTTACAAGTTAAAGATTAACATCTAATTCATTCTCTGGGTATATCAAAATATCTGTTCCTATCTTGAAATGATGGCAGTGTTTTTTCAGTGTTGCTGTAAAGAAAATCATGTCAGTTTCCTCCTCTTCACACCTCTTAAATTTCCAATGTGTGACTCTAAGCTTGGTGAGTTTACAAAAGGGACCGAGATGTGGTCCTGCCTCCACCCCCTGACCGTGGTTTTTATTTTCCCTATGTATCCTTGCTCACCTAAAAAAGACTTCTTCCATGGTAGTAACAGAGGCACCAAAGCTAGCAATGCCTAACTCATACCGTCTCTTTTCCAGATCGGTAAACAGAGCTTCAAATCTAGAATAAGAATTAGAATAAAAGTAAGAAGGGGGAGGGAATTGGGGAAGGGGAGGACTAAATGCTGGCATCAAATCAGAAGATTATCCTATTTATATATTTTTATTCTGAACTGATCTCCCCTCAGCATTGGGAAAAATGTAGCTCATTCTTCACCTCAATACTTATAATAGAAATGCATAAACTGCTGTAGCAAATTGTTTCTACTCTACTTAATTCTTTAAAACATTTAATTTTGGTCTTCTAATAAACTACAAAGAGACCCTGTATATGCTAATGACTCTAGCTAGTGCACATGAGTTAATTTATCATGCACATATGTAGGCTATGGTTCTTATTCATTAAGTTTTTTAAAAAAGGGGAGAACCTGGGTAGCTCAGTCAGTTGAACATCTGACTTGGTTTTGGCTCAGGTCATAATTCCAGGGTTGTGGGATTGAGCTCGGCACCAGGCCCCACTCTGACAATATGGAGCCTGCTTGAAATTCTGCCTCTCCCCTCTGTCTCTGTCCCTTCCTCACTCATGCACTCTCTCACTCGAAATAACTAAACTTAAAAAAAATTCAAATTGACAGGAAAAAACTCATTCAAAAATAGAAAATGTTGTAGGTACAGTAAAAATTGTATACAGAGAAGAACATGAGTCAGATGGAATGTAGAGAAATTAAGAGTTTTAAAGAATAGTTTTCCTGGGAAGATTTTACAGTACTTCACATTTAAAAGATGATCTTTTCCATCATACAGATCTCTTGTATCCTTGGTTAGGTTTATTCCGAGGTATTTTATGGTTTTTTGTGCAATTGTGAATGGGATCAGTTTCTTGATTTCTTTTTCTGTTGCTTCATCGTTGGTGTATAAAAATGCAACCGATTTCTGTACGTTGATTTTGTACCCTGCAACTTGGCTGAATTCTTGGATCAGTTCTAGTAGGCTTCTGGTGGAGTCTGTCGGGTTTTCGATGTAGAGTATCATGTCATCTGGGAAGAGTGAAAGTTTGACTTCCTCTTTGCCAATTCTGATGCCTTTGATTTCCTTTTGTTGTCTGATGGCTGATGCTAGGACTTCTATAGAAAACTTATGAAGGAAATTGAAGAAGACACAAAGAAATGGAAAAACATTCCATGCTCATGGATAGGAAGAATAAATATAGTTAAGATGTCATTACTACCTAAAGCACTCTACATATTCAATGCAATTCCAATCAAAATTGCACCAGCATACTTCTCAAAACTGGAACAAACTATCCTAAAATTTGTATGGAACCACAAAAGACCCAGAATAGCCAAAGTAATACTGAAAAATAAAACCAAAACGGGAGGTATCACCATCCCAGACTTTAGCCTCTACTACAAAGCTGTCATCATCCAGACAGTATGGTACTGGCACAAAAACAGACACATAGACCAATGGAACAGAATTGAGAACTCAGAAGTGGACCCAAAAGTATACAGCCAACTGATCTTTGACAAAGCAGGAAAGAATATCCAATGGAAAAAAGACAGCCTTTTTAACAGATGGTGTTGGGAGAATTGGACAGCAACATGCAGAAGAATGAAACTAGATCATTTTCTCACACCATGCACAAAAATAAACTCAACATGGATAAAGGACCTGAACATGAGACAGGAAACTATCAACACCCTAGAGGAGAAAGCAGGAAACAACCTCCTTGACCTCCACCGCAGCAACTTCTTACTTGACACATCCCCAAAAGCAAGGGAATCAAGAGCAAAAATAAATGATTGGGACCTCATCAAGATTAAAAGCTTCTGCACAGCCAAGGAAACAACCCAGAAAATTAATAGGCAACCAACGGAATGGGAAAAGATAGTTGCAAATGACATATCAGATAAAGGGTTAATATCCAGAATCTATAAGGAACTCACCAAACTACACGCCCGAAAAACAAACAACCCAGTGAAGAAATTGGCAGAAGATATGAACAGACACTTCTCCAAAGAGGACATCCAGATGGCCAACAGACACATGAAACGATGCTCAGCATCCCTCCTCATCAGGGAAATACAAATCAAAACCACACTGAGATACCACCTCACGCCAGTCCGAGTGGCTAAAATGAGCAAATCAGAGAACTCTAGATGCTGGCGAGGATGTGGAGAAACGGGCACCCTCCTACACTGTTGGTGGGAATGTAAACGGGTACAGCCCCTCTGGAAAACAGTGTGGAGGTTCCTCAGGAAACTAACAATAGAACTCCCCTAGGACCCAGCAATAGCACTGCTAGGAATTTACCCAAGGGATACAGAAATGCTGATGCATAGGAGCACATGTACCCCAATGTTAATGGCAGCACTCTCCACAATAGCTAAAACATGGAAAGAGCCTAAGTGTCCATCAACAGATGAATGGATCAAGAAGATGTGGTTTATCTATACCATGGAATACTACATGGCAATGAGAAACAATGAAATCTGGCCATGTGTAGCAACATGGATGGACCTTGAGGGTGTTCTGCTGAGCGAAATAAGTCAGGCAGAGAAGGACAAATATCATATGTTTGCACGTATAGGAGGATTAGGAGGAACTTGACGGAGGAACAAGGGGGAGAAGAAGGGGGGAAATGGTGGGGGAAAGGGAGAGAGGCAAACCATGAGAGACTCTTGAATGCTGACAAAAACTGAGGACTGATGGATGTAGGGGGGAGGGGGGATGGGCATGGAGGAGAGCACTTGTGGGGATGAGCACTGAGTGTTATGTGGAAACTAATTTGACAATAAACTATTTGTAAAAAAAATAAATAAATAAAAAATAAAGAATAATAACAAAAATAAATAAATAAAAGATGATCTTTTCCAAACCCTCCCCCCCCCCCACCCCGGTCTCAAAACCATTGAATATATTCCCAATGAGGAGCAAGTGAACTGTTTGCCCTCTCAGTGTTCGAGGAAATCAAAATTCGCTCATTTGGAAGATCGAAATTTCTTCCATATTCAAACTTAAATTGTTTTCCATTCAATACTATCTAGTTTTGTGCATTAGTTCTAAACTTATACCCTTAGTTATATAGAGCAGGTATAATCTACCCACATGACAGCCCTTCACATGTTTTAAGTCCATTTCTTCTGGATGCTTCTTCATTTCTAGTGTTTGATTTTTCAACTAGGATTCACACATTTTTTCTTTAATTTTAGTTAAGAAATTAATATGTGTGTGTCATATAAAATTTACAAATGAATGTATAAAAATATAAACATCATTACAATACCAGGCCCCATAGATACTGACTGTTAATACACAAATAATTTGTGTGTTAATGGTTTTTTTGCCCAGGGTTGTGCTGTTGAGCCTCATATCCGACTTTTCCTGCTTGGGATTCTCTCCCCTCTCTCTCTGCCCCTACCCTGCTTGTTCATGCTTTCTCTCTCTTTCTCTAAATATTTTAAAAAGATTTTATTTTTAAGTCATCTATACACCCAATGTGGGGCTCAAACTTACAACCCCAAAATCAAGAGTCATATGCTCCAGTGACTGAGCGAGCCAGGCACTTCTCTTATAGAGTTAATTTTAATCTTTGGAATTCCTTAACTAAAGATTTTTTTCTTTTCTTGAACTTCATACAAACGAAATCCTACAGCCTATATATATATATTTTTTTGCCTAATATTTCTGTCTGTAATATTCATTCATATTGTATATCCCACTAGTTTTTTTCTTTTTATGGAGATATTCTTCCATTTTCCTGCTGATGGACATTTTGGAGCTATTATGAGTAGTGTATACAAATATAAATACTCTTTTACATTTCTTCTTCGGGACAAGTGGGTTTTTTTTTTTTAGGTATATATTAGGAATAATTGCCGAGTCACAGGATAAGCACACATTTTTTTTTATGTGGTAAAGCAGTTTTACCATTTTCTATTTCTATCAGCATGAGATCCATTTACCATGTTTATATGCTATAGTCTGTCTTTTTAGTTTTAGCCATTCTTGTGGGTATGAAGTGGTAATGTACTGGTTGGTCTCTTTATGCAGTTTTCCTCATTGTTCTGGGAAGAATTCTTGACATAGTGTTCTCTTCAGGAGTTCTCTTTTCTGCCATAATTATTGGTCAGTTTTTTATAGTCAGTCAAGAATTTCACATCATTTGATCTAATTTTCTCTCCTCCAAAGTCTAGATTCAAGTGTTCTCTTTAATTTGATTGAGACTATAAAGCAGAGAGTTTTTAAAGTTCTTCATTTTTGGAAATTATTTTCAAAGTAGGCATTTCTTATTATTTCTTAGATTGGTGGTTTTATTTCAAAATGCAGTATCCTTTCTACAGCCATTCTTTCCTCTTTCATCCTTACGAAAGAGATTGATGTTTATCCAGGACTGACTTATAAACATATAAAACAGGTGGAGGAAATTCTGTCCAAAACTAAGATGAGTTTTTGCACGATTTAGTGATTTCTTAGTTCTCATTCTAGGTTTTGTTGTGCTTGACTGTTTTCTTTTTAAATCAACTTTGGGATCATCAGTGTCAATTTTTTTAAGTTTAAAATTAGATCATGGTGGATAATTCTTTCTATGTGCTGTTGGATCCAATTTGCAAGTATCTTGTTGAGGATTTTTGCATCCATATTCATCAAGGGTATCCGCCTGTAGTTCTTTTTTTTTTTTTTTTTTTTTATCTGGGTCTCTGTCTGGCTTGGGAATCAAAGTGATGCTGGCTTTGTAAAATGAGTCTGGAAGTTTTCCTTCGATTTCTATTTTTTGGAATAGCTTGCAAAGAATGGGTGTTAATTGTTTTAAATGTCTGGTAGAATTCCCCAGGGAAGCCATCTGGCCAAGGGCTCTTATTTATTGGGAGATTTTTGATAACTGATTCCATTTCTTCACTAGTTATGGATCTGTTCAGATTTTCTATCTCTTCCTGTGTGAATTTTGGTAGTGAGTGTGTGTTTAGGAATTTGTCCGAAATGAACTACTTTTTAAACTACCTTTGATTGGGGTGATAAAATTCCTGATGATATTCTGTAACAATTCTATTATTTTTTCTTGTTTATTGAATTTTAGCTGTCAGTCTAATTGCTTTATCTTTGGGATCTGTGGTAAAAATATCATTTTTGAAGCTTCCAAACAATCTTGAGATTATGTTATAGAAAATTGCTTATCTATGTATCTTCCAATATTGGCCTGTGTCTAAAAATACCAGATCCTTCCTTCTTTCCTACCATGAAATTCACATGATGTTGTACATTTTTATAAAATATCTGACTTTTTCTTCCTTCAGCCAACATTTTCTTTATTATCAGAATTATATTTTCAGAGTTAGTTTGTTTTTTATTTCCTCCACCTTTCTAAGACATAATTGTCATAAACAAACTTCAGAGACCCATTAGGAAATCTGCTTTGAGGTAAATGAAATATTTGTTGCATGACTATACTTACTCTCTTTACTATGTTGTCTTGCTTAATTAAACCTTGTCCAGGAATAACACACTTCCTCCTTTTAACTTGTAGGAGTTTCACAAAATGATATTTGTTTCTTTCCTTTCCTATTGTCACCCACTGGTTTTCCTTTATATTTACAGCCTCTTTAAAAAAAATTTTTTTTAAATGTTTATTTTTGAGAGACAGAGAGAGAGAGAGACAGAGTGTGAGCAGGACAGCCTCTAACTCATGAATTAAGCCTATAAATATTCCATGATATGTAGCACTATTCTGAAACTTCTTTTATGTCTCTGTGCCTTCAAAAGGCTGCATATCACTCCACTGCCACACTCTAAACTTAAGCTTCATTCCAACAAGTTTCAGCACTGTTTTACTGCAAATTACAATACTGTTCTAAAATTTGAAGAGTACTTTCCTTATGAGATACATTCAATTAATCAGAATACAAGTATATGCCATTAAAATTATTTTTCCCTTCCTTATTGTTTATTCACATTTGTGAATAAACTCATATCAGAACAATATCTTGCAAAAAAGTTAGTGCTCTATTACTATTAGCTATGAAAATCTTAGCTGGAATGAAGGTCACTAAGAATTGCAAGCATCATTTCATTTTTTTCATATTATATTTTGAAAGAAAAAGATCCATAGGTATTTTTTCTTAAAATTGTTTTTTCTATTTCTTAGTTTAAAATATCTCCCTGTTAGAAAAACACATTCGTCCCTAATTTCATGACTTTCAGTTTATTTTATAATGAGTCCATCACTCTAAATATGAATTTATTGCCCAGCAATCTATTGTTCACCTCTTGGATCTCCTTCCTTTTTCTGTTCTTAAAGCCCAAATGATTAGTAAGAATATATGATAAACATCTTCTGCTTCCAAATAAGAAAGTATGATAAAATATGAAGAGGATATTATAAATATGAAGATATGATGCAATAAATAAGAATACATTTTATAAACATGAAAATGATACACAGAATATTTTCATTTCCTGTTTTGGACATATTTTGAGAATGTCATTTGTGTCCACATGAATAAAGACAGGCAGAAAGTGTGATAAGTTTAAGGAATTACTTTACCTTTATGTCTCCTTCAAGAGAGACTGTGCAGTTCACATGGATCACAACTGCCACAATGGGCCAAAGCACCCATCTGGTTCCCAACTTTTATGAATGAGTCAACTGCCATGCATCTCTGAGAATACATATCTGGAATTTCATTTCTAATTCTCCATGATATTTAATTCTCTCATTCCAGCTCATGACTAGAATTTTAGTTCCATTCTGCTGCCTGATTACACTATTCCATGCTGCTTCTTCTCAAGAACTTTCAGATTTACTTGAAAAGCAGGCACTAGAGTCCTTCATATTCTTCTGGAATATGACAACTGGCTTGACTTTAAGAAATACTACATCAACTACTTACTTGTATATTACAAGAAGATAAAAATATCATGCTCTGAAAGTTTCTAATGAGTATGCTTAGTTTCCATTTCCCTTTAACAGGATGGTCTCAGGTAGTTATTATTCTTTGTGATCCCCTTTGATGAGAAACTTGGCTACCTAATGTAGTCAAACTGCCCATTTACTCTGAGTTCTTGTCACCTTGACTTCAAGAGCCAACACTAAAGTAAATTTTATCTCATTATATTTATATTTCCATTCACTCCACTCACCAGACAAGTTTTACTCTACCAATACCATACATTATAACCAATTAAAACCAGGAATCTATAAGCCAAGTGCAGTATCCTTTTCACTGCAAATGACAGCAATGACTGGAGTTTTGGTTTGTTAAATAAACTCTATTTGCTATGCCTGAAAAAACCAGGAAAAGCAGCGGTGACTTCCAGTTATCCAAACATCAGTCATTTTTCATTCTCTGGACTCATACCTGTGTGTATACTCTTTGGGTAGGAGAAAAGATATTTCATTGTTAGCATTCTTCTCTACAGTGGCTGCTGGTATATGATACTGAATCAATTTTAAGATTTCTTCAACATTGCAGTGAGCTTCCTTCACCATGATTATGTGGTATCCCACACCTGAAAAAAAAAATCCATTTAGAACAACAAATAAAACAATATTCTATTTCCAATATTCTTTTGAGACCACATTTGGCTTTCCATGGTTTGGGCTGGCTAGAAGAAGATAAGCCATGCTAACTATATGATTACAAGTCTAAGAAATCTAATAAATACTTTTTTTAAATTTTTTTAGGGACCAATAGAACAAAGATAGGAAAAAAGCTCTGTTACATAGCCTCTTATTCAACTGACACTAAAACAAGGTTAATATTCATTAAGCAGATATACTTTGGTCCCTATTATATGTAAGGCATAAATTAATCAGATATAAGTCCTTTCTTTCAGAGATCTGAGAAATCTTTCCAAAAAAGTACTCCTCCACTACCTGCACTGCCCTAACCTCTCAAAGCTGGGGGAAAGGGTAAGAAGTAAAAAAAAAAAAAAAAAAAAAAGCCTCCACGGCACTCCAGAACTTTGTGAAAACATTGCAGTGGTACTCTGATAGCTCAGGGCAGGAAAAAAGAGCTAAGAAAAATACTTCTGAGGTACTTCAGTCCTTCATTGCAATCGCCCTTTAAAGACTAGGAAGAGGGTAGCAGCATAGAGAAAAAACTTTTAAGGTGAAGAAAATCATGCAGAAATGGAAAGCAAAGAACATTTGTCAGATCCAAAAGCTAGGAACTGGATTACAGCTTAAAGAGATCCCATGATCTCATTCATATACAGATCCCATCCTCTGCTAAGAGCAAAATCCTGATCCTATTACTACAGCATTTGAAGACAATGATAAAGAGAATCTAAATAAAGCTGTAATACATACCAATATTTGCTCAAATACAGGTTATATTGACTCAGTCTTCTATAATAGTGACCTAATAGACCAGGTCATACCATTTACTTAGGATAAATATCAACTACTTTAGTCTCCACTATTATTTTATTCACAATTTTAATTATAAAAATGAAAAGGACATGCAAGAAAACTAGAAAATACAACACTAAATGTGATGGGAAAAAACCAAGAGAAGCAGACACAGAAATGTTTTCCAACAAAGAAAAAACATATACCCAGAATAGGCTGTATTAAATGGAGATCTATATAACTTACCTGACAGAGAATTTAAAATAACATAATAAAGATACTCACCAAGATGAGGATATCAATGCATGAAGAAAGTGAGAATTTAAACAAAGAAACAGAAAGCTTAAGAAGTACCAAAAAGTAGTTGCAGAGCTGAAGAATACAGTAACTAAACTGAAAAATTCACTAGGTAGGTTCAAAAATGGACTATATAAAGTGGACAAAAGGATGGGTGACCTCAAAGTAATGTCATGGAAATTATTCACTCAGAGGAACAAAAGGAAACAAAAAAGAATGAAAAAGAGTAAATGAAGCCCAAGAGACTTATGGGATGTCACTAAGTAGAGCAATACATGCAATATAGGAGTCCCAAATGTGGGAGAAAGAGGAGGGGGGAATTAGAAAGTTTATGCAAAGGAATAATGCCTGAAAATTTCCAAACCAAGGAAAAGAAATGAATATTCAGGGTCACAAATGCAAAAGATCTATACTAGATGAATCCAAAGATATCTACCATAAAACACATTATAGTCCAATAGAAAAAAGTCAAAGACAAAGAGAGGATTTTGAAAAGCTAATTGTCACAAACAAAGGAACACAAATTAGACTATTAGCTGATTTTTCAGCAGAAAACTGAAAAGAAGGCTAGAAAGGAATGATGAGATATACTCAAAGTACTGAAAGAAAAAATTACCAAGACTACTATACAAGGCAAACTGTCCTTCAAAAATTAAGAAGAAAGAAACTTTACTAGACAAACAAAAGCTGAGAGAGTTAACTACCTGCATTATAAGAAATGCTAAAAGGAGTTCTTCAAATTGAAAAAAAAGAATGGTTTTTAAAAAAAGAAAGGATGGAAAATAGTAATACAAAATCATTTGAAAGTATAAATCTCACAAGTAATGGTAAATATACAGACAAATACAGAATAATGTATATTGTAATGGGTGGTGGGTAAATTACTTTAATTATATCATAAAAGTTAAAAGATGAAAGCATTAAAAACTATAACTAAAATGTGTTATATTACTAAAAAGTATAACTAAAAAATAAGATACACAATACTATAAATCTGATATCAATAGATATAAATCTGATATAACTAAGGTGTTTTGGAGGAAGTAAAGAGAACAGCTTTTTGTATGCAATGGAGGTTGTGATCAGCTTATAATATGCTGTTATATTTTATGTAGGTCCCGTGATAATAACAAAGAAAATATGCCTAGAAATTACAAAAAAGAAAAAGAAAGAAATCAAAGCATATCAATACAAAAATCAGTAAAAAGGAAATGAAAACAGCAAGAGAAAAGAAGGACATAAGAACTACAAGACAAACAGAACATGATTAACAAAAGTACTTCATTATCAAAATCTATGTTAAATATAAACTGATTAAACACTCCAATCAAAAGACAGAGTAACCGAATACATTTAAAAAAAAAAAAGATCCACTCCTACAAGAGAGCACTGGGTTAAAAGCTTCTTGACCTTGCTCTTGGCAATGATGGGATTTTTTTGAATATGAAATCAAAAGCACAGGAAACAAAATTAAAAACAGACAAGTAAAAAGATTCTGAACAGCAAAGGAAACAATGAACAAAATGGAAAGGGAACATACAGAATAAAAGAAAATGTTTGCAAACCAAAAATTTCTAGAAGAAAATACAGGCAGTAATCATTTTGACATTGACTGTAGAAACATTTTTCTAGACAGGTCTCCTCTGACAAGGAAAACAAAAGCAAAATTAAACTATCGAGACTACATTCAAACAAGCTTTTGCACAGTGAAGGAAACCATCAACAAAACAAAAACACAGCACACTGAGTGGGAGAAGATATTTGCAAATGATAACCAATAAGAGGTTAATATCCATGATACATACATGGATACATATATATATTATACAACTCAATTTCAAAAAACAAATAATCCAATTAAAAAACAGACAGAAGATATGAACAGACATTTCTCCAAAAAACACATACAGATGACCAACGGGCACATGAAAAGATGTTCTACATCACTAATCATCTGGGAAATCCAAATCAAAACCACAGGGAAATATCACCACACACTTGTCAGAATGGGTAAAATGAGTAACACAAGAAACAGTGAGGATGTGGGAGAAAAAAGAATCCTCTTGCACTGTTGGTGGGAATGGAAACTGTTGAAGCCACTGTGGAAAACAGTATGGAGGTTCCTCAAAAACTTAAAAATAGAACTACTATATGATGCAGTAATTCCACTACTGGGTATTTACCCAAAGAACACAGAAATACTAATTTAAAAAGATATATGTACCCCTATGTTTACTGCAGCACTATTTTTCGTAGCCAAGATATGGAAGCAACCCAAGTGTCTGTCCATCCATTGATGAGCAGAAAAAGAAGATGTGGTAAATATATACAATGGAATATTACTTAGCCATAAAAAATGAAATCTTGCCATTTATTTTTTTAATGATATTTTTTTTAAATGTTTTTTATTTATTTCTAGGAGAGAGAGAGAGAGACAGTGTAAGCAGGGGAGGGTCAGAGAGAGAGGGAGTCATAGACTGAAACAGGCTCCAGGCTCTGAGCTGGCAGTCAGCACAGAGCCCGACGCGGGGCTCGAACCCACGAACCGTGAGATCATGACCTAAGCGAAAGTCGGACGCTTAACCGACTAAGCCACCCAGGCGCCCCAAAAATCTTGCCATTTATGACAACATGGATAGACCTAGAGGGTGTCATGCAAAGTGAAAAATCAAAGACAATACCAAATAATTTCACTTACACGTAGACTCTAAAAAACAAAACAAATAGACAAAACCAAACCAAAACAGACTCATAAACATAAGAAACTGTCAGTTACCAGAGGCAGAAGGAGTTGGAGGTCCAGAAAATAGGTGGAGGGGATTAAGAGGAATAAACTTCTGGTTACAAAATAAATAGGTAATGAAGATATAATACACAGCATAGGGAATACAGTTAAAATTGTAATAACTTTGTATGATTACAAATGGTAACTAGACTTATCATGGGGATAATTTTGTCATGTATAAAAACACTGAATCACTATGATGTAAACCTAAAAATAATAGGACACTGTATGTCAACTGTACTTCCATATTAAAAATAAATCAACTACGACCATTACTTCAAAGAGCTCACAGTGGAGTCCCAAATAAAAGGACAGAGGAAATCATAGAAGTTTTGGGGAGACAGACAAAAAAATAGGGAAATTATATTATAATATTACTAAAACATCAATATCTATGAAGATTATGTTTGAAGAATATTAACATATCAATATCCAAAGAATATTCAAAGGGAAAGAGACCATATATTTTTTTCAGGAAAACTGAAGAGCCACAGCACCGCAGGGATCCTTTAACCATGATGGCTATGCGGTCACCCAAGATGTCAGCTTCATCCATGTAGTGGGTGGTCAATAAGACGGTATGATCCTCTTTATAGTGCTGAAGGACATCCCAGGTGGCCCTCCTTGAGACTGGGTCCATTCCAGAGGTTGGCTCATCAAGTATCACAACCTAAAGACCAGAAGAACAATTACATAACCATCAAATATTATGTACTAGTGTCACTAGAGTCTTACCAGTTATAGGGGTTACTCTGGTTTTGCTTTTTCAGTCACTTGTCTAATTAAGCTAAGATAACAAGTTTAGACTAAAACTGAATCAGGAATTCCAGGATAATTCCAAATCTGAGACAGTTTTTATTATAACGAGGTAGATAATATGAATTCTATATGGGATTTCATATGTAAAGTTTCTTTAACAGTGTTAGATCTACATCAGCTCTCAGGTTTCTGTTGGATGATTTTTTTTTTATTTATTTCTAGGAGAGAGAGAGAGACAGTGTGAGCAGGGGAGGGTCAGAAAGAGAGGGAGACACAGACTCCGAAATAGGCTCCAGGCTCTGAGCTGGCAGTCAGCACAGAGCCGGACGCAGGGCTCGAACCCACAAACCACGAGATCATGACCTAAGCGAAAGTCGGACGCCCAACCGACTAAGCCACCCAGGCGCCCCTGTTGGATGATTTTTTTTAGAGCAGCTTCAGTGGGGATCCATTTTTTAGATGTGTGTTTGTTTTTACCTGGGAGTTCCCTATAAGTGCCATGATCACTGAGAGTCTGCGCTTCATTCCTCCACTCAGTGAATATGAAAATGCATTACGCTTATCCAGCAGGTTAAAAGCAGACAACATACGATCAATTTCCACAAGACGTGTCTTTCGAGGTATTCCCTTTACCTAGAAAGAGAAGCCAGACTTTACATGGTGCTTCCAACTTTATCCTTAGAGACAACTTACACAAGCTATTCTCTTATATCATTTGTATAGTGGGTTTTTCCTTTTGTCTGAATTTATGTTTAAAGGAGAATTCATCAAAAATAAGCTTTTGAACTTTCTAAGAATAAGGATATGGATAGTTGGTAATCTGCCTGAAGTACACCAATAGAATGGGAAAAAGGAACATGTCTTTGGCTTACCAAACAATAAAAATAAAGGTGTTCTGATACAGTCAAGTAATTAAACAACAAGTTCTGTTGGGGACACACACCCAACCTTTTCCTGATCTGGACCATCTGCTTTGAGATGTCATATCCATTAATATAGGCCTCTCCACTGGTAGCAGGATAGAGACCTAGGATCAAGTAGAAGACATAACAGAATCTTAGCTTTCATGAGGGATATAAGAGCAAAGTCTTCATTAAAACCTTAAATTTGAAATCTATGTATGGGTTATTCAATAGAATTAGCAATATCTCTCAGAAGGAAATTCAAGAAAATATCAATCGCTGCATTTGAAGTGATGGATAACTTATTAATGAATTATTAATAAAAATAATAATAATAATTTATTTTTAATTTTTGTTTAACTGCATGTTCTAATATTCTATGAATCTGAATGAGTATAAATCAGTCAGGTATACAAAAACACTAAAGAGTTTGTTATATTAGAACTTAATATTATTGCCATCAGCCACATGACAACATTTATGAATTATATTGTATTCTGTACACTTCCCTAGACTGTGGTAAACTATTTTTTTTCTTAGTTTATTGTCACGCTGGTTTCCATATAACACCCAGTTTAACACTCCTGATTTGTTCATTTTAGCCACTCTGACTGGCGTGAGGTGGTATCTCAGTGTGGTTTTGATTTGTATTTCCCTGATGAGGAGGGACACTGAGCATCATTTCATGTGTCTGTTGGCCATTTGGATGTTCTCTTTGGAGAAGTGTCTGTTCATGTCTTCTGTCCATTTCTTCACTGGATTATTTGTTTTTCAGGTGTGGAGTTTGGGGAGTTCCTTATAGATTTGGATACCAGCCCTTTATCTGATTTGTCATTTGCGACTATCTTTTCCCATTCCGTCAGTTGCCTATTAGTTTTATTGTTTCCTTTACTGTGCAGAAGCTTTTAATCTTCATGAGGTTCATGTTTGCTCTTGATTCCCTTGCCTTTGGGGATGTGTCAAGTAAGAAATTGCTGTGGTTGAGGTCAAGGAGGTTGTTTCCTGCTTTTTCCTCTAGGGTTTTGATGGATTCCTGTCTCACATTCGGGTTCTTTATCCATTTTGAGTTTATTTTTGTGTATGGTGTAAGAAAATGATCTAGTTTCATTCTTCTGCATGTTGCTGTCCAGTTCTCCCAGCACCTTCTGTTAAAGAGGCTGTCTTTTTTCTATTGGATACTCTTTCCTGCTTTGTCAAAGATTAGTTGGCCATACATTTGTGGGTCCAATTCTGAGTTCTCAATTCTATTCCATTGGTCTATGTGTCTGTTTTGTGCCAATACCATATTGTCTTGATGATGACAGCTTTATAGTAGAGGCTAAAGTCTGAGATGGTGATGCCTCCCATTTTGATTTTCTTCTTCAATATTACTTTGGCTATTTGGGGTCTTTTGTGGTTCCATACAAATTTTAGGATAGTTGGTTCTAGCTTTGAGAAATTGCTCGTGCAATTTTGATTGGAATTGCATCGAATGTGTAGATTGCTTTCGGTAGTAATGACATTTTAACAATATTTATTCTTTTGATCCATGAGCATGGAATGTTTTCCATTTCTTTGTGTCTTCTTCAATTTCCTTCGTAAGTTTTCTATAGTTTTCATCATGCAGACCTCCTATATCCTTGGTTAGATTTATTCCTAGGTATTTTATGTTTTTTTGTGCAATTGTGAAGGGGATCAGTTTCCTGATTTCCCTTTCTGTTGCTTCATTGTTGGTGTATAAATATGAAACTGATTTCTGTATGTTGATTTTGTACCCTGCAACTTGGCTGAATTCTTGGATCAGTTCCAGTAGGCTTCTGGTGGAGTCTGTCGGTTTTTCTATGTAGAGTATCATGTCGTCTGCGAAAAGTGAAAGTTTGGCTTCTTCTTTGCCAATTCTGATGCCTTTTATTTCCTTTTGTTGTCTGATAGCTGATGCTAGGACTTCCAGCACTATGTTAAACAACAGTGGTGAGAGTGGACATCCCTGTCGTGTTCCTGATCTCAGGGGGAAAGCTCTCAGTTTTTCCCCGTTGAGGATGATGCTAGCTGAGGGCTTCTGATATTGTTCAAGCTTCTCAGGGCTTTTATGATGTTTAAGTAAGTTCCTTCTATCCCGACTTTCTTGAGGGTCTTTATTGAGAAGGGATGCTGTACTTTGTCAAATCCTTGTTCTGCATCTATCAACAGGATCATATGGTTTTTGTCTTTTCTTTTGTTAATGTGATGTATCATATTGATTATTTGCGAATATTGAACTAGCCCTGTAAGCCAGGAATGAATCCCACTTTATCATGGTGGATAATTCTTTTTATGTGCTGTTGAATTTGATTTGCAAGTATCTTGTTGAGGATTTTTGCATCCATATTCATCAAGGATATTGGCCTGTAGTTCTCTTTTTTGCTGGGTCTCTGTCTGGTTTGGGAATCAAAGTGATGTTGGCTTCGTAGAATGAGTCCAGAAGTTTTCCTTTGATTTCTATTTTTTGAAATAGCTTGAGAAGAATGGGTATCATTTCTGTTTTAAACGTCTGGTAGAATTCCCCAGGGAAGGGGCACCTGGGTGGCTTAGTCGGTTAAGCGTCCGACTTTCGCTTAAGTCATGATCTCGCGGTTCGTGGGTTTGAGCCCCGCGTCAGGCTCTGTGCTGACTGCCAGCTCAGAGCCTGGAGCATATTTCGGAGTCTGTGTCTCCCTCTGTCTCTGACCCTCCCCTGCTCACGCTGTCTCTCTGTCTCTCTCTCCTAGAAATAAATAAAAATATTAAAAAAAAAAAAAGAATTCCCCAGGGAAGCCATCTGGCTCAGGGCTTTTATTTGTTGGGAGATTTTTGATAACTGATTCCATTTCTTCACTAGTTATGGGTCTGTTCAGATTTTCTATCTCTTCCCATGTTAATTTTGGTAGTGAGTGTGTGTTTAGGTAGTGACTGTGTCCATTTCTTCTAAGTTGTCCAGTTTGTTGGCATATCGTTTTTCATAGTATTGCCTGATAATTGCTTCTATTTCTGAGGGGTTGGTTATAAGTCCATTTTCATTCATGATTTTGTCTATTTGGGTGCTCTCTCTTTTCTTTTTGAGAAGCCTGGCTAGAGGTTTGTCAATTTTGTTTATTTCTTTCAAAAAAACCAACTCTTGGTTTCATTGATCTGTTCAACTGTTTTTTTTTTTTTTTGTGGGGGGGGATTCTATACTGTTTATTTCTGCCCCAGTTTTTATTATTTTTCTTCTCCTAATGGGTTTGGGGTGCTCTTGTTGCTCTCCTTCTAGTTCCTTTAGGTGCGCTGTTTTTGTTTTGTGCCTGACTTTTTCTAATTTCTTGAAATAAGCCTGGAGTGCAATATACTTTCCTCTTAGGACTGCCTTTGCCACATCCCATAGAGTTTGAATTGTTGTATTTTCATTTTTATTTGTTTCTATATATTTGTAAACTTTTAAAAGTAGAAAGTCCAAACAATAAAAGTTTTGTCCTTGAAGAATTTAAATTCTAGTAATCAATAGTCACCTAAAATAGTTTCAAAATATTTATATAATTTTTATCCATACCTCTCATAATTATTGTTTACGTTTAAAGGAAAAAATATCACTTTGAATCCAATAACTCACTAATCCTACTTTATACTTACTGTAGTAAGCATTGAGTATTGTATAGAATTTTGACTTCACTATGTTGTACACCTAAAACTAAAAGAACATTGGTATGTCAACTATATTTCAATAATACAAAAAAAGATGACTAAGAGGATAAATATGTTCAGAAATGTCCATTATGATATGATGCCCCAAATTATCCCTGTTGCATTGCAGTCTCTCCATCATGTTTATTCCAGATGATTTCATTTTTAACAATGTAATCTAATTTTAGATGCACTGAAATGAAACTGTTTAGCTAATCATACCCTTTGATTTCTAATTTCTGTAGCGGACCTTCATTTCTGATTTTAGTTATTTGAACTTTCTCTGTGTTTTTTCTTGGTCTGTATAGGTAAAGTTTTGTTAATTTTATTAATCTTTTCAAAGAATTAACTTTGGGTTTCATTAATTCTATGATTTCCTTCTTTCCTCTTGCTTAGGATTTAGCCAGCTATTCTTTTTTAAATGTTTTAAGGTGGACAGATTATTTCTTTGAGGTCCTTTTTCAAAAAATTGTTTTTATTTATTTTTGAGAGAGAGAGAAACAGAGTATGAGCAGGGAAGGAGTAGAGACAGACGGATATACAGAATCCAAAGTAGACTCCAGGCTCTGACCTGTCAGCACAGAGACCTTCATGGGCCTTGAACTCACAAACCACAAGTTCATGACCTGAGTTGAAGTCAGATGCTTAACCGACTGAGCCACCCAGGTGTCCCTGGGAACTTAAATTTTTTATTATTATTTTTTAAAGCAAGAGAGACAGAGTATGAACAGGGGAGGGGCAGAGAAAGAGGGAGACACAGAATCCAAAGTAGGCTCCAGGCTCTGAGCTGTCAGCATAGAGCCTGATGTGGGGCTCAAACTCACAGACCACGAGATCATGACCTGAGCCAAAGTTGGATGCTTAACTGAGCCATTCACACATTTACAGCTATAAATTTCCCTCGAAGCACAGTCTTAGACGCATTTCATTAGTTTTACGTGTTATGTCATTTTCATTTATGTCAAAATATTTAATTTTTTGTGATTTCTTCTTTTACCTTTAGTACATAGGAGTATGTTAATTTCCACAAATTTTTCAAGTTTCTCCCTGTTTTACATTTATAATTTCACTCCAGGGTAAGCAGAAACAACACTTTGTGTGATTTCAATCTTTTAAATTCATTCAGGCTTATTCTGTGGCCTCATATATGGTCTATCTGAGAGAATATTCTACATGTAGTTGAGAATATACATTTTGATGTTATTAGATGAAATGTGTATAGATGTTTATGAGATCTATTTTGTGCGTAATATTTTTCAAGTCTTCTATTCACCTGTTGATATTCTGCCTAGTTGCTGTATCCTTCACTGAAAGTAGGATATTGAAATCTACAATTACTTTTCTATCTAGTTCTGCCTTAAATTCTGACAGTTTTTGCTTCTCATATTTGGGAACTTTGCTGTTCCGTGCATATATGTTTATAATTGTTACAACTTCATGATAAGTTGATCTCTTTATCATTACAAAATACCCTTCGGGGTGCCTGGGTGATTCGGTTAAGCTTCCGACTTTGGCTCCAGTTATGATCTCATGGTTACATGAGTTTGAGCCCCATGTCAGTCTCTCCACTGGCAGTGCAGACCTGCTTGGGATTCTCTCTCTTTCCCTCTCTTCTCTGCCCTTCCCCTGCTCATGCATCTCTCTGTCTCAAAAAAAAAAAAAAAAAAAAAAAAGGAAAAGAAACAGGAAAACAAAAAAACCTTTAAAAGTTTTCAAAAAATATCTTTTTTCTAGCAATTCTGTTTTAAAGTTTACTTTGCCTGATATTTGCATAGCTACTGTAGCTTTACTTTGGGTGAATTTTGTGTATTTTTTCCATCCTTTCACTTTCAAACTATTTGCATCTTTGAATCAGAATGTTTCCTGTACACAGCATAGAGTTGGATCTTATTTTTTGTCACATCTGACTATCTGCCTTTTATATGGATTGTTTAATCCTCTAACAACATTATTATTGATATAGCTGGGTTTATGTCTGCCACTTTGCTTTCTTGTTTTTGATGCCTCATGTCATTTTTGTTCCTGTATTTCTTCATTGCTTTCTTCAGTATTGAATATTTTCTATTGTAACAGTTAAATTTCTTTAAAGATTTTTTTCATTAAAAATATTTATTTTTTAATATATATTAAATATATATATTTTTGAGTTCTTAGTGGTTGCTCTGAGGCTTACTATATACAATTTAATTTATCAGAATCAACTCAGATTTATACTAACTTAAGTCTAGAGAGCCATAGAGTCATTACTCTGATATAGTTCTGTTCCCTCTTCTCTATTTTTGAGCCACTATTGTTTTTTTCCCTTAAAGTTTATTTATTTTTGAAGAGAGAGAGAGCTAGAGAGCAGGGATGGGGCAGGGAGAGAGGAAGAGAGGGAACCCCATGTAGGCTCCATGGTGCCAGCACAGAGCCCAAAATGGAACTTCATCTCACCAACCATGAGATGAAATCAAGATTTCAATGCTGAACCAAGTGATCCACCCAGGCACCCATGTTCTACTATTGTTATACACATTTCATCTACATGTATTACCATTCCAAGAATATATTGTTATAACTAATACTTACAGAATTTTATGCCTATTACAGAAGTGGAGAAAGGAGAGCAAGTATGTATTTGTAGTTTGTTAAATTTACTTCTTATTTAGCATTCTTCATTTATTCCCATGGATTAGAGTTGCCATCTAGCATTATTTCCCTACTCTATTACAATTTGGTCCTATTTGCTTCCTTTATGTGATTATTGTCAAATTTATTACTTTTCTATATTGGAGGCCCAACAGTACAATAAATATTTTCATACAATTCCTTTTGAAATTAGTTAAAAAGTAATATGCATTAATACTGTCTTATATAATTACATAATTAACCATATTGATGCTATATATGTTGTGTGTGTGTGTGTGTGTGTGTGTGTGTGTGTGTGTGTGTGCGCGCGCGCGCGTTCAGATTTCCATCTGGTGTTACTTGTTTTCAGCCCAAAGAACTTTTTAAAGGCATGTCTGCTAGGAATCAATTGTTAGGTTTGTTCATCTGGGAATGTGTTATTTTATGTTAATTTTTGAAACCTAGAGATAAGACTCTAAGCTGACAGTTTTTTCTTTCAGCACTTTACTTTTTTTAAAAAAAAATAATTAAGAAAATTTTTAATGTTTTATTTATTTCTGAGAGAGACACAGCATGACCAGGGGAGGGTCAGAGAGAGAGGGAGACACAGAATTGGAAGCGGGCTCCAGGCTCTGAGCTAGCTGTCAGCACAGAGCCTGACGCGGGGCCGAACCCACAGTGAGATCATGACCTGAGCCAAAGTCGGATGCTTAACTGACTGAGCCACTCAGGCGCCTCCCAAAATAATTTTTTTTTAAACTGGAAGTTTGTACCTCTTAATCCCTGTCACTAATTTTTCCCATCCCGCCTCCCCTTACCTTCTCTCTCTGGCAACTGCCACTTTTTTCTCTGTATTGAGAGTGTTTGTTTTTATCTCTTCAAGCCTACATATGAGTGAAATCATAAGGTATTTGCCTTTCTCTGACTTATTTCACTTAACACAATACTCTCATATCCATCCATGTTGTTACAAATGATAAGATCTCATTCTTCTTTATAGTTGAGTAATATTCCATTATATATATATGTATATATATATACACCCACACCCACACATACATATATATATATACACACATACACACATACACATATATACATATATGTATATATGTATATATACACACAAACACACATACCACATCTTCCTTATCCATTCCTGTATTGATGGACACTTGGGTTGCCTCCATTTCTTCGCTATTGTAAATAATGCTGCAATAAACATAGAGGTACACGTACCTTTTGAATTACTGTTTTTAATTTTCTTTTACTTAAAATTTTAATTTTAATACCCAGCAGTAAAATTACTGGATCACATGATATTTCTGTGTTCAATTTTTAGAGAAAACTCCATACTGTTTTCTATAGTGGCTGCACCTATTTACATTCCCACCAACAGTGCATGAGGGGTCCCTTTCCTTTCCTTTCTCCCCAACACTTGTTATTTCTTGTCTTTGTGATACTAACCATTCTTACTTGTGCAAAGTGATATCTCCTTGAGGTTTTGACTTGCATTTTCTTTTTCTTAAATGTTTTAAATGTTTATTTATTTTTGAGAGAGAGAGAGCGAGTAGGGGAGCGGCACAGAATCCAAAGCAGGCTCCAGGCTCTGAACTGCCCACACACAGCCTTACCTGGGGCTTGAACTCACAAACCACAAGATCATGACCTGAGCCAAAGTCAGATGCTTAAAAGACTGAGCCACCTAGACACCCCTTGATTTGCATTTTCTTGATGATGAGTGATGTTGAGCATCTTTTCATATGTCTATTGGCCATCTATATGTCTTCTTTGGAAAAAAGCATATTCAGGTCCTCTGTCCATTTTTTAAAGTTTATTTATTTTGAGAAGAGAGAGAGAGAGTCAGAGAGAGAAGGAGAGCGAGAATCCCAAGCAGGCTCCACACGATCAGTGCAGAGCCTGATGCAGGGCTCAAACTCACAAACTGCAAATCAGGTTCATGAAATCAGGAGTCAGACATTTAACCAATTGACCCACCACCCAGACACCTCTCTTGTATACGTTTTAAATCAAATTGTTTCTTTTCTTTACATATTCTGAATATTAACCCTTAATGGATATATCATTTGCACATATCTTCTCCCATTCAGTAGGCTGTCTTTCTCTCTTTCATGTTTTGTTGATTTTCTTTAGTGATATATATGGATTTCTCTTTATTCTTTGTATATTTATTAGTGGTTTTTGATATATGGTTATCATTAAGGCTTGTATATAACCTCTTCTGCATATAGCAGTCCATATTAAGTTGATAACTGTTTAAATTTGAACCCATTATTTTTATATATTGAGCCCTTTATCTTTGCTATGTTGTTCCTTGTTTCTGTGTTAAGGGTCTCACTTATGTCTTTCACTCTTGTCTGAAGTCCAGTGAGTATCCTTATGATTATTGCTTTAAATTCTCTATCAGCCATGTTATTTGTATCTGCTTCACTTAGATCTTTGGCTGTGGCCTTGTCCTGTTTTTACATCTGGGATAAATTTCTCTGTCTCCTTTTTTGTCTTCCTCTCTGTTTCTGTGTTTGGAAAGTCAGCTATGTCTTTTGCTCTTGTAAGTGGTGACTTTATAAAGAAGAGGTCCTGGAGTGCCATACAGTGCGTTACCCCCTGTTCATCAGAACTTGGCACTTTAGGAGAGTATCCTCTGTGTGTTGTTTATGCTCTGCTATTGTGTCTGAGTCACTTTTCCTTTCAGTGAAGTCATTGACAGTGATTCTCTGACTTTTGTGGTTGTGCTTGCTCTCTCTGGTGTTAGTGGGACTGAGGCAGACCAGCTCTTAAGGGGTGTACCTGCCAGGGAACTTGGGAGTGAGGTGACTAGTGTGCTGGGCCACTAGTCTTATGCGGGATCCCCCCAAATATTGCAGCAGCAGTGGGCTGGAGACAGGGCTCAGCACACAAGGATGGCTAGGCACACACAGCACAGCGGATGTTCAGGGCACTCAATGACAGCTTTGCACTCAGTGATTGGAAGGGGAGAACATGTGGCCTTAACAAAATTTGTCCTAAGCCCAGGATTTAGGCTAACAGGCTTAAAGTAAGCAAGTCCTCAGAATTCATGGGCATTGTGTGTAAACTCACATTTTTATGTTGCTTCTCTGTGTAGGGTACTGTCTCTTTAAGGGCAGTGGTTCAGCTATCACTAGCCCTCCCAGTTCACTCAGTGTTGAATCTGCTGACTTTTAAAGCTCCAGGCTCCATTGGCTATACAAACTCACAGGATTCAGCCCCTCTGGTGTTCAAAGCCAAAGATTATGGGGATTAGTCTTCCTTGTGTGAGCTCCCTGGTGCACGGAATCATTTCTCTGCCATTCCTGTGTACAGCTTCCTGCCTCCTGCAGGCACCCTTTCTCTGCCTTTCTAACCTTCCTAATCTTTCAGATGCAGCTTCTGGTTTATATTTAGTTGTCATTTGCTTTTCCAGTCTTTGGATCATTCTTGTTTATTTACTTGGATGTGGATGATATCTAGTTATAGATGAGGGATGGTGTGAGCTCAGGGTCCTTTTTACCATTAAGTATGACATTAGCTGTGGGTTTGTCATATATGGCCTTAATTATATTGAAATATATTCCCTCTAAACACACTTTGTTGAGAGTTTTTAACCAAGAATGGATGTTGTATTTTGCCAAATGCTTTTTATCCATCTTTTGAAGTGATTATATGGTTTTTATCCTTCCTTTTATAAATGTGATGTATCACATTGATTGATTTGCCAATATTGAACCACCCTTGTATTTTTGGCATAAGTCCAACATGATCATGATGAATCCTTTTAATGTATGGTTGAATTTGCTTTGCTAACTTTTGTTGAAGAGATTTATATATATGTTCATCAGAATTACTGACCTGTAGTTTTCTTTTTCGTAGGGTCCTTGATTTCGTTTCAGTATAAAGCCGGCTTTGCAGAAAGAATTTAGAAGTTTTCCTTCCTCTTCTATTTTTTGGAAAGTTTTGAGAAGAATGAGCATTAGCTCTTCTTTAGTTTGATAAAATTCATCTGTGAAGTCATCTGTTCTTGAACATTTGTTCATTGGGAAATTTTTGATTATTGATTCCATTTCATTACTAATAACTGATCATTTCAAATTTTCAGCACTTGTTATATATCATCGCATTGCCTTCTGGCCTCCATTGTTTCTAAAATTTTTTATAGTTTATTTATTTATTTTGAGATAAAGACAGCATGAGCAGGGCAGGGGAAGAGAGAGAGAGAGAGAAAGAGAATCCCAAGCAGATTCTGCATTGCCAGCACAGAGCCCAAGGTGGGGCTCAAACCCAGGAAACTGTGAGATCATGACTTGAGCCAAAACCAAGAGTCAGACACTTAACTGAGTCACCCAGGCACTGTGGCCTCCATTATTTCTAAGGAGAACTCAGCTTCTAGTCTTACTGGGACATCACTGAATGTGACAAATAACTTTTGACCTGTTGCTTTCAAGATATTCCCTTTCATAATTTTAGAATGGTATTTCTGGGTGATGATCTCTTCACATTTATCCTTTTTGAAGTTGTGGAGCTTCCTAGATGTGTAGATTAATGTTTTCAGAAAATTTGGCAAGTTTTCAGCCATTATTTTGTAGACTACTTTTTAGCTTTGTTCTCTTTCTCCTCTCCTACATTCTATTATATGTATGCTGGTATATTTAAAGATATCAAAACTTCCTATGAAACTTTTAATTTTCCTCAATTCTTTTTCCTTTGTTTTATTCACATTTTATAATCTCCATCAATCTATCTTCAAGTTCACTGGTTCTCTCTTGGAACAATTGATGAAATCTACTGTTGATGAATTCTTTAATGAATTCTTCACTTTGGTTACTGTATTTCTCAACTCCAGAATTCCCATTTGACTCTTCTTTTTATAATTTCTACCTTGTAACTGATATTTTCTACATGATATTATTTTCACACATGTTCCATTATTTCTTTAATCGTGGTTTCCTTTAATTCTTTGAGCATTTTTTTTACAATGGTTACTTTGTAAAATATCTGTAAAACCTGATATCTGATATCGCTCACATGAAATTATTTACAACTTAAAAAGAAAGTGAATTACTGAACAATTTTATGTATCATTGAACTGGCTATATTGTAAACATCAAAAGGAGACAAAAAAGTCTTGTAAGCTTGATCTACAGTGTCTACAACACTCTGAAGAGATGTGTACACCTACCTGAGAGAATAGATAGTGCAGTGGATTTTCCTGCTCCATTGTATCCTAGAAGAACAGTAATTTGCCCCACATATAAATTCAAAGACAAGTCTTTTACAGCTATCTTGGTAGTATTCTGTACTTGGAATTCCTGTTGAGGAAAATCCACAAATATTGACTTTATCTATCACTATCTATTGACTTTATCTATTGACTATCACTATCGCTATCACTTTAAAAGAACAAACACTCATATCAACTATTTATACAAGAAACCATGCCACATAATCAACCTCATGAGGAAAAATAAATCAAAATTTAAGAAAGATGAAATTGTGATTGGAAAAAAATAATTGAAGGCATAACATGAGTTGTAAAATTTCACAGTAATTCTATAAACATCCCTCAGGAATATCCATTCATGTTTTGATTCAATTAACATCTTAAAGCTGATGATGCCATAATCTTCTTCACTTCATGCATTTGTCCTGGTTTAGAGAACTGCCAACAGAAAACCTGGATAGAACATCTAAAACATAGATATTTTGTAGGCATCTCAAATTTCTTCTTATGTGTAGTTTAGCAGTGCTCCTGCTTAAGATGCAAAAATATGTAGGGGCGCCTGGGTGGCTTAGTCGGTTAAGCGTCCGACTTTTGCTTAGGTCATGATCTCGCGGTTCATGGGTTCGAGCCCCGCGTCGGGCTCTGTGCTGACTGCCGGCTCAGAGCCTGGAGCCTGTTTCAAAGTCTGTGACTCCCTCTCTCTCTGACCCTCCCCTGCTCGCACTGTCTCTCTCTCTCTCCTAGAAATAAATAAAACATTTAAAAAATTTTAAAAAAAGATGCAAAAGTATGTAAAGGGCATCACTCTCACTCTAGGAAACAAGAAACTAAATAATCTAAAAAAATCATATATTTTCTTGAACTCATCAGAGAAGTCACATTTCCAGGCAACCAATTAGCCTTAAATTTAAGAAAAGATAGATGCCCTCAAGGGAAGATGATATATAAACATTTGCTTATCTGGAGAAAACACAGGCACTGTGAAACTAGTAAAAGGATTTTGGTTAAAATTTTAATGAAAATGAAGTGAAAACACTTGAAACAATATCTAAATCAAAAAGTTGGGATTCAAGCCCATCTCACTCAGACTTCAAACATATACTCCTTCCAATATAACAAACAGATGGTGAATAAAAAACATCTTGTGTAACAACAACAACAAAAAAAACAAAAAACAAAACAAAACCCTGGTGTTTCTCTTTTACTCCAAATGGCAATAAAAGTTTTTTCCCTAGGTGTCCTCCTTAATACCCATCACCCATTTAGCCCACCCACCCCCATCCACCTCCCTCTATCAACTCTCAGTTTATTCTCTATCCTTAAGAGTCTCATATGGTTTGCTTCCCTCTCTTTTTTTTCGCCTTCCCATATGTTCATCTGTTGTTTCCTAAACTCCATATATGAGTGAAATCATATGGTTTTTGTCTTTATCTGACTTATTTTTCTTAGCATAATACACTCTATCTCCATCCACATTGTTGCAAATGTCAAGGTTTCATTCTTTTTGATGGTTGAATAATATTGCTGTGTATGTGTGTTTCTTTATCCATTCATCAGTCAATAGACATTTGGGCTCTTTCCATAGTTTGGTTATTACTGATAATGCGCTATAAGCATCAGGGTGCATATACTCCTTCAAATCTGTATTTTTGTATCTTTTTGAAACTTGTACTTTAACTAACCAAGCACACCTCAAATTCTCCCCCAATGTCTTCAATATCCATAAATTGCTCCAACAACCACCCATTGTTCAAGGCAAAAAACCAACAACTACATTAGCGTCCTCCTTTTCCTTCAATTTCACAACCAACGAGAAAGAAAATCTTTTCAGCTCTACTCCACATACAGTAAAACACTCGTTTGTGAGTAACTTGTTCTGTGAATGTTCTGCAAGATGAGCAAACATTTCCAATAATTTTTAATTTGATAAATGAGAAATGTCTTGTGATATGAGTAGTACGTGATGTCAAACATCACATGATCACAGCTGAGCCAATGCTTCTTGTCTCTCTTTCTCTCTCTCTCAATGTGGGATTGTGGGTGATCATCTCCTATGCTTGGATGCTCGATCTCGGGACACGGTGTTTGGCAGAAATCAGTGATTTTTTCAGAATGTTGGAAGGGACTAGCGTATTTTTTGTAACTTCAAAGCATGTATAGACAGTCCTTTGCTTTTTACAAGAGTAAGCTTAGGGATGCTTTGCTTCATTCTAGGTCAGGTTGCCTGTAGATATAGACACTTTCTCCTGCTGCCTTACTCCCAGTTACATTAAATACAGTAAATGACAAGAGTTTATTAATACTGTACTGTAGTCAACATCCATGCAAGTGTATACAATGGCCCCCATGCAGAAAAAGGTTGAAAAGAAAGGCAGTAAGAAGAAGGAGATAATTATGGTGGAAGTTAAGAACAAAATCATCAAGAAGTACAAACAAGGTATGGGAGTGGCTGAAATGGCAAGATTTTATAAGAAGTCACGTCTGCATCCTGTCTGGAGAGAAGGAGGACAAAAAGGTGGAGAAACCCCTCACTCTAAATCAGATTAGGGAGATGTGTAAGATGTGGGAAACACTGCAAAATTTTGTGGAAAAGATAACCTGAATAAGGGTGTAGCAGTGTGAACAATTAATCTGTTTAATGACAATGCAACATCACCTTTCCACGAAATCCTCAAAAGGAGGCAAAAGCAAGTGTCATTGGATAGGTTCCTTATTAAAGCTGCACAAAAAGAAGAAGATTCCATTGAGCCAATAGATAGCAGTGATCATTAGTGATCCTATTGTGTCCTACACAATAACCCTCCTCTCTTGTCTCCCTCACAACAGCATGAAGATTTTCAAAGGTAAGTGCTGGTTAATTTATTTTTCTGTATATTTTGTATTTTCTTTATTATTTTGTATTATATTACAGTATTGTAATCATTTTTATATGAATATTTTGGAGTTGTAGAATGAATCATCTGAGTTTCCATTATTTCTTAAGGGGAAATTCACTTTTTTTTTTTTTTTTTTTTTTTTACAAATAGTTTATTGTCAAATTAGTTTCCACATAACACCCAGTGCTCATCCCCACAAGTGCCCTCCTCCATGCCCATCCCCCCTCCCCCCCACATCCATCAGTCCTCAGTTTTTGTCAGCATTCAAGAGTCTCTCATGGTTTGCCTCTCTCCCTTTCCCCCACCATTTCCCCCCTTCTTCTCCCGATTGGTCCTCTGTTAAGTTCCTCCTATTCCTCCTATACGTGCACACATATGATATTTGTCCTTCTCTGCCTGACTTATTTCGCTCAGCATAACACCCTCAAGGTCCATCCATGTAGCTACACATGGCCAGATTTCATTGTTTCTCATTGCTATGTAGTATTCCATGGTATAGATAAACCACATCTTCTTGATCCATTCATCTGTTGATGGACACTTAGGCTCAAGGGGAAATTCACTTTGATATATAAGTGCTTTGGATTACAAGCATGTTTCCATAATGAATTATGCTTGCAAGCCAAGGTTTTACTGTATGTTCTGAATCTCTACACTTCTATCTCCATACGATTTCACTCATATGTGGAATTTAAGGAACAAACGAATACGTGGGGGGAAAAAAGAGAGGCAAACCAAGAAACAGAAGGGAAGGTAGGTGGGCGATGGGTGATGGGTATTAAGGAGGGCACTTGTGATGAGCACTGGGCATTGTATATAAGTAATGAGTCACTAACTTCTACACTTGAAACTAACATTGTAGGTTAACTAACTAACTGGAATTTAAATAAAAACTTGAAGAAAAATAATAAAGGCCTATAATTATTGTCCAACATTTAAAAAATGGAATCCAAGCTTTATTGTGGCTTTCAAGGTCCCCTACATGATTTGTATTATGACTATATTGCCAAATTCAGTTCATGTCATTTTTCCTCTTTGCTTTGTTCACTCCAACTTTAATCTCATCTGTGTTCCTCAACAAATGAAGATCCTTTCCATCTTAGGGCTTTGAATTTTCTGTCTGTTTGAATTATCTGTACCTAGGTTTTTTTTGTTTTGGTTTTGTTTTTTTTGTTTTTTTTTTTTTTAAACTATACTCTCCATGCTCATCATCCTGGTCTCAGCTTTAAGGTCACTGTTACAAGCTGGGTTCCCAAGAAGCACTCTTGATTAAAAGTTTAGAATGTAGGGAGTTTATTAAAGAGTGCTCTCAAGATCAAAACCTGTAGAAGAAAAGGCTGGAAAGACAACTGGGCAGAGGATGAAGACAAAATACAGTTCAGCAACTCTAAGGCCTCAGGTGACCCCAGGAGGAGCTGTTAGGCTAGAATGGCTATTTAAAGTTATCCCAAGTTGAGAGATAGGGTCTTCATGCCCCCTCATTGAATAGTCATTGGATTTAGGTTTCTCCAAGGCAAGAAACAAGAGCCTTTTTGAGGTGGCTTTTCATTGCCAAAGATATTCCAAACAAGATGACAGTGAGAGCTGTCAGCTGAAGCTCTCAGTGACACAGACACTTTTTTCCACAGCTGGGAAAAAAGTCTTTCATTCCAGAGGGTGGCATCTGGGCAGTGCAGTATACTATCTGGTTCATTCCTTGCATTGAATTCTCTTCCTTCACCAGGTCCTCATAGCAGCTCCCTCAGGACTGTAGTCAAACTTTTTGAGGGGAACTTATGTGAAAAATGTAAGTGGGATCCCTGTCACTAGCCTTAACACTGCAACTGAGATTATCTTCATAATTTACTATCCATTCTATATTACTCTCATATTTGGCTAGCATTGCTGATAATCTTATGTGGGGTTGATCGAGACATTCTTCCTGAAATAACTATGCACTCCTCAGGCCATAACTGCTATATTTTTCCATTTACTATCAAATTGGATAGGAGACTATAAAGACATATAAGGGGATCATGTGAGTGCCAAATGTATCCCTCCCTATTCTCACAATGTAATAGCTATCAACTCTACTTCCTGGTGATTAGAATCAACCACCCTTTGCCAGAAATGTGATTCCTCTTCTTGTTTGTTGGTCTCCTGGCATAAAAAGGTTCAAAGTGACTTAGCAGTAACCAGTTTATAGTTCAAAGGATCTCTTGGTGCATCTTCCTTTTGGGGATCACGATCTCCCACAGGCCATGATTGGGATGACAGGAAGTACCAAGTGCCCATATGGATCACTAGGACTACTAGTAACTAGGACCACTTCTGCTTCTACCCTTTGGCTTCCAACCATGTCTCCTACCTGTTGGGGACAAGGCACCACATTACTTTAGCGTGAATACTGCATCCTGAAAGAAGGCAACTCATTTGTGCAAGTTACCATCTTTACATGGTTGCCTCAAATATGTCTTCAGCAGGCTATTTCATCACTCCCCTCAGATGAGAGATTCTGGATATATGTATAGACCAGCGCATCCCAGTGTTGTGAGCTCACTATTGTACTTCTTTCGCTGAAAAGTAGGATTCTTTGATGTGACTGTATGTGGAATCCATACTGGTGGACCAAACAATAAGCTCTGGGATATTATCTTGCCTGAGGCTCTATAGGCAAAAATATGCCTAGAGTAAGTGTTGATTCCTATAAGATGAAATGAATGGCCTTTCAGTGTTAAACAGGTCCAATGTACTCATCTAGACACCAAGCAGGTATCTAATCTCCTTGTGGATTGGTCCTCAGAAGTGATTTTTGTTGAGGAAATGCTAGACATATGGCAAAAAGAATAGCAAGATTAACTATGGTGAGAACCCATATTTTAGTTTTTATTATACTCCTGCCATTATATATGTCTATTCCTGTACCACTAGTATAATCACTGATGGCAGAGGCTACCTAATGTCACCTGAGTCAATTTGTCTCCAAATTTATCTCCAAATTTGTCTCCATAGTTATTTAGTACTTTCTTCCATTATATGTAGTCTCTAGTGGGTTAACATGAATTATAAATGTCTTCCCACTTTGTTCTCACTCTTATATTTCCATCCATGTGCCTCTACCCTAGAATTTCTTGTCCCTAATCTTCCATTGTAAGCCCCTAATTTGCCAGATCACTAATCACTGCCCAGTTCAGTAGTCTTGGGCCAATTCAGTGACACAAAGGAGAGAATGAGGTGAGGAGCTTGAAGCACTGTCTTTGGGAAGGATTTCCTCTCCTTTTGTCTTTCAAGGTTATTCCTATTAGGGCTCTAGTGCAGCTGCTAACCTCACCCATGTACCAAGCTGAGTTACCTGTGAAGCAAACTTAGAACTTTTTCCTCCTGTGTGAATTGGTTAAAATGAGAACTCTGTATGGCCATATGGTTGAGGAAGAAGCACTGAACTGATAATCATGGATGACATGAAGATTTAGATTTCCTGCTCATGTTCAATCTTTGATATACCACTTCCATCTTACGACGGGTAGTTGCCTGTCCCTACTGATATGGTGGTTCCAGCTCATGATAGAACCCAGCTCATCATGGCCACTTCTGGAAACAGTTACTTGGTGTCCTGTGATCAGCTACTTCATCTCTATCAAGACCTAACAGTGTGCCAGGAACTGTTTTTGAAAAACGTAATTTTCTGCTTCAATTGTTGATGGCATGGCTTTGATACAGAACTCTAGATGTCTGCACTATTATTCTCCCATTGGGGTTTACCATAAAATCAACATGATATACTTTCCCAGCATGACACCACTAATATCATAAAGATTGGGATCACCAAGCAGCAGAAGCGCTTCTACTAGAGCAGTGTCCTTTCTTGCTCTAGACTCTACTTAAAGTTGGCAGATTTTTCTGCCTGACTTATTTCGCTCAGCATAACACCCTCAAGGTCCATCCATGTTGCTACGTATAGGAGGATTAGGAGGAACTTGACGGAGGAACAAGGGGGAGAAGAAGGGCGGAAATGGTGGGGGAAAGGGAGAGAGGCAAACCATGAGAGACTCTTGAATGCTGACAAAAACTGAGGACTGATGGATGTGGGGGGGATGGGGGGATGGGCATGGAGGAGGTCACTTGTGGGGATGAGCACTGTGTGTTATGTGGAAACTAATTTGACAATAAACTATTTGTAAAATAAATAAATAAATAAATAAATAAATAAATAAATAAATAAAAGAAAAAAAAAGTTGGCAGATTTTTGTGTCACTTGGTATAGAGGTAAAAATAGTATTCTCAGGTATGGAATATGCCAGCAGGAATCATTTTGCTTTTTCGTGGTGGGAAGTATAAAATACACTAAATTATCCTCTACTTTGGAAAGGAATACTGGCAGATACCAGATAACGAACTCCTAAACATTTTACTGATGTAGTGAGTCCCTGAGTCTTTATAGGGTTTATCTGTCCCCTCCTCACAATACATGTGTTACCAAGGCCTCCAATATACTTGCCATTTCTTGCTTATCTGGTCCAATCATCAATACAGTGGGCCAGAGTAATGCTCTGCAAAATGTAGAGCTAGTCCAGGTTCCTTCAGATTATATTAGGGCAGAGAGCTGAGGAGCTCTCCGGGACAAATAAAGATATATATTGTTGTCCATTTCAAATGAATAAAAAAAAATCTCTGATCCCCATTTTGATGGTACTGGAAAAATGAATTTGCTAAATCAGTGGCCCTATATCATGTTCTTAGGCTGCGTTAATCTCCTACCACAAGTCAAAGTTACCAAAACTGACACAAAAGTAGCAAATAGGTGAATTATTTGTTTAAATCTGTGGTAGATTTACTGTCATTTTGCAGGTCTGTAAGGACCTGAGTGGAGAGTTAAATAGTGTTAAAGGAACTGCAACTCCTGCTGCTTTCCTCTCTGCCACTTTCCCAAAAATGTGATATTGCCTTTGATTTACCACCCTGGCCAGTGGAGGTAGGCAGTTTCAAAGGATTCTATTTGGGTTTCCGAGTAGGATAGATCTGCCCCAGAAGCCTGGGTCAAGATAAGAGTTACACCCGCTACCAGGTATGCCATTTCTAATTATACGTTTGACAACCATAGAAATGCCCACTAGGCGATTCTGTGGTCCCTGTGTACCTACAGTAAGTCATCAAGAGCTAGGACTACATTTATTACCTAGCCTGCACATAGCCTTGTTCTAACAATAGGACCGTTATGGTACTTCGGATCTCCAAGTATGGTTACCCAAGTAAATTGCTATAAGTCCCTTTGCAGGACTTGGGCGATCATTATCATGTACATTTGCTGTTATGTTGCAGAGCATTTCTTTCTAGTCAATCCAGACCATCCTTCAGTCAATGAGTGTAAGCTCTGAACACTGGAAACTGTGGAGGAGACCATGACTTTATATCAGAGCCTGTTTTAGCTCTTGACAATCCAACTTTTATTTCTTTTGATAGCATAGGTTGTCAATTTCCTCATTGGCTGTCCTCCTATTTTGCCTCATGAGTTACATTCTGTTAACCATCATTTGTGGATCAGGTGTTCCAAGCTGCCACTCCATCCTTGCCACTTTATTAGAAAAATTGTTCCTCTCTGTGTCACCACCTATCCTCTATTACGTTGGAATCAAGTTACCTCCATTGCTACCAGTGTGTCCATTTCTGTTAAGGTGTCTCCTACTGCTAGGCATTATCAGTGATGCTCGTGTTCCTGTCACTAATATATTCCTTATTGTTTTCACTAGGCTCATCTGCAAAAACATAGTCATGTAGTAGATTAGTTGGGTGAGATTGGCTAAGGGTATTTCTGAGGCTACAATCAAGTGACAGCCTGGGAATCAGTGACCGTCATCTGAAGACTTGACCAAGAGCAGGGTATCCACTTCCAAGCAGGCCTACTCAAGTTAATA
Organism: Hyaena hyaena; assembly: GCF_003009895.1. Classification (NCBI taxonomy): domain Eukaryota; kingdom Metazoa; phylum Chordata; class Mammalia; order Carnivora; family Hyaenidae; genus Hyaena; species Hyaena hyaena. The sequence goes on along the minus strand of NW_024080720.1, from coordinate 227,081 downwards.
CTGATGATTTAGTTTCTTTCTTCTGCATGTTGCTGTCCAGTTCTCCCAGCACCATCTGTTAAAAGAGGCTGTCTTTTTTCCATTGGATAGTCTTTCTTGCTTTGTCAAAGATTAGTTGGCTGTATACTTTTGGGTCCAATTCTGAGTTCTCAAATCTATTCCATTGGTCTATGTGTCTGTTTTTGTGCCAATACCATACTGTCTTGACGATGACAGCTTTGTAGTAGAGGCTAAAGTCTGAGATGGTGATGCCTCCTGTTTTGGTTTTCTTCTTCAATATTACTTTGGCTATTCGGGGTCTTTTGTGGTTCTATACAAATTTTAGGATAGTTTGTTCTAGTTTTGAGAAGTATGCTGGTGCAATTTTGATTGGAATTGCATTGAATGTGTAGATAGTTTTGGGTAGTAATGACATCTTAACTATATTTATTCTTCCTATCCATGAGCATGGAATGTTTTTCCATTTCTTTCTGTTTTCTCACACCATACACAAAAATAAACTCAAAATGAATAAAGGACCTGAATGTGAGACAGGAAACCATCAAAACCCTAGAGGAGAA
>NW_024080720.1:213531-225905 GCF_003009895.1 Hyaena hyaena | reverse complement strand
AAGAAGATGTGGTTTATCTATACCATGGAATACTACATGGCAATGAGAAACAATGAAATCTGGCCATGTGTAGCAACATGGATGGAACTCGAGGGTGTTATGCTGAGCGAAATAAGTCAGGCAGAGAAGGACAGATATCATATATTTGCACGTATAGGAGGATTAGGAGGAACTTAACGGAGGACCATGGGGGAGAAGAAGGGGGGAATTAGTGAGGTGACTCTGGCTTTTTCACTGCTTATATCCCCAGTGTCAAGAATGAATAATTGAATGAATAATGAATGAAGTGGTACATAGAAGGCCCTTGGTTCTTCTGGGCATTTTCATGAAACTTGGTTGTAAGAGTCCTAGAGAGTCACATCAGAGTGGCTCTCAGGGCCAATCTGGTAGGAAAATTATGAAAAGACAAATAAGGGGGGCCAAGGTAACTATAGTTGGGGAAATGGTCACAGACCATGTGTTCCTTAGGCTAATTCCTGCCAGCCCTAATCTATATTACAGGATACTAATATTCACAAAAATGTTTGATATGACTAGATTTCCTGAGAAAATCAGGAAAAAGAATGAGTTTTGCATCTGGGTTGATATAACCAAAACAGTGGCAGCATATAGCATACTGGAGGTAGAGAATACCACAAGAGTATACCCATCTCCAAATTTAGCTGAATTAGCATGGAGGGCATTGGGTCTCCATAGGCTGTGAGGTAAGGAGTTCAAACCAAGCTTGGGTAGGACTTTGAGAGGCAATGGAATGCTAGCCAATATATAGGTTACCTGAAGACTACATGCCTACAGTTAGTGCAGATAAATTAAGAGATTCAAATGTCCTCCCTTGACGAACTCCTAGACAGAGGAGAGATTGCATAATAGACAAATGAAAAGTATTTGTGAACAGAAATAAATGTTTACACACTCAAATCATTCATCTCCAATAGACTCTACTTTTTAAAATGAGAGCATTTGTGGAAGACACCATATAGTTTATAGAAAACCTGACTCCATTCTGGAGGAAGGAGAAAAACATTTTACTTTTTATTATATACTGAAAAAATTTAATTTTGATCTTTCTCAAAGACCTTTTTATCAGCATGTGACCTTTTTTTCTTTTGTTTCTAGTAATAATCATTTACAGTGAACTGTAAGCTAAATTTCAGTCCTATCAAGAAGAAAAAATTTGTGAAACAATACCTTGCACAAATGTTTGATTTGGATACCTGCCACCAAATTAGTAGGTTCTGCTTCAAAATACTTGCTTTGATTTGTCTCATAAAATTGCCTTTTTTCCTTTTTTCTCTTAGATGTTTCCCCAAACCAGTGAGAGCGCTAAAAAAAAAAAAAAAAAAAAAAAGAGGGGGAATAAAAGTAAAAGCACTGCAATGGTATTGAAAAATGATGCATTATAAAATACTCTAGGCTGTTTGTTAGATGGATTGCTGAAATTTTTTTGTGATGAAGTTCTGGAGCTCAGTGGCTATAATTTGAATCCCTGAGGCATAAAAACAGACTAATCTATTAAAATTATAAGTGTCTGAGAGGGACAAAAGAAAATTGTTCCAAAATGAGGTCGTGGCAAAAACGATTGTATCATTCCTTGTCATTATCTTCTCTTAGCAGTTAAGGACAGGAATAAGGAAAAAGAATGAGCCATCATGCTATGGAGATCTGTGCTAACCAAGGATAAAAAGCAGTCCCCAGATAGGGGACTTAACTAATTTTTTTTTTTTTATACCACCAGAAGACCCATCCTATCTTACTTTCTTTATGTCCAAGTTCAATCCTTTATGAAACACTTGCCTGTTAAATGTGATGGACTACTCACAATTTGTAAAGCTTGGGGTAATAGGCCATGATCTACAGATTATTTATATTTACATATACTGGGTGCTTTAAAGTGTATTGGGGGGGCGCTTGGGTAGCTCAGTTGGTTAAGCGTCCGACTACGGCTCAGGTCATGATCTCATGGTTCATGGGTTCGAGTCCCACGTCGGGCTCTGTGCTGACAGCTAGCTCAGAGCCTGGAGCCTGCTTCAGATTCTGTGTCTCCCTCTCTCTCTGACCCTCCCCTGCTCATACTGTCTCTCTCTCTCTCTCTCAGAAATAAAAAAACATTAAAAAAATTTTTAAGTGTATTAGGAAAATGCCAGTGAATGGCCAAAGTACGTAGAATGATTCTTTTACCTGATCTATTGGTTCAAGTATTGACAGTGCAAAATTAACTCACGGTGGCTTTTACAGAAATTACAATACATGTTTGTAAGGACTGTGGCCTTTCTCAGTAACAGAAGCATTAGAACTTACCAGCAAGAAAAAGTTCCAGGGCTTGGGCACACCATACTCCCCTGGAAACACAGCTTCTATATACCAGGCCACAAGGCCATATAAGAAAGCATCAAATAAAAACATTCCCAGTATGTGGGCAAAGCCAAAGTTCTCCATTTTGGATGATGAGAAGATGTTACTCCATTTAATTCCAATTTCTAAGAGATAACAGTTGACATTTAATTTAGGTGCCAACTGACACTAAAACAGTTATCCATCTGCATCATAATTAAAGAGTGAAGAAAAACAGTATTAATATTTTCCAGAGATTCCTACTATAGTCAGTTACTTTCGTAAACCATTAGAATTTAGGACATCTCAGCAAGTAATCATTTAAGATGCTTCTTAGTGTGCCAGAAACAATCAGTTATGAGTGAAACCAAAACAAAATACATATACTAAAAGTCAGGAATATAAGCTTTAAAAAAAATTAGCAAGCCTATGGGTTAAGACACTGACTCCTTTCTAACCCTCCTCATGCTAAATGTTCACTGGAAAATATAATTTTGGCAAAACATAATCACTGAAAACCAGAAATAAATGCTACCTACAGAAGAGAAGACTAGAAGAATTTTTGCACGGATATTGCACTGATGAAAAAAGGGAGACCGAAAGTTACTAAAAGCAGACCTGTGCCGCTTCCTCTCCTAGCATCAAAGAGCAGCCAGGAACTCCAAATGGAGTAGCAGATTTGAGTAAATTTATGCAGAGAATGTGGAGACACTCATGTATTACAGGTGGTGGTACGAATTTATATAATTTTTTGAAGGACAGTTTAACAATATTAATCAACTTTAAAACTGACTATCTTATGAGAGGATGGCCAACTTTACAAGGTAAATACTCACTCTCCATTTCTGCCTTGACTAGGAATTTAGTTCCCAGCACCATTGCAATATTTGAGCTGAGACAGGAAGCCAGCTTCTGGGTGAATGTCATTTGTGCAAAGTTTACAGAGACAGTGACAACTGGAAAGTAGGTCGCAAAATAAATGAAACCTCCAACAGAAACAGCAAAATGTGCTAGAAATAAAAAGGAAATTATAAGGTCAATTTAAGCAATATGCAAAAACCTAAACTACAAATATTTTGTGTTACTAGACATATGTAATAAAATAAGCACACTGAGAATAAAGATTTATTTTGCTCACCATTGCTTCTTCAGCATATTATACAATACTTGGTACTTCATAAGTGCTTAAAATATTTTTTGAAAGAATAAAAGGCTGAAATTAAACATTTTGGCAACTGATTTTTCTGGAATTTGTCATCCTGTACGTGGAAACTATAAATATTATAGCTCTTAATGGAAATTTTACATATTTGTTATTACTCAGCATAAAAAATTACAAATGTAAACATCGTTATTGACGTAATCAGAAAATATCTAGATTGTATTTCCAGACACTATGAGATGCAGTCTATGTCATGATACTGGGAGGAAAGAAGGACACTTGGATAAAGAGAAATACAAAGTTGGTCTTAAAAAGCCAGATATGGTTTCGAATATAAAGAGTTCCAAAAATGTGACTCTGATAAAAGGCAAATAGAAAATCTCTGTTAAGAAACCAATTAACATCACTGGGAGTTAAAATTTAGCATCCAAGTAAAAATTGGATATTATGAAGTATAACATTATCCCACTATTAGAAGTGATTCTTGCTTTTCTTTACTTCACTCCACATACCATATTCACCAACTAGAACAATTATGTTTTATTTACTGGTCAATGTCTGTTATTTTCTAAAATTAAAATAATAAAGAGAATGAGAGGGAACAAATAAGGGATAGCAAAGGCAATATATCAGATGCACCTGATAAGAAAGCATCAAAATACATAAGGCAAAAAATAACATAAGTTCTAGAATAAATATGCAAATCTACAATCATAGTAGAAATGTTAACCATCTTTCTCTGGATTAACAAAGTTGGCCTAAATGAAAATACATGTCAACTACCCCAAACAACATCATCATATATATTTTTTCAAACATATGTGGAATATTAATTTTAAAAACTAGACATTAACTAGGTTATAAAGTAAATCCTAACAAATTTTAAAGGAATTAAATTAAATTGGCAATCAATAACCAGAAGAGATCTAAAAAATCCAATTGTGTTAAGAAATTAAGGCATACATCTTTGAATAATCTTCGATTAAAGAATGAAATTATAAGGAAAACTATAAAACATCTTAAAGTAACAACTCAGGGGCGCCTGGGTGGCTCAGTTGGTTGTCTCCGACTTCAGCTCAGATCATTATCTGACAGTTCATGAATTCAAGCCTCACATCAGGCTCTGTGCTGACAGCTCAGAGCCTGGAGCCTGCTTTGAATTCTGTGTCTCCCTCTCTCTCTGCCCCTCCCCAACTCATTCATATTCTCTCTCTCTTTCTCTCTTTCTGTCTCAAAAAATAAACTTAAAAATTTTTAAAAAATAAAGTAACAACCAAAAAAAGCTTACTTATCAAAATTTGTGTCATACAAACCAGTACTAAGGGGGAAATGACTACCTCAAATTTATTTATTGAAATAAATAAGACAAATATTCACTACCAAAAGCTTAAAAATGGCAATAAACACAAAGTTTATGGAACGAAAGAATAAAGATAAAAGCAGAAATTAGAACAAACTTATAGGTAAGAGGACCAACAAAGCCAAAAGCTAAATCTCCTTAGAGACTAATAATGCTAACACACCTGTTATGAATTTGATCAAGAAAAAAAGAGAGAAGGCACAAATTACCAGTACAAAGAGTAAAAAAGGATATATCATGACATACTTACAGACATTAAAAACAGAAGAAACTCATATTAAATTAATGATATTATGCCAATAAATTTCAAAACTAAAAATATAAAGAAAACTTACTAAAATTAAAAGAACTAGAAAACCTGAATGTCCTACAATCATTAAAGAAATTGAATCAATAATTAAAACCCTTCTCAGTGCTTTTTCAGCAACTTCTAGCAGATATTAAAAAATAAATGATTAGGACACTGCACTGAAATTTCCAGAGAGACAGAGATACAGAAAAAGAGGATATCCTTCCTAAGAACTTTTATAAAAGTACCATAAATTGATACCAAATCAAAGGCTTTACAAAAAAAGGACATTATAGAGCAATTTCACTCTTGAACACACAGGTAAAAATGTTAAGCCAAATATTAGCAAAATGAATCCAGCCTGTATACAAAGGAAAACATATCTTGACAAATTTAAGTTTATTCCAAGAATATGAGACTGGTATAGCATTTAAAAATCAGCTTATATAATGCACATTAAGAAGAAATGTATTTTTACCATCTAAATAAATACAAATAAAAATACTAAATAAAACTCAACATCCTTAGCTCAGATAAAATTCTTAAACAGTAAATGAACGGAATCCTTTTAACCTGATAAATAATATATCTATATACTATAAAAGCTTCCAGTGTCACCTTATACTCTTAAAAGTTGTTGGGGACCCCAATTTCAATTGTACAGATACAAAAAGCTACACAAACTCCAAGTGGAATAAAACCAAAGGAATCAGCACTAAGACACATTAAAACAAAAATGAGGAAAGTCAAAGACAAAAAGAGAATCTTGAAAGCAGCAAGGAGAACCATTCCATAATGTACAAGATTAAAAGCCAATTTTCCAGAAACCTGCAGGCCAGAAGGGTATGGTGACATTTTTAAAGTATTAAAAGTAAAAATAAATAAAACTGTTAAGAAAGAATTCTGTATGCACCACAACTATCATTCAAGAATGAAGTAGAAATTAAGAAATTTGCAAATAAGGGCGCCTGAGTGGCTCAGTCAGTTAAGCCTCCGACTTCAGCTCAGGTTATGATTTCACAGTTTGTGAATTTGAGCCCTGTGTCAGGTTCTGGGTTCTGTGCTGATACCTCAGACCATGGAGCCTGCTTTGGTTTCTGTGTCTCTCTCTCTTTCTGCCCGTCCCCCACTCATGCTCTGTCTCTCTCAAAAAAAAAAAAAAAAAAAAAAAAGAATGAACATTTTTAAAAAAAGGAAAAAAAAGAAGCTTCCAAATCAACAAAAAATGATGGAGTTTGTTGCTAGTACATGTGTCCTACAAGGCTGATCCAGGAGAATGAAAAGACACTGGATCATAACCATATAACTCAAAGCCATATAAAGAAATAGAAAACTCCAGTGAAAGTAACTGCAGAGATAAATATGAAAATCAGAATTATGTTATTTTCTGATTTATAATACCTCTTTTTTTCTATATGACTTAAATGATAAATTCATGTAAATAACTATAAACATATGTTAATAGGCATGCAAATATAAAGATGTAGTTTGTGAAAATACCAACATAAAAGGCAGATGGAGATTGACAAGAGCAGAGCTTTTAATATTATTAAAGCTAAATTAGTATTAATTACAATTAAATTGTTTAAAGTATTGATTGTACTCTCCAAATTATCCCTTAAGAAAATAACTGGAAAATACACACCAAAAAAATGAGAAAAGAATCAAAAGGGAGGATAAAAGGAAGAAAAAAGGTATGATATATAGAATACAAATACCAAAATGGCAGATGTAAGTCCTCCATTATCAGTAATTACTTTAAATATAAATGGATTAAACTCCAATTAAAAAGTGAAGGTAATAGAAGAGATTTTTAAAAAATGATCTAGGGGTGCCTAGGTGGCTTAGCTGGTTAAGCATCCAACTTCTGACTCAGGTCATGATTTCACAGTTGCTGAGCTTGAGCCCCACCTTGGGCTCTGTGCTGACAACTCAGAGCCTAGAGCCTGCTTCAGATTCTGTGTCTCCTTGTCTCTCTGCCCCTACCCTGATCATGCTCTGTCTCTGTCTCTGTTTCTCTCTCTCAAATAAAACATTAAACATTTTTTAAATGATCCAAAGACACAATTTTGTTAAAGGGAAGGAATGGAATAAGATACCTTGTGCAAATAGTAACCAAAAGAGAGCTAGCGTAACTCTACTAATATAGGACAAAATAGGCTTTAAATAAAAAATTGTTACAAGACACAACAGGGATATCATATACTTATGGAAGTATCAATCAAAAAGATGTAATAAATAAAAACATATTCATCTCAAAACATATGAAACAAAAATCGACAACTGAAGGGAGAAACAGAAAGTTCTATAATAATACTTAAAAACTTCAATACCCAGCTTTCAATGATGGAGAGAATTAGACAGATGATAACAATAGAGGACTTGAACAACACAGTAAACTAACTTTACCAAAGACATACATAATATTCCATCCAAAAAGAGCAGATATATATTATTCATTTTTAAAGAATGTTTATTTATTTTGAGAGACAGAGCGGGGGGGGGGGGGTGGGAAAGAATCCCAAGCAGGCTCCATGCTGTCAGTGCAGAGCCTGACATGGGGCTTGATCTCATGAACTATGAGATCATGACCTGAGCCAAAATCAAGAGTCAGATGCTTAAGAGACTGAGTCACCTCAGCACCTCAGAATATATATTCTTCTTAAGTGCAAATGGAACATTCTCTAGGAAAGACTGTATGTTAGACCACAAAACAAATCTTTAAAAAAGGTTTAAATCATACAAATTCTATTTTATGACTACAATAAAATGAAGCAAGAAATCAGGTGGAAAATCACAAATGTGTACAAATTAAATAAAAAATATGTAAAAATTAAAGAAAAAATCTCTTAAACAATGTGTCAAAGAAGAAAGTCAAGGAAAATTAGAAAATATTTAAAGATAAATGAAACAAAAATACAACATACCCAAACTTAGGAGATCCAATGATAGCACTGTTGTGGAAAATTTATAGCTGTAAATACCTTCATTAAAAAGAAGAAATATCTTAATAATAACTTTCCACCTTAAGGAAAAGGAGAAAGAACAAGCTAAACCTAAAGCTAGCAGAAAAAAAGAAATAATAATGATTAAAATAGAGATAAATGAAATAGAGAAAAAGAAAACAATGAGACAATCAGGAAAACTACAAGGTTTTTTTCTTTGAAAAGGTCAACAAAATAAATTTTTACATAGACCTTCTAAGTAAAAAGAGAATTACTAAAATCAGCAAGATGTATACTTTCATACCAGCTTGAAAGTAATACAAATGATAAGAAATATTAATAATAACTGCACACCAACAAATTACACAGCCTTGATGCAATGGACAAAATCTTTGAAATGCAGATCTAGCCAATACTGACTCAAGAAGATACAGAAAATCTGAACAGACCTATAACAAGCAAAGATATTAAATTACTATCAAAAACATATTATAAAAAACAATGAAGTACTATATGGCTTCGCTTCACTGGTGAATTATATGAAAACTTAGAGAATAATTAACACAAATCCTGCTCAAACTTCCTAAAATACATAGAGAAAGGAATGCTTCATAACTCATTCTGTAAGGCAAAATAACCCAAGTAACAAAGTCAGAGAAAGACATCACAAGACAATAAGATGTGAATAACACATACAAAAGTCATCAACAAAATCTAGTAAACTGAATACAGCAACATTTTTTAAGGTTTGTATTTTAATTCCAGTATAGTTAACATACAGGGTGACATTAATTTCAGGTTTACAATACATTGATTTAACAGTTTTATACATTACTCAGTGCACCATCTCCTCTGGTAAGTCTATAGTTAGTTCTCTATAGTTAAGAGTCTGTTTCATGGTTTCAATCTGTCTCTCTCTCCCTCCCTCCCTTTGTTTTTAGTACTTTGTTTTGTTTCTTAAATTCCACACATGAGTGAAATCATATGGTATTTTTCTTTCTCTTATTTATTTTGCTTAGCAAAATACTCTCTAGCTCCATCCATGTTGTTGCAAATGGCCAAATTCTTTTTTATGGCGGAATAATATTCCATTGTATACATATGCCACATATTTATCTGTTCATCTACTGAAGGACATTTGAACTGATTCCATAATTTGGCTATTGTAAATAATGCTACAATGGACACAGGGGTACATGTATACCTGCAAATTCATGTTTTTGTACTTTTTGGGTAAAAACTCAGTAGTGCAATGACTTTATCATAATAGGAGTTCTATTTTTAATTTTTTGGGGAACCTACATACCATTTCCCACAGTGACTCCACCAATTTTCATTCTTACCAACAGTACATGAGGATTCTTTTTTCTTCACATCCTTATCAACACTTGTTATTTTTCCTGTTTTTGGTTAAAGCCATTCTGAGGTATGAGAGAGCACCAAATCCTAACCACTAGACCACCAGGGACATTCTGAGGTATGAGATGACATCTCACTGTAGTTTTGATTTGTATTTCCTTGATGATCAATGATGATGAGCATATTTTCACGTGTCTGTTGGTCATCTGAATGTCCTCTTTGGAAAAATGTCTATTCATGTCTTCTTCCCATTTTTAATTGAATTATTAGCTTTTTTGAGTGCTGAGTTTTATAAGTTCTTTATATATTTGAGATACTAACCCTTTAACAGATATGTCATATATAAATATCTTCTCCCATTCTAAAGGTCCTTTTAGTTTTGTTGGTTGTTTCCTTCAGTGTACAGCTTTTTATTTTGTTTGATGTAGTCTCAGTAGTTAAATATCTTTGCTTTTATTTCCCTTGCCTCAGGAGATATATCTAGAAAAATGTTGCTATGGTCAGTGTCAAAGAAATTATTGCTCATGCTCTCCTCTAGGATTCTTATGGCTCCAGGTCTCACATTTGCCTTTAATCAAAATATTTTGAGTTTATTTTTGTGTAGTATAAGTAAGTGGTACAGTTTCATTCTTTTGCATGTAGCTGTCCAGTTTTCCCAGCACCATTTGTTGGAAGAGACTGTCTTTTTCCCACTGGATATTTTTTCCTCCTTTGTCAAAGATTAATTTACCATATAATGGTGGGTTTATTTCTGGGTTTTCTATTCGGCTCCATTGATCTATGTGTCTATTTTTGTGCTAATACCATACTGTTTTATTACAGTTTTGTAATATACTTGAAGTCTGGAACTGTGATACCTCCAGTTTTGCTTTTCTTTTACAAAACTGCTTTGTATATTCAGTCTTTTATGTTTCCATACAAATTTTAGGATTGTTTGTTCTAGCTTTGTGAAAAATGCTGTTGGTATATTGACAGGGATTGCATTAAATCTGTAGATTGCCTTGGGTAGTATAAACATTTTACCAATATTTGCTCTTCTAATCCTTGAGCATGGAATGCTTTTCCATTTATTTGTGTCATGTCTAATTTTTTTCATCAATGTTTTATAGTTTTCAGAATACAGGTCCATCATGTCTGTGGTTAAGTTCATTCCTAGGTATTTTATTTTTGGTGCAATTGCAAATGCGGTTATTTTCTTAATTTCTTTTCTGCTGCTTTATTATTAGTGTATAGAAATGCAATAGATTTCTGGGGGGCCTGGGGGGCTCAGTTGGTTAAGCATCTGACTTCATCTCAGGTCATGATCTTGCGGTCTGTGGGTTTGAGCCCCGCATTGGGCTCTGTGCTGACAGCTAGCTCAGAGCCTGAAAAGTGCTTCAGATTCTGTGTCTCCCTCTCTCTCTGACCCTTCCCTGCTCACACACTCTCTCTCTTTCAGAAAAAAAAAAAAACATTAAAAAAAAAGAAATGCAATAGATTTCTGTACACTAATTTTATATCCTGAGACTTTACTGAGTTCATTTATCAGTTATAGCAGTCTGGTGGAGTCCTTATGGTTTTCTAAATATAGTAACATGTCATCTGTGAAGAGTGGCAGTTTTCTTTCTTCCTTACCAATATGGTTGCCTTCTATTTCTTCTCATTATCTGATTACTATGGCTAGGATTTCCAGTACAATGTTGAATAAAAGTGGTGAGACTGGACAGCCTTGTCTTCTTCCTGATCTTAAAGGTAAATCTTTCAATTTTTCCCCATTGAGTATGATGTTTGCTGTGTGTTTTTCATATAAGGCCTTTATTATGTTGAGGTATGTTCTTCTCCAGACCTACTTTGTTGAGGGTTTTATTATGAATGGATGTTGTACTTTGCCAAATGTACAGCAGAAAATTAAAAGGGTTCTACACCATGACTAAGTGGGATTTGCCCCAGGTATGCAAAGATAGTTCAATAGAGAAAAATCAGTCCACAGAATATACCACATTAACAGAAAAAAAGGAAAAAAACCCCACATGATTGTCTTGATTTGTGCAGATAACACATTTGACAAAACTCAACATCGTATCATGATAAAACAAAAATATAAAACTCAAAAAATTAGGAATAGAAGGAAACTTCTTCAACATGATAAAGGAGATTATGAAAAATCCTCAACTAAGATGATACTTAATATTAAAGAATGAAACTTTTCATTAGGAAGAAGATAAGAGTTTCTGTTTTCGCCATGTCTTTGTTTTTGTTTTTTCAATTTACATTTTAATTAGTTAATATACAGAATAATATTGGTTTCAGAAGTAGAATTCAGTGATTCATAACTTACATACAACACCCAGTGCTCATTAGAACAAATGTCCTCCTTAATACCCATCACCCATCTAGCGCATTGCCCACCACATCTCTCCTATCAACCTTCAGTTTGTTCTCTATCATAAAGAGTCTCTTGTGGTTTTTTTCCACTTTATTCTCTCCCCTGCCTTCCTATATGTTCATCTGTTTTGTTTCTTAAATTCCACATATGAGTGTTCTCACCATTTCTATTCACATAACACTAGAAGCCCTAGCCAGAGCAATTAGGCAAAAAATTAAAAAATAAAAAACATCCAAATTGGAGGGGAAGAAGTAAGCTTATTTTTATTTTTTCTATTTGCAGATGACATTATCTTATATGCTAAAAGTCCTAAAGAATCTACAAAAAAAAAATCTATTAAAACTAATGAACAGTATCAGCACTCTCCACAATAGCTAAAACATGGAAAGAGCCTAAGTGTCCATCAACAGATGAATGGGTCAAGAAGATGTGGTTTATCTATACCATGGAATACTACATGGCAACGAGAAACAATGAAATCTGGCCATGTGTAGCAACATGGATGGACCTTGAGGGTGTTATGCTGAGCGAAGTAAGTCAGGCAGAGAAGGACAAATACCATA
>NW_024080720.1:183687-213486 GCF_003009895.1 Hyaena hyaena | reverse complement strand
TTGAATGCTGACAAAAACTGAGGACTGATGGATGTGGGGGGGAGGGGGGAATGGGCATGAAGGAGGGCACTTTGGGGATGAGCACTGAGTGTTATGTAGAAACTAATTTGACAATAAACTATTTGTAAAAAAAAAAAAAAAAAAAAACTAATGAACAGATTCAGCAACAATGGAGGATACAAGATCAATACACAAAAACCAGCTGAATTTAAAAAAAATCTTAATATTTTATATTTGAGAGATAGAGAGAGAGAGAGCAAGCAGGGGAGGGACAGAGAGACAGAGACAGAATCTGAAGCAGGCTCCAGGCTCTAAGCTGTCAGCACAGAGCCCATCATGGGGCTCAAACTCAGGAGCAGTAGATCATGACCTGAGCTGAAGTTGGATGTGTAACCGACTAAGCCACTGAGACACCCCTCAGCTGAATTTTTATAAACTATCAACGAACAATCTGAAAATGAAATTAAAAAGGAATTCCATTTGTAAGAGTATAAAAATAAAATAGTTAAGAATAAATTAAACCAAGGGGTTGCAGAAGTGTACTTTGAAAACAACAAAATATTCCTCAATGAGATTAAAGACTACCTAAATAAATGGAAAGAAATCTGTCTTAATGAATTAGAAAACAATATTGTTAAGATGACAATACTCCCGAAAGTGATTTAAAGATTCATGTGATCTTTTATAATAAATCTCAATTGCCATTTTTTTTCAGAACAAGAAAAGCCAAACCTAAACAGTTGCACAGAACTCTAAACAGCCAAAAACAAAGAACAAAATTGAAGGCTCACATTTCCCACTTTCAACACTTACTAGAAAACCACAGTAATCTCAAAAGTGTGTTACTGATATAAGGATGGATATAAAAAGCCAAAAGAATACATCTGAGAATCTGGAAATAAAGGACTTATGTCACATGTCACATATACACATGATCCTTGACAATGGTCAATATGCACTTGAGAGAAAAATCAATTCACCATATCATACCACATACAAAAGAATCAATTCCTATATAGAACACAGGAAGATAACTCTATAACCTTGGATAATTTTTTTCACTGAAATGTTTAGTATCACAAATTATGAAGGATGAGATTGGTAAAGAAAACAATTGGTTACATTAAAATTGCTATTAAAAGACACCATTGAAAAAAAGCTAAAAGCTCCAAACTTGGACAAGTTTTGCAACACATCTGCAACTAACAAAAGGTAGTAGTACGAATATATAAATAACTCCTGCAAATCAATAATCATAAAAGATAACAATGCACAGATTTTATAGAAAAGGAAACACATGAATCATATTAATAACAAACACTCAGCTTCATCAGTAAGTGGGAAAATGCAGGTGTGAACTGCCATAAGATAGTATTTCATATCTCTAGTATGGCACACATTAAAGTCTGACACAGTAAATTTTGGCAAGGATATGGAGCAATAGGAATTCTCATCTTTCTCTAGTGGGGCTGTAAATGGACACAACCACTTTGGAAGTATTGGACATGGGTAGTCATGCTGGACATTTACAAAGCCTATGACCCAGCAATTCCTTTTCTAAATATATATATACCATAGTGAAAGTCTTATATATAGATACCAAAAGACATGTACAAAAAATGTTCTAAATATATAGTCTGCCATAATGCCAGAAACAGAAAACAACAGTATTTGTTTTCTAACTATCTCTTTTTTCTCTTTGGTATATCACATTGTGCCTCATGCTGACACACCACTTTTCTTTACCCTCCGGGTTGGTTGGTTTTGTTCGTTTGTTTGGCTGCTTATAGATGGTACAAAGGATCATATGCCTGTGAGGGTCCATTAACTAACAATACTCATATACTGTGAAAAATAAAAATAAAATGAAATAGGATTATTGGTCATGACTGCTATTGGCATATGAGCCCTCAAAAAGGAAGGAAACAATTTTCACTTGCCTTTATTCTGTGCCAGCACAAAAGATATGAATGATTCTTGCATCCATTGACTTGACTTCCTATTCCAACCTTCTAGTCTTTCAAAAATGTTTAAAAACTAATCTCTACAGGAAGCATTGATTTATCTCAACCTTAATATGAATTTGAAGTATTTTAATTCTTTTCTACTGTGCATGCTATGATTCATTAATTCTCATTGCTCTCTGCATGTCCCATCAAATCATTTTTTTGTGCATATGATATCCATGTCTCCAAGGTCAATGTCAGCTCTCTGGGACACTATTTCAAATTCACATCAAACACACAATAAAAATCTATTAGTGAAGTACATAGACCCTTTATTTCAGGCAAGCAATGCTGTTGTTTTCTTCCTCTACACATACCGCAGGATCAATCATCAGATACTGACAGACTTTATTCCCTCCAATAGAATATACAGAAGCCATCTCAATCATTACCATTCCTGCTGGATGGTTTAACAGGTACCATACGTGAAACCACAGATAAAGGTTAAAAAGAATACTCAAATATGATCTTATTTTGGTTCTTATCCTTTTTCATGTGTATACTTATACTATATTTTCACTGCTCCTTTCATTCCTTTTGAAATCATTTCTTGTACATATAATACTTGACTTTTTAGCTAGAATATAAACAGAGGCTACAGAGAGATGGCAAATGAAAGTCACAGGAGCTTCCAAATATATTCCCCACTGAGTCACTGAGAATTTTTCCCAGGAGTTTTAGACTTACATTTGTTGAAGAATGTGCTAACCATAAAGCTGAAGAATATTGTGGCGATGGCAAAACATAGCAAAAAGATGAAGACAAGAGATGGGTCACTGTATTGGATGACTGGCACAGGTTCTATCTAGCAAAACAATCAGGAAGCCAGTTGAGTCACACTCTAAATGGTGTCATAGCAAAACAAAAAAGAAGAAATTAAACATCTTTAAATATTTTAAAAGTGCTAGTGAAACAAACGACAAGCCTCAGGAAGATGAGTAAACAATTCATTAACTACAGAAGGTTCATACATCTAGACTTAGAGTTTAGTTTGCTGTAGGGGCACCTGGGTGGCTCAGTCAGATGAGCATCCAACTTCGGCTCAGGTCATGCTCTCATAGCTCATGAGCTCAAGCCTTGCATTGGGCTCTGTGCTGACAGCTCAGAGCCTGGAGCCTGCTTTGGAGTCTGTGTCTTCCTCTCTTTCTGCCCCCCCCCTCCCCCCCCGCTCATGCTCTGTCTCTTTGTCTTTGTCTCTGTTTCTCTCAAAAATAATAAACTTTTTTAAATCTTAAAAATAAGTTTAGTTTGCTGAGGGACTAAGCAGCACTTGAGTTTCCAGAGTGGAGTCACCAATAGCCACATGTTCACTCCCTGAATCCAGGAGGCCCACATCATATGTATCTGTTTTGCCTCTCAGAGTTTAGCTATAGCCTGCTACAGTGAAATAGACACTTGCCTTGGCAAAGAAAATCAGGCACATCAAAAGGATGATAACTGAATACAAAGAGAGGAATGCGAAGAAATAGGCAGCCCAGAGCATCCAATTACTGAGTCCTATCATAAGCAGGTACTCCTGTGAGAGAATTAACACAAACCAAAATCATATAAAACACTGTAATTATACAAAATGTTTTCACAAATATTATCTAATTTAATTTTCACCACAATCAAAATTGGTTAAATAAGAAATATTATCATGCCCAATTCATAGAAAAGGAGATCAATGACTTGATTAAAATTATTCAGCGAGTGTGTGGGCAGTGCTATAATGTTTATAAGCCCAGAGATGACCCCCCCAATAATTTACGTGATATTGTTCAAGGCATAAAACACCCTTAAATAAAACTGTAAATTGCTTAGATTAATATCCCCTTTTTTTATTATGATTTCTTCTAGTAGGGCATAATATATTTTAATTCAATGTAATATAAATATATTTTATGGATGTAACTATGTAATGTAAGTATATTTTAATTCAATTACAAAAGGTAAAAGCAAACAGACAAATTTTTAGCCAGACTGACAAAAAAACATGAGAGAAGACTCAAATTACTAAAATCCAAATGAAACTGGGGACATTACTTCTGGTTTTACAGAAATAAAAACAATCACTTAGGGGCACCTGGGTGGCTCAGTTGGTTGAGCGTCTGACTTCGGCTCAAGTCATGATCTCATGGTTCGTGGAGTTGAGCCCCACGTTGGGCTCTGTGCTGACAGCTAGCTCAGAGCCTGGAGCCTGCTTCACATTCTGTATCTCCCTCTCTCTCTGACCCCCTCCCCTGCTCATGCTGTCTGTCTGTCTGTCTCTCTCTCTCAGAAAAAAAAATCACTTAAAGCATACTGTGAACAACTATATGCCAAAAAATTAAATAAACTATATAAAAGGCACACATTCCTAAAAACACACAATCTACCAAAGAACATCCCTGGGGCAGAAGGCTTTACTGGTGAAATCTATCAAATATTTCAAAAAGAATAAGCAATCATCCTTCTCAAACTCTTCCAAAAACTTGAAGAGGAGGGAACTCATACTCATACTCATGTATGTCCAGGGGTCATACAGATACACAAGAAAAGAAACTATAGACCAATATCCCTTGTGAATATTGACACGACGTTTTTCAACAAAATAATACCAAACCAGATTTAGCAGCATGTTGAAAGGATTATATACACCATAACCAAGTAGGATTTATTCCTGGAATGCAAGAAGGGTTCAACATACAAAATCAACGATTATAATACACCACATTCAGAGAAAACACAGGATTATCTCAGTTGATGCAGAAATTCAAACTGATAAAACACTCAACGAACCAGGAATAGATGGGAACTTCCTCAATATAACAAAGACCATATAAAAAAATAATAGCTAATATCATACTCTTGCACCTGAGATCAAGAGAAAAGCAATGATACTAGCTTTCACTGCTTCTATTCAACATGGTATTAGAAGTTCTAGCCAGAGCAATATATATATATATACATTCTGTTTGCAGATGAGGTGATCTTACATGTAAATACCAAAGATTCCACACATAAAAAAGTCAGAATTAATAAATGACTCATCAAAGTAGAATACAAAGTCAACACACAAAAATCAATAGAACTTCTATATACTATCAATGAGCAATCTGAAATGGAAATTAGGAAAACAATTCCATTTACAATAGCATTAAAAAGAGTAAAATACATAAAAAACAAACTTAACCAAGGATGCAGAATACTTGTACAATTAAAACAATGGAAAGTGAAAGATCTCTACATTTGTGAAGCCAACACACTCCCATAAAATTGGAAAAACATAGAAAATTAGACAAACTTTGGGCACTGGGTGGCCTTAGTCCATTAAGTGCCTGACTCTTGATATCGGCTCAGGTCATGATCTCATGGTTTGTGAGATCAAGCCCCAAGAGAGAATTGGGATTCTCTCTCCTGCTCTCTCTACCCTTCCCTGAGTTATTCACTCTCTCAAATTAAACATTCAAAAAAATTTTTAGAGGAAAATTAGATAAAATTAGAAGAAAAGTGTTGGTGAAACACAGAACAAAGAGAATTTTCATACATTGTTAATGGAAGTGAAAATTGGTAAAACTTTATTGGCAAACATTGGCGTTATGTACGAAAATTAGATATGCATAATCTAATATGCAGCAAAAAATGTATAAAATATTCATAGAATTACTATACCCAAACTCCAAACACTGAAGGAAAATAGATAAATTTTGATAGTCATACAATGGAATCTTAAAACTCATATAACTCAATGAATATAAATGAACTGCAGCTATATATTTAGCTGAAAAGAATCACATGGACACAATATAATATAGTGCATGATTCCATTTATATCAAGTTCAAAACAGACAAAACTAACTCAGATTAGTTTTAGAATATTAAAAATATTAGAAATCAGGTAACTGTATATTTTGGGGAAAACGTTTTGAGGGGAACACAAGCAGACTTCTAAAGTGTTGGTAGTGTTTTATTTCTTAACAGGGTCATGATAATATGGGCATACTTTCTTTATGATAACCCATTCAACTCTACTACGATAGTTTGAATGTCAGTGTCTCCTCTAAATTCTTGAGTTGAGAACCTAGTCCCCATTGTAACAGCACTTTGAGGTGGGGCCACTGAGAGATAATGAGGTGATGAGGGACAAGCCCTCATGAATTAGATTAGTGCCCTTTAATTAGTGCCCCAGAAGTGTCTCATTCCTTCTGTCACAGGAGGAGGCAGTGATGAGGTGCCATCTATGAACCATGGAGTGGGTTCTCATCAGACATTCTGAATCTGCTGGTACCTTGAACTTGGACTTTCTCAGCTCCAGAAATGAGAAAAGTAAATTTTTATTGCTTATAAGTTACACAGTTTGATATTTTTGTTACAGTAGCCTGAAGGGATTAAAACACATACACTAAGAATTTGCGCACATTTCTGTATGTATGTTATACACTTCAATGAAAATTTAAAAAAAAAGAAATATAAATAAGTCACAATATTGACATTTATGTATCATGTTCTGGGGACTCAAAGAAAAAAGTCTTAAATTATAATTGAGAATTAAAGAGAGATCATCAACAAGGAGGTGGCAGCACAAAATTTGACACAAGTAGGTTAACTGTGTGTTCAGCAACCAGAAAAGAAAGAGGAAAGCATTACAGTCAGAGGAAACATAAACATAAAGGAAGTTTCAAAAAAGCCATTCATTTGATGGATGGGTAAGATGTGTGACCAGAGCCCTGGGTAGAAGAGCTGGATGTTGAGAAACAACATGAGACTGATCTGTGAAGTGGCATGGCCACTAAGAAAAAAAGGGAGAAAATGACATAATTCAAGATCACACAAAGAGGTAAGTGACATGGAGATGGCTGATGTTAATGGTCACATCTGACAGCTACTGAGCATTCACTACATGCTTGGGAATGTATCAAACACTCAACATGCATTTCCTCCGTTAAGCCTCAAAACAGCAGGTCCAGGTGACTGGATAGTGATGATTTTTCACATAATATCTAGTTTAATTATCATGACAGCCCTGCAAATTAGTTATATTAAATTTATATCTGAGAAAAAAGGCTAGAGAAGTTATGTCATAATTAATAAATAACAGAGACAGGATTTAAATCTACAATTTATCAGAGTTCCTAAAACAAATTAGGCAATAAATCAATCATATGTATATGTATTTGTGTATGTGTGTATACATACATGTAAGTTGTATAAGTCACCTCCTCCTATTTATATTATATATTTATATATTATATAAAATTGTTTTATATACACGTATTTTATTTATATTATGTACATTATATACTTTACATATATGTGTGTATATATATACACTTTATAACATATATATAAATCATTGGCTTAAATGACTGAAGTTTGAACTGCAAAGCCTGTGGCCATAACACAACATGCTCTCTGACCAAGACACAGAAATTCTAAAGAGAACTATGTCATTTAGAAAAAAAAAATTGAGGTATCAGAAAACAGAAAAACTAATCATTGAATCTTGCAATTTAATTGTATCCAAATTCATCAAGACAATTCTACAAGCCCAGTTGATTATTTCTTCATAACTCACCTTATTCCAAAGAGATTTAGAGCATTTGGCATTTAAATTCTATCTGTAATTATCTTGTGATGTAGTCTTATGGAACTAAAACTAAAGACCAAACCAAGAATTCCAATAAAAAAAATTCTAGAAAGCTGCCAAGAGAAGTAAGTGTTCACTTTTTGGCTGCTACTGAAACAAAAGCATCCACTGTGCTGAGAAATATGCCAACCCTCCACAAAAATTTATGTTACAGACACAGCTTTTTCTACAGAAGCTCTATCTACCACAAGAAAAGGAGAGTTACCTTCAATCGGTTTTCCTTTTCCCACACAATAGCTTGAATGAGGGTAAGATGATTCATAGAGAAGATAAATAAGATTACTAAAGGGAGGAAAATACCCAAAAAGGTAAAGAAGTAATCATGAGAATATGCTGGATATGGAAATCTCTGAACAAATACAGTGACTTCTGGGAATAGCTTTTGTGTAGCCTTGTGGTTATGATATTTCATGATGGCAATATCCACGGCATGCTGCATAACCAGGAACCCTTCAGTGATGTACCCTAAATGAGAAAACAAGGATTGCTAAGTACAACAGAACAAGTAATAGCCGGGCTGAACAAAATAAAAGGTAACTGAAGTATGTCAAAGATGAACAACAAATTAGTTATTGTAAAGAGGCCCTTGTTATAGTCTTAGACAGCTATTATGGCTCCCCATACAAATACATAATACTTTTTATTATTTAAAAAAATATGAGTATGGTTGACATACAATGTTACATTAGTTTCTGGTCTACACCATAGTAATTTCACAAGTTTATACATTATGCTATGCTCACCATAAGTGCAGATACCATCTATCACCATAAAATGCTATTACACTACAATTGACTATATTCCTTACATTGTGACTTATTATTCCCATGGAATATTTACTCCTTAAATGGAAGCCTGTATCTCCCATTCTCCTTCACCCATTTTTCCTATCCTTCCCTCCTCTGGCAACCCTCAGCTTGTTCTCTGTATTTATAGGTCTGATTCTGCTTTTTGTTTATTCATTTGTGGGGCTTAAAAAGATTCTTTTTAAAAGGATCTTGGGGTGCCTGGGTGGCTTAATCAGTTAAGCATTCAACTCCTGATTTAGGCTCAGGTCATGATCTCATGGTTTGCGGGTTCAAGCCTTATGTTGGGCTCCACGATGACAGTGTGAAGCCTGTTTGGATTCTCTCTCTTTCTCCCTCTCTGCCTCTGTCCTGCTTGGTCACACACACTCTCTCCAAGAAATATATATATACAAATATATATTAATTATAAATTTAACATATAATAAATTATAAATAATAATATATAATAATAAATTATACATTTAATATATATAATACATATATTAAAAAATAATAAAAGGATACTAATTCCTAGTTTCTAGAAAGTAAAATATTGTGTGAAAATACAGAACTGCTTTCTTCAATTTCAATCAACTGAATGAGAATTACTGCATAGGTACAGACTTTAATTCAGTACCCTTGACATTTGAAAAATTAAGTTCACAATGAGTTATATGAGCTGATGTCCACTAAGGCAGTGATACTCAGTGTGGTCTTTGGATCTGTGGTAGTATGCAAATAGCTTCTTGCTGTCACAGAACTTTAGTATGAAAATAAGCAAACACTTAAAGAACTTTTATTAAAATGTGGTATTGCTGTGACATCTAAAACTGATTTTTCTATTAATCTATACAAATTCTTTATAAATTTTTAATGTAAACCTGTGTCACATTTTCTCCCTTCTGATCTTTCCTTACTATATATTTTTCTGATGTTCTTTTTTTTTATTTTTAGAGAGAGAGGGAGGGAGGGAGAGAGAGTGCATGTAAGTGTTAGCAGGGGAGGGACAGAAAGAGGAAGACAGAGAATCTGAAGCAGGCTCTGCACAGTGAATGCAGAGCCCAATGAGGGGCTCGAACTCACAAACTGTGAGATCATGAATTGAGCAAAAATCAAGAGTTGGATACTTAACCAACTGAGCCACTCAGGCACTCCTTGCCTTACTATTTTTAATAGTGTCTTTCACATAAGCAGAAGTATTTAATTTTAATGAAATCAATTTGTCCATTTTTTTCCTTTTATGGTAATACTTTTTCTGTCAATGAATCATTGCTAGCCCCAAATTCATGAAGATATTCTCATAAATTTTGTTGTGGAAGATTTATGATTTTAGCTTTTACATTTAGGTTTATGATCATCTCGTTAGTTAACTTTGTGTAGATATGAGTTAGTGTCAAGATTGATTCTTTCCATATAAATGCCATGTTATTCCATCACAATTTGTTCAAAAGATTTCATTTTTCCCAGTGACTTATATTGGCATCTTTGTGGAAAATCGAATGTCTATTTCCAGACACCTCATTCCATTTATTAATGTATATCTTCATCCTTACACCTATATAGTTATGTCTTAATTACACAGATTTGTAGTAAGTCTTAAATATTCTTTAACATTGGCATTCTTTTTCATGATTTTTTTTTACTAAGCTAGAACCTTTGCATTTCCTTATAAATTTTAGAATAAGCTTGCCAATTTTTTCCAAAAAAGACTGCTGGGATTTTGACTGTCACTATATTGCTATCATAGATCAATTTAGGGAGACTCTACATCCTAACAATTTTGAGTCACCCAACCAATGAATTTAGGTATCTTATCATTTGTTTAGGTATTTAAATTATCTCTCAGAAATGTTTTGTTGTTTTTGGTGTGGATTTGTAATTTATTTTTGTAGACTGGCTTTCTATCTTGGGTATTTGCTAAATTAATATAGTGTATGTAGTACTTTTTTTGTGGATCGATTTAGAATTTCCTGCATATGTGACTCTCAACTTCAAACAAAGATAATTTCACTCCTTCCTTTCCAAAATCTATTCCTTTTATTTCATTTCTTTTTCTGATATAAGCTAGGACTTCCAGTAATAATGATGAATAGAACTGATGAAAGTAAACATCTTTATTTGATTCCTGATTATTAGGGGAGAAATGTTCAATATTTCAGTAGGAAGATAGCGAATTTCTCACACAAGTACTTGATCAGATTCAGAAACTTTTTTTCTTTTTTCTGAGTAAGAGGGAGAAGAGAGCATACATGCATGCAAGTGCACAAACAGGGAAGGGGCAGAGGGAGAGAGTGAGAGTCTGTGAAAGCAGGCTCCATGCCCAGTGTAGAGCCCAAAGCAGGGCTCGAAGCAGTGATGGATCTCACCACCATGAGATCATGACCTGAGCCAAAATCAAGAGCTAGATGCTTAAGTGAGCTGCCCAGGTGCCCCCAGAAACTTCACTTGTATTGCTGCTTTGGTTTGGAGAGGTTTTTTTAAATAGACTTCTATGTTTTGGGGAAAAATGTAGTCTTACAGTAACGTTGCAAAAATAATAGGGACAGTCCCATATACCATGCATTCTCAACAGAGGGTTATACAACTTCAGTCAGGCTGTAGCACATAGAACAGATCTGTAGTGTATTTGTGGTATTAAAATTTCATGAGGAGAACACTTAGGGAGAAAATGTCCTAAACGATTCCTTCTAGAGGAAGGGCAACGATTAAAAAAAGATTGAGAAATATTGTATATACCCTGCATCCAGCTTCCCAAATATATCTTATATTATCATGGTAAATCTGTCATAACTAAGAAATTGACAATGGCACAATACAATTTCTAATTTATACAAACTCTGGATTCACTAGTTTCTCCTCAATGTCATTTTTTTTCCTGTTCCAGGACCCCCATCCAGGATACTACATTGTATTTAGTTGTTATGTCTCCATAGTTTCCTCTGATCTATGAAACTGTATCATCCTTTCTTGTTTTTTAAAACCTTAAGAGTTTTCAAGAATACTGGGCATGTATTTTGGAGAATGATCTACAGTTTGGGTTTGTATGATTTTTTTTTTTTTACTAATAGACTAGAATTAAAACTTTTAGAGAAAGAAACCACAGATGCAAAGTGCCCTTTTCATCAAATTATATCAGGGAATAGTTGCTATCAACACGACATCAAAATACTCAAAAATATTTTAAAATCCTTGTCTACTAATTCCAATATCTAGCTTCTCTGTCTGCTTATTTTTTTTTTTAACTTTTTTATGTTTATTTATTTTTGAGAGACAGACAGAGCATGAGTCGGGGAAGAGCAGAGGAGAGAGAGACAGAATCTGAAGCAAGCTCCAGGCTCTGAACTGTCAGCACAGAGCCTGATGCGGAGCTCACACCCATGAACCGTGAGATCATGACCTGAACTGAAGTTGGACGCTTAACGTACTGAGCCACCCAGGTGCCCCACTGTCCGCTTATTTATAATGACTCTTTTTTCTTTTCATTTTAGGTAACATTTTCCTGCTTCTTTGCATATCCTATAATTTTGGATCTTATGCCAGAAATTGTGATTAAAGGAACAGTGGACATTAAAATGTGTAATCGTTTGTTCTGTTTTCTTAAAGACACTAGCTCCTTCCTTTGTCATACAGCTAGAGGGAAGAGTTGATCATTTAAATTCCAAGAGTCTGGTTGAGTTGTGCCGGACCTGGGTCTCAACTTAACTTACAGATTGCCTACTATTCCTTGCCACTACAACCAGCAGTGCCAAGAACTCTCTATGGATCATTAGAAAGAGTTTCTTAGAGTTTCTACCCGGGAACATATTCTTAATTTGGCTACTACTATGGTCTGAGTGTTCATGTCTTCCCAAATCCATATGTTGAAATCCTAACCCCTACGGGTGATGGTATTAGGAAGTGGGAATCTGTGAGATGTGTTCTAATCATGAGAGTACAGCCCTCATAAGTGGGATTAGTGCCTTATAAAAGAGGCTCCAGAGACCTCCTTAGTCCCTTCCACCAACTGAGGACATGGTGAGAAGGTACAAGTGAGAAACTGGGAAGGGGGTTCCTCACCAGAACATGACCATGCTGAGCCTTGATCTTGAACTTCATAGCCTCCAGAACTGTGAACAAGAAACTTCTGTTGTTTATAAGCTGCCCAGTGTGTGGTATGTATTTTGTTATAGCAGCCTAATGAACTAATACAGCTGCCCCTGTCAGACCGCTCCCCAGTTCGGATGTATCAGCCTCTGCAGCCTCCCTTCTGCAGTGTATGTGCATATCCCTGGCAACCCTCAGAATTCTCCAACTAACCTTTATAAAGTCATATCCTGGGCGAAGTTCATAATGCAGTATATATGGTGGAAAGGACATAAGATTCTTTGTTAAATTTTATGATGGGAAAAAGTTTTAAATATGTTTTAAAGAAAATAATAACATGCAAAACAATCCCACCACCTAACAGAGTAAATGTTTTCCTGTTTAGAAATTTGTCCCAGCTTTGTGCTGATTAATATGTAGTTTATACAGTGATCATTTCAAAGTTCAGTTCTGAACTCTACTTTTTCAGAAGATTTAATGATGGCTATTTTTAATGACTGTACAATGTTCAGCCAAATTAAATTTTATACCTTTGTTATTCATCTAACATATTTAAGATGCCAGTTATTTCAAATTTTTATGAATTATGCTAAATTGGTTATAGCTTGTTTTTCTTGTTGAATAATTTCCTCAAGGTAAATGTGCATTATTGTTAATGAAAACAAAGCCCCACATTAAAGATGTTTTAATGGTAGTTTGTATAATAGATTTTAAATTACTATAGCTATATTAGAAACTGTTTAGCAACCGAACAGAATAGCATACAGTTATAATGGATCAGACTGTGTCAGTACCCAGGACATGTACATTAAAGTCATTAAAATCAAAATTTCACAAGTAAACCTACATGAAAAAATAAGGATATACAATGACCAGGAAAAGATAAAAATACATTGTTTCAATGTATAGAAATTATATAGGTTTTGGGACACTTAAAATTTCAAATAAAGAAATCACCAGTAGAACTTAAGAAACACAACAGATGAACATGGGGGAAGGGAAGGAAAAATAAGATAAAAACAGAGAGGGAGGCAAACCATAAGAGACTCTGAAATAGAACAAACAGAGTTTCTGGAGGGACGTGGATGGGGGGGGATGGGGTAAATGGGTGATGGGCATTAAGGAGGGCACCTTTACGAATGAGCACTGGGTGCCATATATAAGAGATGAATCACTAGATTCTACTCCTGAAACCAAGACTCCACTGTATGTTAACTAACTTGAATTTAAATTAAAAAAAAAAGAAAAGAAATCAACAGCACAATTAGTTAAAAATTAACAATTTTCATCTCAAGGTTGAAGAAATATAGGTACAAACATGTGATACCTTAAGAGCCTATATAAAGAGGATATAAAAATAAGTATGATTAAAGATCTGCTTACCAGGACTCCCCCCATGTGAACTACGTTCACTTCTGGGTCCCAAAGAAGGAAAAGTTGAAAAGAGAACACCTGTTTCCCAGCCTTCTGTTCGGACAAAACCCACATACCTGTTCCTCTGAAAACTACTAAAACGCAGATAATATTTTACCTACAGGGAACAAAAAGAAACAATATTTGTAAACAAAAGATAATTAAGCAAGAATGAGAAACAAAAGGAAGTTGAAGAAAAATCGCATGTATGTGATTCTGAGGCAGACTGTTGAGCACTAAGTGGATTCTGAACGTTAGGCAGTGGAACAGACTTGTCATATGGCTATTGTGGGTTTGTGGTAAACAAACATGGTGGCAACTTGCAAACCACTGCCAATGTCTTTTTCCTGAAATAGACAGCTAGCATGCAAACTGAAATGAAACACACCAAAAAATGTTGCTAATTTCTCTTCCCTTTATGTCAGCCAAGTGTTTTGAAAGGAAAATCCCTTCCGCTCCTAAAAGTGACTGTAACATAATAAAGAATCCCACATGAGGACAGAGGAGAAATGTGATAAAACATAAATATGGAATACTGCATAATTTCATTATTAAATGAAAAGATAATACTAATTCTAGATACTAAGTAAACTTCAAGGTAAAGCATGCTGGGTCTAAGTAGCTTAATAAGACAGCAAAATGGTCCAGCAGTTACCTAGAGTCAAGGGTCAGACCAGAGAAATCAGTAACACCAGGAGGGGGAGGCAGATGTCACAAATCTAGGTAAATATTAATATACTCAGTTATCGAGTCAAAAGCTTCAGACACTTATTGCATGTTCAAGGATTAAGACATAGCACCTATTACTCAAGAAGCTCAAATTATAGTTGAGACAATGTATATATTTACTTTATAGCAAATTCAGTGATAGTAACATGTAAGGAGCATTTATGGGAGTATGGAGGAAGAAAGAGGTGGGTGTGGTTAGGAGAGACACTGTACAGCAAGTCACAGTAGCAATGTTAAGGATAAGAGTGAGCCAAGTGGCAGGGACAGTGGGGAGATTGTGTAAAGCAGAATAGGCAAAGTTTGAAACTGTACCAAAACCATTTTGACCAGGCTCATATACACTGATGAGCGTACATCAACACCAGCTTACACCATATCAGTAACTTGAATGAAAACATACCTCCAACTGTACTTACAACCAAGTGGTTTTCCTTACTTTTTCATTACACTGAGAACCAGATGCAGAATTGTAGCTTCATGCATACATCTATACCATAGTTTGGTTATTTCCCTCAACACCATGACACCAAGTTCAAAGCACAGTCCTTGTCTCTCCTTCTTGGAGGTTGTTATCAGAATCTTCCTCAGAGTCTGCCTATGTCCTAATTCTGATTCCACTTGTCTAAACATTAGCATTGTTTTCTAGATTTAGATTTTGAAGAAAAATTATGAGACTCAAATGAAAGAAAGAGGAACATTTTCATGCTGTATTCCATGCTGGTGAAGATGCATCCGCTTTAACACCTTAGGTCTTTTGAGATGTGAAATCTGCATTCATTTCACCATCATGTACAGAGGTGGGGACAGCTGCCACATCAGATACAGTGGGAAATTGGTGGTCAATGTCTCCTATGATTCTGATTTGCTTTAACACCTTAGGTCTTTTGAGATGTGAAATCTGCATTCATTTCACCATCATGTACAGAGGTGGGGACAGCTGCCACATCAGATACAGTGGGAAATTGGTGGTCAATGTCTCCTATGATTCTGATTTGCTTTAACACCTTAGGTCTTTTGAGATGTGAAATCTGCATTCATTTCACCATCATGTACAGAGGTGGGGACAGCTGCCACATCAGATACAGTGGGAAATTGGTGGTCAATGTCTCCTATGATTCTGATTTGCTTTAACACCTTAGGTCTTTTGAGATGTGAAATCTGCATTCATTTCACCATCATGTACAGAGGTGGGGACAGCTGCCACATCAGATACAGTGGGAAATTGGTGGTCAATGTCTCCTATGATTCTGATTTATAAGAAGAAAATCTAGTATGTGGTAAATTCAATTATTTCCCCACCAACATAAAGCTCTGGCTAAATAAATGCACATATACAGAAATTAGTTAAATTTGGATTTAAATCTCCACTCAACTATGTATAAGCAGTATGCTCTTGGGTAAGTTGTGGTCTCCCCACTTAAATGAAATAATTATGCCTATACTTCATTAAACTTCAGAAACTTGCAGTATACTTCTGAAGTTTCTAAATAAAACCTTCTTACCTTAAGTGGTAAGGGATCATCACTATTTTGGAATTCATGGTCAAAAATAATAGCAACCAACACTTTTTTAGAGTTATTCTCTTCTTTAACATACTCTTCAAAATCTCGTTCTGAAGAAAAGCCTTGAACTGTAGAAAGAAAAACAAATCTAATGTGTCAGTTGCCCACATAAAAGCAAATGTATCTGCCTTTTCTATATAAGATGGAAAAATGCTTTACATGGATGAAAGACTATAAAAATACAAATTTTAAAACACTGTTGCTCAGGGGTGCTTGGGTGTCTCAGGCAGTTAGGAGTCCAATCTCAGCTCAGGTCATGATCTCATGGTTCGTAATTTCGAGCCCTGCATTGGGCTTTGTGTTGACAGCTCAGAGCCTGGAGCCTGCTTCAGATTCTGTGTCTCCCTCTCTTTCTCTCTCCCTCCTCGACTTGTGCTCTGTCTCTCTCCCTTTCAAAAATAAATATTTTTTAGAAAGTAAATTTAAAACATTTTTTTCGAACATAGGCATAGCAAACTAATGGATATTAGGAATGCATGAAAAGCTTTAGGAGTTTTAAAAATTTTACCAGAAGTTTAAAATATATTTAATCATTATAATAAATACATATTGAAATAAGGAAGAGGGATACTTCCAAAAGTGTTTTTGAAATTTTCATCTTAGAAGGAAGTAACAAAATTGATCCATGCAATCTATTCAAAGTCCTATAAGATGGGAATCTCTAATATCTGAATAAAAACTATTCAGAAGTTGAAGAATGAAACAACTTCACAATTTTAATATTGGAGGAAATGTCATGTGTGCACACTTTTCTCAAGGTGGGCACAGCTGGGATATAAATTCCAAAGCTGGAAGCAGGATCTCAGGGACTGGAATCAGGTATGCGCCCACACAAGGTGACCAGGAGCAGGATGAAACAAAGTCCTCAGAGACTTTAAATGATCAAAGCTGGGAAAACAAAGTCCACAAAGTTAAACAAAACAAAACAAAACCAAAACAGGAACACAGCTAGAAACAGAATATGATCTTGAAAGTACATGTGAACAAAGTGAAGTGGCCAGGTACACTTTGGGGCATGTAGCCTCTGCCTCTGCACCTGAAACTGTCATCCACCTCACCCATGCATTCTTTATGTCCCAGGGAACCTCCTCATCTGACTTAACCACAGAATGGTTGTGGGAATAGCTACAATTCTTTGTAACTGCCTGGCAATGGTGGCCAGGGGCTGAGGAAGGATCCACCAGCCTCTCAGTCTGTTGTCATTAATTTATCCGGGCTTCAAGAAAGGTGCTAACCTGCTCAAACAGGAGTATGTGAAAGAGACTGAGAGAGATAAAGGGAGATAGTGAGAGATTATTTTAATGTTTATTTTTTAGAGAGAGAGACAGACAGACAGACAGAATCTGAAGCAGGTTTCATGCTCTGAGCTGTCAGCACAGAGCCCCACATTGGGCTTGAAATCACAAATTATTAGATCATGACCTGAGCTGAAGTCAGTGGTGAACCTACTGAGCCACACATGCACCCCAAAAGTGAGAGATTTTTTTACTTTCTAATAAGGCTAAAACGTGTGTTTGCATAGATTTCTCAAAATAGAACTAGAGGGAAATTTATTTATCATTTATTTATTTATTTTCATTTATTATCTGCGGTGGCTTTATCTTGTCCCCCAGCTTTATTGAAGTACATGACACATAAAAGTTGTGTGTATTTAAGCTCTAAACCATAATGATGTGATATATGTATACACTATGAAATGATTGCCACAATCAAGCTAATTAATACTTCTACCATTCCATTACCACACAGTTACTGCTTACTTTAAAAGTTTTCTGCCCAGAGTGATTGAAGTATAACTGACAAATATATATGTATATATGTAGGTCATATAATGTGATTTTAAGGTATAATATTATGCTTTAGTATATATATATATATACATTGTGAAAAAAATTACAAAAATCAGGTAAATTAACACATCTATCATCTTATGTAGTTACCACCCTCTTTCATGAGAATACTACAAGATCTACTCTCTGAATAAATTTCATACACACTATATAGTGTTATTAACTATAGTCACCATGTACATCAGGTTGCCAAGACTTACTCATCTTTATAACTGAAAGTTTTTAAGCCCTGACCAACATCTCCCCATTTCCCCCATTCCTGCCCCCAGGTCCAGAAACCTTGATTCTACTCTCTGCTCTGTGAGCTCAGTATTTTTAGATAACACATATAAGTGAGATTATACAGTATTTGTCTTTCTGTGTCTGACTTATTTCACTTAGCATAATGTTCTCCTAGCATAATACATATTGTTACAAATGACAGGATCTCCTTCTTCTTCCTGGCGGAGTAACCACATTTTTCTTATGCATTGATCTGTTGATGAACACATTGGTTGCTTCTGTACCTTGGTTAATTGCAGTAAATAATGCTGCAATGAATAATTATGAACTTATAAACCTTGAAAAAGGGAAATGCATAGGGTGAGTGCCATATACACCCTGGTACTTTCCCTGAAAGCATTTGCAGAAAACTGTAGACTTACTGAGCTGAAGAAAAGAGATGAGAGGTCAGGCTGCCAAAATGGCTGGAACTTGACAGGTAAATTTGCAAAGAGAGGAGAACAGCATAGAAGTGAAAATAAGCTTGTAAATTCCCTTGAAGTCACCAGCCAACTCCTTAACTGAGAATGCACAGGCTAAGACTCTATGAAACCAAGATGGTAACAGCAGGTGACAGGCTAAAATGCTGAGCAGGAATTTAATCAGGTACACAGTGCTGATGAAACAGAGAATATTAGAGTCCAACCCTCACAAAGGTAGAGGAGCCTTCATAAATACTCCAGTCTTCAAGCTGACACCCTAGAAGAGCCAGGCCCTAGGATACAGGATACACTGCAAGAGTAAAGACAAAACTGAAACAGAGCAGCCCTTATGAAGCCCAAAACCAGACTTTTGATGGAAATAAGTTGCTCTGTTAGTATTCTAACAACCATCCAGAAGAAAAGTTAACCCTCAGGAGCTTCGGATGTTTTTTATCCACAATAATTGTCATTTAATAAAAATATACAAAATATGCCTTATAAAAATATACAAAATATGCCAGAACTGAATGACTTAAAGAGAGAAAAATATATACAAGTAACCTAGATACCAGACCTTTCTGGTTGGGACTTTAGAGTAGCTATGGTTAATACAGTTTAAAAAGATAGAATACTCTTCTGGATACCTGAAATCTATTAAAAACAGGACAAGTGGAAATTCCAGAACAGAGAAATACTTTTAAAACAATTCAACAGAAAGATCACATGAGCTAATAGTTTCAAAACATATAAGCAAAAAGAAATTTTAACATTACATATAATGTTAAAGGAGATGTTTTATATCTATATTTATATATAAAACACCTATTTCATACTAACAACACCTAGCTGGAAATGTAATATCTGTCAATAACTGATAGAATAAGCAACCAAGAAACAGTAAGAATACATATTTGAAAAGCATTATGATTAACCAACTTGGCAACTTCAACTGGATAGCACTTATAACACACGACAAGCAAAACCTACAAAACACACAGTCTTTCCAAATGTACATGGTATATTTTTCTAAATGCACCATAAAATGGGCATAAACAATTCTCAACATTTCAAAGAACTGAAATCATAAAATATTCTGATTCAAGGAAATTAAAATAGAAATGGGAAAAAACCAGAAAGAGAACAATTTCTAAATATTTGTAAGTAAAGTAATACATTTCTAAGAATCCCATGCATCAAAGATGAAATCAGAGTGGAAATTAAGAAATATTCTGGGTAACCCAAAGAAGCCTCTAAGAGACTATGTTTATTGGGATATTTGTACTATATACTTCAAAAATTATCAGAGGTTTTGCATTCTTCTGCTTCAATAATTTTTTAAATAAGATAAATTTTGAGATGGCATCTAGTCTCAAGTTCCCTCAAATCCCTTGAGAGCCAAAAAAACAGTTGAAAAAATATACAAGTGAATAAATGTATGTATGTAAAGGAAGGGGCACTAGAGGTATGCTCACCAAACTTTTGACAGTGTTTCTTTCTGGGAGAAAAGGAAAGAAATTGAGGTGAGAAGGTGAAGGTAAGCTTAGTGGGGGGCTTTTAAGATAATCCTGTGAAACTTAAGTCTTCTCTAAAGCATTTATATATGGCATGCACAACATTTTTATATGAACAATGTTTGAAATAACTGACCACAGGGCACACATCCAGAATGAGGGCTCATGCTTATGCTGTGCTTGTGTGTACTTTTGGTGCACATCATATACCTCCAAGGTTATACTTACCCAGGTTTAAGAAGCACAACCAGAAATCAGGAAGACTTAGTATCACAGAATTGGATAATGATCCAAAATAATATAAACTGATCATCTAATTTTTAAATATTACTATCTGTTTTGGGCTCTAGGAGAATATATTTTTTATGAATTTAACTCTCAAGTTTAACAAAGTCTGTAATATTATATCCAGGAGGGTACTCTCTGGTTATGAGGATATATCCTAAAATGCTTTACTTGGGAGAACAATGACTTGTTAAAAGGTTACATATGTGTCTCTACTGAAACCCAGTTTAATAATATATTTTTTCAAAATATCTTTAATTTCTAACCTGTGAAATTATAGTGTAAATCCCTTTTCACGCAGTCAACAATACTCTTCACCACAACACTTTTGGAAGGCACGAAAGCCAGTTCCCATGGACCAGGAAAAATGATGGGCATTCCAAGAAATTTAGGTAACTCATAAATAGGCTGAAGAGAGTAATTGAAAGGCCCATACATCTTTATAGTCAAAATCTTGCGTGTTAACAGAAGTGTACCAGCAAATAGTAACGTTAGGATGAATTCCACAGATAATGCCACCAATCGCCGCCTCTAGGAGATGGAAAAAAAAAAGATTATGTTAATTGTCCTGCAAGTCCATTAGCATTGCAAATGCCTAATTCTTTTTTATTAAAAGATACTTCTTCTTAAAAGAAAATATATAGATGGCAAAGAAGAACAGCTTCACTCTATAATAGCAGTAGTTTCCTGGACCATCTGTTCTCTCCTTTCTACATGTCATTCTGCTATTATTTCACTTTGTGAGGACTCTTCATATTTGGAAGATATACTTCCAGCCCTAAGACTGAGAAAAATATAACAGTATAAATTTAAATACAGTGAACAGGCTGTAAGAATTTTCCCATTGTAGTTTCTTAGCTGTTGCAAAAATCCTATAGATGATAGATCAACGTACCTTTAAAATAAAATTCTTCCACAGAAGAGCCATAAATTGGTGAAACCATGAGAAATCCATTCTTCAACTCTAAAGGAGGGAGTAAAGATTTTTACTTAAATTTGAATTGTTTAATGTTCTACTCAAGCTTAAAGGATGATAACAAGAAACAACAAGCACTTGAAAATATTAGAGAAGCTGTTTATCCCTACATCCCTATTCAGTACCTACCAAGTTTCTAATCTGTATAAAACCTCAAGCACAAAACAAAGATCAGTAAGTTACTAATGCAAGTTTTCAGGTAAATTTGACCAGTACCTTTTCCAATTATTATTAAGAAATAGTACAAAAGAAAATAAATCATCACCATCAGCAAAAAGACAAAATGGTATGTAAAATCACATCACAACGATAAGCCCAAAATGCCACTCAACAATTAGCAAGATTGAAAGTACCTCCTCCAAATCAGAGAACTCTAGATGCTGGCGAGGATGTGGAGAAACGGGCACCCTCCTACACTGTTGGTGGGAATGTAAACTGGTACAGCCCCTCTGGAAAACAGTGTGGAGGTTCCTCAGGAAACTAACAATAGAACTCCCCTAGGACCCAGCAATAGCACTGCTAGGAATTTACCCAAGGGATACAGAAATGCTGATGCATAGGAGCACATGTACCCCAATGTTCATAGCAGCACTCTCCACAATAGCTAAAACATGGAAAGAGCCTAAGTGTCCATCAACAGATGAATGGATCAAGAAGATGTAGTTTATCTATACCATGGGATACTACATGGCAATGAGAAACAATGAAATCTGGCCATGTGTAGCAACATGGATGGACCTTGAGGGTGTTATGCTGAGCGAAATAAGTCAGGCAGAGAAGGACAAATATCATATGTTTGCACGTATAGGAGGATTAGGAGGAACTTGACGGAGGACCAAGGGGGAGAAGAAGGGTGGAAATGGTGGGGGAAAGCGAGAGAGGCAAACCATGAGAGACTCTTGAATGCTGACAAAAACTGAGGACTGATGGATGTGGGGGGGAGGAGGGATGGGCATGGAGGAGGACACTTGTGGGGATGAGCACTGGGTGTTATGTGGAAACTAATTTGACAATAAACTATTTGTAAAAAAAAAAAAAAAAAAAAAAAGAAAGTAGCTCCTCCATTAACAACATTGCTAATAGGAGCAGATTCATTCTTATATTTAATGACTATTTGCTGAACATTAAGTGACATGTTATGTCACTTAGGTATATAATGGAAAACATAACAAAGGTTTTTATTTGTTCTTTTTTTATTAATAGGCTATTAATAACCGGGATCTGAAATCAGACTAGGTCAGTTCCCAGCTCTACCACTTACTGTGTGATCTTGAACACTTGACTTAAATTCTTGCAGCTACCAGAGAGAGAGTGAGAGAGCTACAATTCAGGGCCAGGAATGGGAGACATTATTTTAGGACCTCACCTTATAAATAAGGATGAACGTGAAGGAGACTGGCCTTCCCAGGGACTGGGGTCCAATTTCAAATAATTTCAATCCTTGATACCAGATGAAGGTATCTCATATTGCAAATACCTATGGTGTCTGGCATAAAAAAATAATAAATTCTCTCTGGAAAAAAATAATACTATCCTGGAGACTCAGTTATTTCTCCAAACAATCTTTCTGAATATAATATCTGGCACTCCTTATATCTGGGGTGGAATTACTGGGAGGAAAATTTAAAATAAGTACGCGTACCATTTTCAAGGCAAAAAACATAGAAGGTTTAGAAATTCCACAAAAGGGCATTAGGTTAGGATCTCAATGGATGGAGGAAGAAGTGGTTCTAGACCTATAAAGCTAACCTATAAAACTAGTAGAAAATAGATAGGAGAATATCTTTGTGACCTTGTATATACAGAGATTTCTTAAAGTAAATGAAAAAACTACAAGCCATAAAAAAGAACTTCATCAAAATCCAAAAATTTTTGCTCATCAAAGAATACCATCGTGAAAATAAGAAAGGAAGCCACAAAAGGGGAGAAAATATTTCTAATACATTTATCTAACAAAGGATATGTCCAGAATATATAAGCATTGCTATAAGCCAATAATAAAGATACAACAAATTTTTAAAGTGGCAAATATGCTTAAAAGGACATTTAAGCTAGAACAACCAACCAAAAAATTTGTATGGAACCACAAAAGACCCTGGATAACCAAGGTAATGTTGAAAAAGCTGGAGGCATCACAATCCTGGACTTCAGCCTGTATTACAACACTGTGATCATCAAGGCAGTATGGTGTGGGCATAATAACAGGCACATAGACCAAAGGAACAGAATAGTGAATCCAAAAATGGACCCATAAACGTATGGCCAACTAATCTTCAATAAAGTAGGATAAAGTACCTGATGGAAAAAAGACAGTCTGTTTAGCAAATGGTGCTAGCAGAACTAGACAGCAACATGCAGGAGAATGAAACTGGACCACTTTCATACACCATACATAAAAATAAATTCAAAATGGTTTGAAAACCTAAACGTGACACAGGAAACCATCAAAATCCTACAGGAGAAAACAAGCAGCAGTATCTTTGACCTCGACCACAGCAACTTCTTACTTGACATATCTCTGGAGGCAAGGGAAATAGAAGTAAAATTGAACTACTGGGACCTCATCAAGATAAAGAGCTGCACAGTGAAGGAAACAATCAACAAAATTAAAAGGCAACTTTCAAAATGAGAGAAGATATTTGCAAAAGAAGATCTATCAAAGTATCAAAAATCTACAAACTTATCAAACTCAACATCCAAAAAAAAAATGCAGTGAGGAAATGGGCAGAAGACATGTATAACACTTTTCCAAAGACATCCAGATGGCTAACAGACACATGAAAAGATGCTCAACATCACTCATCATTAGAGAAATACAAATGAGATACTACCTTATACTTGTTAGAATGGCTAAATTTAACAACTCGAGAAAACAACAGATGCTGGCAAGGATGTGGAGAAAAAGAACCCTCTTACACTGCTGGAGGGAATACAAACTGTGCAGGACTCTGGAAAACAGCATGGAGGTGCCTCAAAAACTTAAAACATAACTACTCTATGACCCAACAATTGCACTAGTAGGTATCTACCAAAAGATAGAAAAATTCTGATTTGAAGGGCACATGTACCCCAATGTTTATAGCAGCACTGTCAACAACAGCTAAAATACGGAGGGAGCCCAAATGAATGGATAAAGAAGATGTGGTATGTGTATACACAGAGGGACACACACGCACGCATGCGCACGCGCGCACACACACACACACACACACACACACACACTGGAATATTAGTTGGCAGTCAAAAAAATGAAATTTGCCATTTTCACTGTGGAGGGACCTAGAGTGTACTATGCTAAGCAAACTAAGTCAGTCAGAGAAAGACAAATTATTCAACTCATATGTGGAATTTAAGAAAAAAAGCATGTAAACATAGGGAAAGGGAGGAAAAATCAAATAAAACCAGAAAGGAAGGCAAATCATAAGACTTTCTTAAATAGAATAAACTTACGGCTCCTCAAGAGGAAGTTGGTGGGGCAATGGCCTAAATGGGTGATGGGCATTAAGGAGGGCAATCACACAAGCACTAGGTGCCATATAAATGACGCATTACTAGGTTCTCTCCTGAACCTGTAAATCAACACTACACTGTATGCTAACTTGAAATAAATCTTTAAAAAAGAATAAGGCTACTATAAATATGTAATTAATTAATTAAAAACCCAGAGGTTTCATTCCTTTAAAATCTTATACCTACTTTGCATACAGTGAGGTGACCAAGAGGGGCTGACTGTTACTCTGAGTTGGACCAAACTTTAGAAAGGCTCTTCCTGGCTCGAGGTCCAGACCACCCTTTTCTTTGAGCATATGCTTTAGACAACTTGTAATTATACATCCTTCTTGTTTAAAATACAGGTAACCCTTTTTACAAGCCTCTTTCCTGCTTTACAACCCCAAACTGTCTTTCTGAACGACCTGAGACATCCTTTGAAACCTAATCCTCAAGGAGGATAGCACCCCTACTCCCAGTCTCGGTGCAAGGGGAGGAGCTAGCTCCCAACACGCACCAATCAGCAAACACAGATGGCCTCATCAGAGAACCACATGAGCAAACTCTGGAAGTTACTCAGCGTGTTCTACTGGTCAACCTTCTCTCCAACTTTCCCACTGTCTCTCCCCAGTCCACAAACACCTTCCCACCCTTTGTTTCAGCAGAGTTGAGCTCAGACTGAGTTCTGGCCTCTCTTTCCTGTTCCGATAGCCTCACATAAAGTCTTCCTTGCCCATTTCACTTCGTCCAGTACAGTTTCTGCTTTGACGGAAGAAAACTAAGACAACTTGAGCTTCCTGCATGCAGCACTTAACTTCCATACTCCTTTTCTCAATTTATTGAATATTTACTGTGTTCTATCAGTTGAAATAGTCTAATCACCCTCCAAGATGGGTACACAGAGTATCCAGGCTCTTTCAGACAAGGAAACCGAGGCTTCGGGAAATCAAAGTTTACCTTAGGTCACTGCTCTAATCTGATTGTTTGGGTCCTCCCCTCCTCCCCAAATTCTTATGTTGAAATCCAAACCCCTTTGTGATGGTATCAGGATGAGGGACATTGGGATGGAGCCCCCATGAACCGGATTAGTGCCCTTATAACACAGGCTCCCCAGAGAGCTCCCCTGCTCCCTCTGCCATGTGAGGGACAGACACAGTGACAAGATGCCTGTCTATGCATCAGAAATCAGGCTCTCAGCACACACTGCATCTCCAAGTCTCTGATCTGAGACTTCCCAGTCTCCAGAGCTGTGAGAAATAAATGTGGGTCTTTAAGTCACCCAGCCCACAGCAGTCTGTTACAGCAGTCCCAGCTGACTGGGACAGTCACACAGCAAGTCCGTTCTGGACTCCCCGGCCCGAGACCTAAAACATGTGCCTCCAGAGCCCTGGCTTTCAAATACTTAGTGCAACCAAAGTAAAATTTTGTTTAATGTGTTCTGGTTAGCTTCTCTGTGTGTCTTGGAATCCAAAGAGGTGTCTCTTATCATGGGCTTGTTTTGGTATATTTGAGCGGGAGGGCAACTTCTCCTCCTTGGGAAGTCTGGGATGCATTCCCCCAGAGTAGGGCCACTTGGAGAGGAAAAGGAAGGGAGTGAGGTCCAGTGCCAGACATGCAAAATATAGGATGGAGGCGCAACACTGGGTGTGGCGGCCCATGACATTAGACAGTGAGGTACAAGGAATATTATTATATTACATATAAGTGGGCTTGGAGTGGGGCAGAGAGGGTTGTGGAGGGTTCCAGTGTATGCGGGGTTTTGGGTAGTGTCGGGGGGGTTCACACTTTCTGGCTCCGCACTCAGAGTGCGGTCGGCCTCAGGGCAAGTCCAGGGCCCACCTTCCGCTTCCCCGGGGTAATCTCGGGAAAAGACTCCAGGGCAGGGAGGTCCCACACTCACCGCTCGGGCCTCGAAACCACCACTGCCACACCTGCGCCTCTGCTGCTGAGGGACGCGGGGCCCCGGGCGCAGCGCCTCCTCCCAACGCCTTCGCTAACCGCCCAGCTGCCTGGCCGCCGCGCGAGGTCAGTCGCCTCGGACCCTTCCTTGCGCATGCGCGCGCGCGGCCGGACCGCAGCCTGCCGCTTCCTCCCAGCAGCCCCGGCGCGGTCCATTTTCGCCACCTAGCCCGCATGCACCTCCCTGCCCGCACCGAACCCTCCACCGGAGGTTCCCCAGACCCTGAGGGCCCTACCTCGGGGCCGTTCGCTTGCTCCCAAGCTCTTCACCTCTAGACCCCACTGGACGACCCCCCCACCCTCCACGTCTCGCGGGCTCCCCTCTCCCTCAAGTGTCATGGTCACCCTCAGTGGGCCGGTAGCTGGTGGCAGGAAGTTGGAGGAGATTCAGTGGCCGCCCTCCAGGGCCTGTGGGCGTCAGCAGAGAGCTTGCAGAGGTGCAGGCACGGGGCTCGCCACCCACTGCTCCGCGAGTGGCCCCCGGCGTCCTCAAGTCACGCTCCCCAGCATGGGCCGCCTGCGCTTCCGCACGTGGGCGCTCAGCGCGTTGAGACCCCCAGTGCGTCCTCTCCGCGCGCTACCCGGACTCGCCAGCCACTCAGTGGAACCCACAGCCCGACCTCTCTTCTCCCCAGATTCGTCAGTGGTTGCTTCTCTCTCTCAGCGGACTCCGCCCCAGTACCCACCTCCAGTGTAGTTTAATGGTTGGAAGGCCAGGTTCTGAATTCTGCCAGAGGCAAATCTCTACCTACCCCACCAGGGACCAGGTTCTTGCCTCTAGGCAGCAAATGCAACTGGGTTCTTGAACTGTCAGGTTAAGCTTGGTCAGGAGAGGGTGCTGGCGGGACGCTGCAGGACCAAAGTGCTGCTCCAGGTTCAGGTGTTTTCTATTGATTCTTGCTCTTACCTTGCCGCCAGCAGCAGGCGTGGAGGACATTTCTAGGCATTCACCCTATACCTTCCCCGACCCCCATTAACCGTGGATTCTCGGTGACTCAGGCCGGTGCCCTTGCCTAGCACCAGCCTGCCAACAACCACAGAAAAGAGCTTCCTGCTTGCTAGATCCGGCCACAGTTCTCTGTTGACCAGCCTAGACAGCCTATACCATATGGATATTGCCTGCTTGCTCAGCAGGTATGAAACGGCCTTGACCCAGGGCCAAGGAACTTCTTCACTATGAAGTGAACTCCAAGTTCACCTTCTCCAAGATCTGAATCACAGCCTGGGGGAGGGGTCCTCTACCAAATTTGTTTCTTCTTGGGTATTTTCTTCAGCCATAGTCCATTCTTGACAATTCTCTGTGTACGTCCTTATATCTATACCTCTATTATAGTTAATAATTCTTTTTTTTTTTTAGTTAATAATTCTTTTAACATTCCTTGTTCAGATTGCTTGTGGTTTCCTGGCTCCTAATGGGGACACTGAGGGTGTTCCTGCTTGTTTGCTGGGTGACCCTGGGTAAATCCCTTAACCCCTCTGAGGCTCCAGGTACAATGAGGATAATAGCAGCACTACCTAGTCCAGAGTTTTACAGTAGGATTAAATGATGCAATGCCTGCAAAGCGCTTAGTAGAGGAATTGACACAATTTTTTGTATGTTTATTGCTGGAAGATTAATAGTGGGTTGGGAAATAGGGAGGTACAGTGACAAAGACAACCTGACTAAAGGAATTTTTTTAAATGTTTTTTATTTATTTCTGAGAGAGAGTCAGCGTGAGCAGGGGAGGGTCAGAGAGATAGGGAGACACAGAATCTGAAGCAGGCTCCAGGCTCTGAGCTAGCTGTCAGCACAGAGCCCGACACGAGGCTCGAACCCACGAACCGTGAGATCATGACCTGAGCCCAAGTTGGACGCTTAACCGACTGAGCCACCCAGGTGCCCCAAGGAACTTTTTAAAAAAAGGATCATTAATAAAGCCAACTAGGAGATGAGATGCAACTAAGAGCTTAATAAAATGAGTTTCCTCTCCATTTTTAAAGATGGCCAGCCTGGGGAAACAAATTTTTGCAATAACTGAAATCACATGTCAGAGATCTATGGGTGATATTGGGTGGAACCCACAGTTATTTTACAGCTAAAAACAGAACAGCTTCTGGATATCACTTTATTATTCACAATATCCAATTGATGATATAAAAACCTTTACCCCAAAAAACCCCAAAATAGAGCAGCTTCATTAACTCTTTCCATCTTTTAATTTCAAGAGAATTGTCCTTCCTTCCTGTCTGCTCATCTGCCCATGAATCTAGAGATTGATTAGATTTCTCTCTCTCTCTCTCTCTTGGACTCCATGTGCCCTAACAAAAATCAGAACTCTGTTTTCTTCTACACCTTATTTGTTCTTCATTCCTTTTTAATCAGAGAGTTGGGCAAGGGTAAGAAAATAAACGCACTATTTTTATATATTCTTTGCTTCCTTTCTTGGACTCTAAATGTCCTTGATGCAAAGATTCTTTTACAAATGTAGACAAATGTAGAATCTTGGTTTGAATTTTGAAAACAACCCAACTTAATGCGGCAAAGGCAGTGCTAAGAGGAAAGTACATTGCCCTCCAGGCCTATTTCAAGAGATTAGAAAAAGCGCAAGTCCAAAATCTAACAGCTCACCTAAAGGAACTAGAGGCAGAGCAACAAGAATGCCCTAAACCCAGTAGAAGAAGAGAAATAGTAAAAATTAGAGCAGAAATAAACAACATAGAGACCAAAGAAACAATTGAACAGATCAATGAAACCAAGAGTTGGTTTTTTGAAAAAGTAAACAAAATTGACAAACCTCTAGCCAGGCTTATCCAAAAGAAAAGAGAGAGCACCCAAATAGACAAAATTATGAATGAAAATGGACTTATTACAACCAAC
>NW_024080720.1:5553-179754 GCF_003009895.1 Hyaena hyaena | reverse complement strand
CTTTGGGGATGAGCACTGAGTGTTATGTGGAAACTAATTTGACAATAAACTATTTGTAAAAAAAAAAAAAAGGATAAAAAAAAGAAAAGAAAATAGAAAATCAGCACAGTAACAATCATTTCAGGTCAGTATCATCAGTGAGTATTAAAACTGGGGATCGGGACAAAGCAGGCTGACAAACAGGATTTTAATGCGGTCTTGAAGGAACTTGGCAGAAGATTCAAAAAAAGAAAGAAAAAGTGAGATAAATTGGAATAACATCCCTTCTATAAAGTGATCAGTTAGTATTACCAGTTGTGGGACAAAATGACTGTTAAGAATTGGTAGAGAAGAGGTTAAACTTCTGAATTAGGCACTGGGAAAGACATAACATTACTTTTTCTCTGTTCTTGTCCCAAATGCATAATTTCAATTGAATTAAAGAAATATCAGTCAAACCCAAATTGAAGGACAATCTATAAAACAGCTGACCAGTACTCTTTCCACGTGTGAAGTCATGAAAGACAAAGATTGAGGAACTGTTTCAAATTACTGTCATTAAGCAGACATAATAATTAAATGTAATGTGTGGTACTGGGTTGCATCCTGGACCGGAAAATGAACATTAGTGGGCTACTTGGTGACATTTTAATAAGCTCTATAGATGGATAATAATATTGTATCAACATTAATTTC
Organism: Hyaena hyaena; assembly: GCF_003009895.1. NCBI lineage: Eukaryota > Metazoa > Chordata > Mammalia > Carnivora > Hyaenidae > Hyaena > Hyaena hyaena. The sequence goes on along the minus strand of NW_024080720.1, from coordinate 179,079 downwards.
TTGATTATGATAATTGTATTATTGACATTTTCAGAATCTGGGTAAAGTTTGTACAGGAATTCTTTACTGTTTTTTTGCAACATTTTTATAAGTTTGAAATATTTTGAAAGAAAAATTAAAGAAACAAACAAATCTGCTAAAAAAAAAAAAAAGAAAACAACCCAACTTAGCACCATAAACTTTGATACTGATTTTAATTACTCTTTTTGGTGTGTGTGTGTGTGTGTGTGTGTGTGTGTGTGTCTATGGGAAAGATGATTTTTTGACCCAGGCTTTATGATCCTCTTATGTATAATTAAACTGCTAAAACATGAAGCTTTTGCTTTACAGGCTGTCCCGTCTGGCAGCTCCATCATTATTGGATGTTTCTGTGCAGACATTCAAAATAATCGGGAATAAGTCCTTGTTCCTACCCTGATAAATGCTGCTGTTTCATGTTTCTAGCAGAGAAAACAGGAGTTTTACTAAATGTCTTTAGATTTGCATAGGCCATGTAAAGCTACGGAAAAAAAGTGGCAAATGGTCTCCTTTGGGGGAAACTTTATTACATAAATATATATGCACTAAGATATACACATACAGATATGACCTTCTATGTATCCAGGTTTACTAAAGAGTACTAAGGAAGCCATAACGAGTGTCATTAGTTAAAAGTAAATCTCACTGCACCTTTTTTCCCCAATCAACTCCAATGTTCTCTGAGTTAGCAAAGGTCAGGAAGACTTGTTCCAGCATTATCTGACTGAAGGAGTAGTCTTCTAAACTGAATTTCACTTTAGCTTTCTCCAAAACACCAAACATCTTTATCAACAACCACAAAAAAGTACAGTTATCATTGCAGCCATCTGGAAAATTCAGTGCACATTTTTTAAATATGTGGAAACTAAACAACATGCTCCAAAAATATCAATGGGTCATAGAAGAAATGAAAAGGGAAATTTTTAAAAATCTTGCACCAAATGAAAATGGAAACACAACACACCAAAATTTACAGGATACAACAAAAGCAGTTCTAAGAGGGAAGTTTATAGCACTGAATACCTAAATTGAGAGGAAAAAAAGGTAATGACATCACCGAGATGGCAAAGTAGGAGACCTCAGCCTCTCCATTCCTCCACAAACATCAGTAATTAGACAGCTATGGGGCACCTGGGTGGCTCAGTCAGTTGAGCGTCTGACTTTGGCTCAGGTTATGATCTCATGGTCTTGTGAGTTCGAGCCCTGCATCAGGCTCTGTGCTGACAGCTCAGAGCTTGGAGCCTGCTTTGGATTTTGTGTCTTCCTCTCTCTCTTCCCCTCCCCCACCTAAACTCTGTCTCTCTCTGTCTCTCAAAAATAAATAGACAGCTATCCATGAACAAAAATAGCTCTGGGAGAGCAGTGGAGTCCACTTAAGAAACTTCAGGAATGCAATGGAACAAAAAACTGGAGAATAATCACAGAAAAAGGAAGAACAGCTTCATTTTTGTCTCACCGTCCCAATCCACTCTGCTGGCACTGCTCAATAAATGGAAATGGAAAGCTATCCTGAGTTCATGGATTCAAATTGTTGTTAATATGGCCATACTACCTAAAGCCCACCTATAGATTCTATGTAATCTCAAGGCTTCCAAGGGCTGAGAGGTGGTGAGAAGTAGGGAAGGATTGGTAAAACAGTACAAACTTTCAGTTTAACTTTCAGTTAAAAGATGAACAAATTTTGAGAGTCTAACGTATAATATGAGTAAAGTTGATAATATTGTATTGTATAATTTAAGTTTGCTAAGAGAATGTTCCCCACACATACAAGGGCAACTGTGTCAGGTAACTGATGTATTAATTAACTTGAATGAGGGAATTCTTTCACAGTGTATATGTATACCAAATCATGTTGTACACTTTAAATATACTACAATTTGGGGTGCCTACGTGGCTCAGTTGGTTAAGTGTCCTACTCTTCATCTCAGCTTAGGTCTTGACCTCAGGGCCGTGAGTTCAGGTCCCACACTGGGCTCTGCACTGGGCATGAAGCCTATGTAAGGGGGAAAAAAACTACAATTTTATAACTTCACAATTTAAAACTGAGAAAAAGATGAAATTAGAGAGCATCTAAATAAATGAAAAGACATTCCATGTTTGTGGATTCAAAGTACTCCCCAAAGTGATGGCAGTACTACCCATGCTGAGCTACAGAATCAATCAATCCTCAACTGTCTTTTTGCAGAAATTAATATATTGATTCTAAAATTCATATGGAATGGCAAGGAACCCTGGATAGCCAAACAACCTTGAAAAAGGAGAACAGAGTTTGAGGTCTCACATCTAATTTCAATACCTTCTATAAAGTGACAATAGTCAAAATAGTATGGTACTGGCATAAGCTCAGATATATAAATCAAGAGAATAGAATTAGGAGTCTAGAAATAAACCCATGCATCTATGTTCAGTTGATTTTAGCAAGGGTGCCAAGTTCATTCAGGAGGAAATAACATTCTTTCGAACATATAGCACTTACGCAACATGCAAAATAATAAAGTTGAACTCTTTCCTTGTACCACATACAAACATTAATTCAACATGGATCAAACAGCCAAATGTAAACAGCCAAACAATAAAACCATAGAAAAAAATGTTGGAGTAAATCTTCATAATCTATAAAAATATAGATAAATTTGGCTTTATCAAAATCAAAAACTATTGAGTACTGAAGGGCAATAAAAGAGAACTCACCAATGGAATAAAAACATTTTCAAATTATGTATCTGATAAGGGTTTCATATACTGAATATCTATAAAGCACTCTTACAACTCAACAACAAAATGACAAACCAATTAAATAATGAGCAAAAGGATCTAAATAGGTATTTCTCCAAAGAAATTACACAAATGGCCAAGAAGGACATAAAAGGATGCTCAATATCACAAGTCATTAAGGAAATACAAATTGGAACTACAATGAGATACCACTAGAATGGCTACTAAAAAACAAACACTTTTAACAAAAACAAAAACAAACAAACAAAAAACCCAAATGTTGGCAAGAATGTGAAAACTTGGAACCCACACACGCTGCTGGTGGGAATGTGAAATGGTACACCTGCTGTGAAGAAGTCTGGCAGTTCCTCAAAAAGTTAAACATTACAGGGGTACCTGGATGGTTCTATTGGCGAAGCATGCAACTTTTGATTTTGGAGTCACTTGATTTTGGAGTCAGGAGTCAGGCCCCACACTGGAGTAGAGATTACTTAAATAAACTTTAAAAAATTAAGTTAAACATATAATTATCATATGACCCTGCAATTCCACTTCTAGGTATATACCCAAAGGAAAAGAAAACACGTCCATGCAAAAATATGTACACTAATGTTCATAATAGCATTACTGATAATAGTCAAAAGGTAGAAACCCCAAAGCTCATCAACTAATGAAAGGATAAACAAACTGTGGTATATCCAAAAACCGACTGAGGTACTGATACATAACAACACCCAAGAACCTTGAAAACATCCTAAGCAAGAGAAGGCGAACACAAACGGCCACACATTATATGATTCTATTCATGTGAAATCCCCAGAATCGGCAAATCCATATAGAGAGAGAGAGATTAGTGGTTGCCAGCCACTGGAGATAAGGGGGAATAGCAAGTGACAGCTCATTGAGTATGGGGTTTATTTTAAGAATGATAAAAAAAAGTGTTCTTAAAAAACAAAAACAAACAAAAATGTACTGGAATTAGGTAGCAGTAATGGTGGCACACCACTGTGAATATAATAAAAGCCACAGAGTTCTAATACTTTAAAATGGTAGATATGAGGGGCACCTGGGTGACTCAAGTCAATTTGGCTCAATTCACCATCTCAGGGTTCATGGGATCCACCTACATGCTGAAAATGTGGGGCCTGCACGGGATTCTCTCTTTCTCTCTCTGCCCCTCCCCCGACTCATGGGCATCTCAAAATAAACGAATAAACTTAAAAAGAAAAACCCTATGAGATGGGTAAGATCATATTCCTACATTACGGCTGAGATTCACAAAGGTCAACTCACTTCCCTAAAGTCTAATTAAAACCAAAGCTGGGGCAGTTCCCAAAACCTTTCTTCTGACCATTAAGCTACAACCAAAATAAAAAAGAACATAAAAACAGTTCAAATGCAACCCTAAGTCTCCAGCGGGTTTTTGTGTTTGTACTTGTTTTGGAGAGTGCGAGATACAGGTTTTCCAGGAGTGCCAACAAGGGGGTCCAACTCCGGGAGAGTCCGGGGAGCACACTCCGCCACAGCCCGGGAACTTGGGGAGGACGACCCCCAAGCGGGGAAGACCGGACAGGGAGGATCGCAGGACAGAGAAGCGCGACCCTCACCAAAAAGGCAACCAAACCGCCACACCTGCGCGTCGGCCTCCACCTCCGCCACTCAGGTGCGCGCGCGCTAAGTCCGCTCGCGTCGCCACGCTGGAACGCCCTCCCCAACCGCCCCGCCAAGGGTTTGCGGCCCCCGGGTCTCGGGGACTCTCAAAGGGGCGGCACCCGGCGGGCGGGAGGACCCAGAGCACGCCGCTCAGGCCCCAGCACCCCCGGCCCGCCGAGCGCCTGCGTGCCGGCGTTCCCCAGCCGGTCCACCCACCCGGTGCCCACCAGCCCAGCCCAACTTCCGACTGCCCGAGCGGGTCTCTGCTTCCTTCTCCCGGCCCACCCCTAAGTTCTGGACCTCCCCAACTACGGAAACGAAGAGGGAAGGGAGATGCTCTCCTTGGCTGCAACGTTTAAGGGGAAGCTAGCTCAGTAATCAAGACACTATTTTTAATTAACTTTTAGTTTTCAAAATAAAATAAATATAAAAGTGTCGCGAGGTGCTACATGGGAGGCTAAAGCAAAAGGGAAAATCAGTATTCCTGACCCTGTTTTTATTTAAAACTTTGGTATTTTGTTCATCGTGGTTTTTTTTTTTTGGTATTGTAATTTTTTTCCATATTGCATTTAAACAATTTTTTAAAAATCTTTAAAAAGTACTGTGTATTTTGAGTTCTGAATATGTCTCAAATTTGGCGCTTGAAGTGACTACCTTAGACTGTTTGCCTCATCCTAGTGACAGCTCTGCCCTGCTATCACCTTAAGCATGGTAGTGGCAGAAAATCTAGAGTAGTTGTAAAACTCCCTTGAGCCAAAAGGTGAGGGGCTTGCAAAAGAGGCCATACCAACCATTGTTTGATCTCAAACTCTATTCGGGTGAAAGGTCAGGGGTTGAGCAACCTAGCTCCTCCTGGCTGCAAGCCCCTGAGATGTAAGTCTTTAGTGAACATTGTGATTAGAACGGTCAAACATGTTCTTCAAGCGACTGTTAAGCAACCCCCCACCTCTAACCGCAAAATTCTCGCTTCTGTACACGGGCTTCGCCCCTCTCCCTATATAAACCCTGAGCTACGGCTCGGCGGGGCACTCTTCCGAGGACTCTTTGTGTGCTCGGGAGGGGCCGTCCCGCCGGACTAAAATAAACCTGAATAACCAACTCCTTTTGTGTTTGTGGGCTTTGTCCTCGGTGATTCTCCCTTGGAAAAGGTGGTCTAACATAGTACAGGTGGTCACCTCCTGGGGTAGGGGAGGCAGAAGCTAGCAGAGAACTTCCAGAATTCCAGAAGCAGGCTTGCCTTGTCCCAGGACAAAGCCTCAGGAAAGGACAGAGAATGGATAGTTACACCAGTGACCTGTTTACCAGCCCCTACATTACTAATAAGTTTATTAATATTCTTTCTATTAAGTCCTTACTACTAAGAGTACTTTCATTATTTTAATAATAATAAAAAACATCGATAACAACTAATGATATTAACATAATACAGTCAAGCCTTGGATTGCGAGTAACTTGTTCTGCAAGTGTTCTCCAAGACAAGCACACATTTCTTTTTTATTTATTTATTTATTTATTTATTTTTTACAAATAGTTTATTGTCAAATTAGTTTCCACATAACACTCAGTGCTCATCCCCACAAGTGTCCTCCTCCATGCCCATCCCTCCTCCCCCCCACATCCATCAGTCCTCAGTTTTTGTCAGCATTCAAGAGTCTCTCATGGTTTGCCTCTCTCCCTTTCCCCCACCATTTCCGCCCTTCTTCTCCCCCTTGTTCCTCCGTCAAGTTCCTCCTAATCCTCCTATACGTGCAAACATATGATATTTGTCCTTCTCTGCCTGACTTAGTTCGCTCAGCATAACACCCTCAAGGTCCATCCATGTTGCTACACATGGCCAGATTTCATTGTTTCTCATTGCCATGTAGTATTCCATGGTATAGATAAACCACATCTTCTTGATCCATTCATCTGTTGATGGACATTAGGCTCTTTCCATGTTTTAGCTATTGTGGAGAGGACAAGCACACATTTCTAATAAAGTTTAACTGTACCTGATGCCGAACATCATCTGATCATAGCTGAGCCAATGGTTCTTCTCTTTCTCTCTCTTTCTTTTTCTCCTCCTCCTCCTCCTCCTCCTCCTCCTCCTTCTTTCTTCTGCAGTATTGTGGGTGATTGTCTCCCATGCTCTGATGCTTGGTCTCAGGCTCAGAGAGAAATTCTATAGCAGTGTTCAGCAGAAATCAGTGATTTTTCAGAATGTCGGAAGGTGCCCACAACTGGCACTAGTCTTTTGCCCCTTCAAAGTGCCTATGGATGATCTGTTGCTTTTCCATACAAGAGTAAGCTTAGGAATGCTTTGTATCATTCTAGGCTGCAGGCTGCCTGCAGATAGACCCTTTCCTCTGCAGCCTTATTGCCAGTTACATTAAATACAGTATATGACAAGAATTTATTAATAGTGTACTGTAGTCAACATCCATTAGTGATAGTGAGAATCCTGCTGCACAATAACCCTCCTCTCTTGTCTCCCTCACACCAGCCACGAAGGTTTTAAAGGTGAGTTCAGATTAATTTATTTTTCTTTATATTTTGTATTTTCTTTATTATTTTGTATTATATTACAGTATCATGGTCATCTTATATGAATATTTTTGGGTTGTGGAATGAACCATCTGAGATTCCATTATTTCTTATGGGGGAAATTCGCTTTGATATACAAGTACTTTGTATTACAAGCATGTTTCTGGAATGAATTATCCTTGCAAACCAAAGTTTTACTGTGCTTGTTAATAATACTTATTAAACACAAACCTGCTAAACACAACAAAATGATTTCATTTATGCCTCATCATAATTCTGGGAGGTTGGTGCTGATATTACCTGATTTTACAGTTGAGGAAACAGCATCAAGGTGATAAAGTCTCTGGTACATCCATCATGTACAAGTAGTAAAAACCAGGATCCAAATCCAAACTAGCTGACCTCAGAGCCTTTTCTTGGGAATCACTAATCAAGAGTCTCCTAATCCTCTACCTGAGAATGATTTAGTGGCAGTTTCAAAAAAAGTCATTAGAACACCAGTAAAAACCTTAGAGACAAATTGGGATATTAGGACATCTGTTAACAATGCATTACATGGGTGAGTTAAACTAATATTTATATAGTTGACCCTTAAGCAATAGGGTTTTAAAGTACACAGGTTCAGGGGCGCCTGGGTGGCTTAGTCGGTTAGGCGTCCGACTTTCGCTTAGGTCATGATCTCGCGGTTAGTGGGTTCGAGCCCCGCGTCGGGCTCTGTGCTGACTGCCAGCTCAGAGCCTGGAGCCTGTTTCAGTCTGTGACTCCCTCTCTCTCTGACCCACCCATGCTCACGCTGTCTCTCTCTCTCTCCTAGAAATAAATAAAACATTAAAAAAAAAAATTAAAAAAAAAATAATAAAGTACACAGGTTCACTTCAGATTTGGGTTTTTTGTTTTTTGTAAATACAGTCCAGCACTATAAATATATTTTCTCTTCCTTATCATTTTCTTAATAACATGTTCTTTTTTCTAGCTTACTTTATTGTAAGAATATAGTATATAATATAATATACAAATTATATGTTAATTGGTATGCTTCTGTTATGCTTCTGTTATCAATAAGGCTTCTGGTCAACAGTAGTTAAGTTTTGGGGAGTAAAAAGATATATGTGGATTTTTTACTACGTGTGAGGGGGTGTGTTGGTGCCCCTAACCCCCATGTTGTTCAGGGTTGATTGTAATCATTTTCATAAATCCCTAAATGTATATAAAACTCATAGCAACCATTCCAGATGGAAGCTCTTTGGAAACTAGGCATAAAAGGGTGTTTATTTCTATGTCACCCAAAAGCATGAAAGCATAAAAGGGGGGATATATCCCCCACTGTCTCAGCCAACTTCAGTGATCCCCCCCTCAGGAACATTTGGGGCAGGGGAGTGTCTTTTGTACAGTGGGATGGTCTACTTTCAGTCCACACCTGCAAAACCAGCTTCTAATCTAGATTCTAGATCATGTTCTACAGTTGGACATCAGACTTGTGCTAATCACTTGGAATTCAGGACTAACCAGCCTCCCTAAAACCACTACTCCTATCCACTCTGGGTGGGAGGAAGAAGGCTGCCCTACTCTTCTATGAGGACTTCTTCCAAAGGTAGTCATAGGCTCCTAAGCTCAAACAAGACCTTCTTGTTTGACAAGTAAAATTTTGCTAAGGACTTGGGTGATGTTACCAAAAGCCATAAAAGGAAGATGATTTTGGGTAATTCATGGATCCTGTCTTTTAAATAGTTATGCAAAGTTATTTTGATGCAAATTAAAAATGATTAAAATAGAACATTAATCTCCAATCATATGCTAATTTTGCTTCTGCTGAAGCTAAAGAAGGTAGTATAATTTTTAACAAAATATATTAAGTAAAAAATAAAAGAGCTGTCAGAAGGTATTAGAGCCTCCACAGAACCTGGCAGTTGGATTCCTGGCATATGTGATCACCTAAGAATTTGCTTCTACCTGCCAGGTTGTACACTCCTGACTGTAGTCAGAGATGTTGCATAACTTCCATTTTGAAAATGTTCTGGAGTCTTGGAACCAATTAGTACCCTGTGTCACTGGCCCCAACAAAATTGATTCAATCAAGATCAGTTTTCCCAGTGGTACTTTACTGAGGACCTGGGTGATGATACAAAAGCTTTATAAGGAAGATGATTTGAGGTGACTTATAGACAGGATGGTCTAAAAGGAATACGGGAGCTTTCTATTTTAACCAGGGCTCAGTTATTTAATTAATGATGGAAGCAAAAAACAAAAAAAAATCCAGCTATCCTAATTCATATTTCTCTTAGTATTCGGTTTTGCTTTTTTTATCCCCAAGAATAACAGACGAAACTCCTTATTCTCTTTATACCTCTATATTTTTAACCCAATAAATATGATATAATAACACAAATTATGGCCCATAAACATTTCTGTAACCCAGCAGCCTTGGGCATCCATTTCTAGGAGTGGTGAACTGAACACACAAAATTGTGTCATTGAAATCAGCTTTTCCCAATCACCACAGAATCTTCTCCCTTTTTTGATGATAGATGTTCATTTATTACGTGGGTACTCTGTGCCAAGCCTATGTGCTAAGTACATAATATACAACTTATTTCATTGGTAAATATTTTGACATTTCCCCAAATACTGCCGTTTGTTATGATATGACTATTTCCTAAGAAATGTCCTACACAGCTCTCAACCCAAATATCAGGGGAGTAACAACAGAAGCACTCGAGGCCCCTGACCTGTCTCTCAGACTACACATTTGCTCATCTGTTTCATCCTATACATTGGCACAAGAATCATCTTTTTAAATAGTCATTTTTTGGAGCATGTTATTTCTTTCCAAAGAATCACACTTCTTAGCCTCCTGATTCCAAGAGGCATTCCCAGTTTTATATTCTGGTGCTCCCAGACATCAGCCCCCAGCCCTCCACATGCACCCCTCTGTTCCAACCCAACTCTGTCTAGCAAAACACTACTTCTAAGGACTAGACAATATTTTTTCCAGCCATGGGCTTCACCTGGCTGGAAATGCCCTCTTCCTCTCTTTCTGCCAATGTAGCTTAATTGTTAGGATTGGAGTTCTGGAGGGGCGCCTGGGTGGCTCAGTCAGTTAAGCATCTGACTTTGGCTCAGATCATGATCTCATGGTTCGTGGGTTTGAGCCCCACATCAGGTTCTGTGCTGACAGCTCAGAGCCTGGAGTCTGCTTCAGATTCTGTCTCCTGCTCCCTCTGCCCCTCCCCTGTTCATGCTCTGTGTGTCTCTCTCTCAAAAACTAAATAAACATTAAAAAAATAAAAAGGATTAGAGTTCTGGAGACAGACTTCAAGGGCAGATCCCAACTCATCTGCTGATGTGCTGGGTGATTGTGGACAAAGCCCCTCACTCTTCAGAGCCTCAAATGGCTAAAACAGCTAAAAACACCTACCTATCACAGAGGTTGTATAATTCAATGAGGTGATGCACATAAAATGCATGGTGCATTACCTAGTACATAGCATAGGTCAATAAGCGTCCCTGTTAACACTGTTGTTGTTTTACCATTGTTAACTTTATTTTTTGGCTTGATTTATTCCCCCTCCTTCATAAAATCTTCTAAACAGTCTATATCAAAATGATCTCTTTTCTTTGAATTATCAGAAACATTTATTTTTCCTATCACTGATTCGGCAGCTACAATTTACCACCCTGCATTTTGGTTACCTTCCTGTTGTACATATAGTCTTATTTCCTCCTCTCAAGAATAAGCTCCTTGAAGAAAAGACCTAAGTCGTCTTATGCATTCTTAGGCATTTTGGCTCTCTGTGTCACTCGCTGAGGCCATTACATCTTGTCCTGAGAACTTCCACCTTTTTAAAAGGTGAAGGTTAGTTGAGTTAGTTAACCTAGAAGAAAATTGTGCACTTAAAACAATCGGTAGTCTGGGATCCGGACGTGGGAGTGAGAGTGGGAGGGAGGTTGGGATAAGAGACTCCATAAAGGGGCAGAATTGAAAAGAAAATGTTTTTTAAATAACTATATTCTTTCATCTTAGATCTCCTAGTAGCAGGTAACAATTTAAGAAAAAAGGGAATCCCACCACCGTTTGAGCCCCCCATGTCCCCTGTCTCTTTCCGGGAGAGGACGGCAGGTGGGGAAGAGTGAGGGTGGGAGCGTCTAAGCGCTTTGCAATGACTACAGCTAATTATAGGAATTGTGGAAGTGGACCCAAGAATCCTTAACTCCCAGCTCGCCCCTGCCTCAGCTGCAAGCCTGGAGAATTCACAGCTGCAGGGGACCCACCTCCGCCACTGGGGGTGGGGAGGCGGGGGAGACAGGCGGCGGGGGGAGACCAGCGTTGCCCCGCCCCCTCAGCTAGGCGGTGACCAGTAGGCGGCACCGCAGCTCCGAGCGTTCATTTGCGGCGCAGCCTCGGGAACACGGTGAGCTGTGCCCTCCTGAAATTGGAAGGCCCGCGGCAAGATGAGCCCGGCGCCGGTGTTCCTGAGCGCCGCCGAGGTGCTGGAGCACCTCCGCAGCTCCAGCCTCCTCATCCCGCCTCTGGAGGCGGCTCTGGCCAACTTCTCCAGCGGCCCCGACGGAGGGGTGACGCAGCCGGTGCGCACCGTGGTACCGGTGGCCAAGCACAGGGGGTGAGTGAGAAAGGCGGGGGCCAGGTGCTGGAGAAACTGGAAACGGGGAAGGGAAGGCATGCGAAGGGAGGCATCGGGAGAAAGGAAGACAGGGCTCGTCTAAATCACGGCTAGTAACAGTTGCCACCTAATGTTGCGCTATCCACGGCGCCAGGTGGGCGCTTTACAGGAGTTATCTTGTTTAATTCAACACATTCTCCATATAGGTAGGTATTGATGCAAGCATTTACTGATGGGGAAAACTGAGACTTAGGTTAACTTACCCAAGGTTACGCAGGTAGGTAGTAGCAGAACTAGGATAGTTTCTCTTACGCAGAGCCAGACTCCGCGTAAGAACATACTCCGCATACTGCTAAAGGAAGGGCAGAGGCATGGGGGGAAGGGAGGACAGTCGGGCAGTGACAGGAAAGAGAAAGGAGCTTATATGGGGACTTAGGATACCCCAGCATTGGTTGGAAGGGGTTGAAGCTATGCCTCTCTCCTTGTAGCTTCCTGGGGGTCATGCCTGCCTACAGCGCTGCAGAAGACGCCCTGACCACCAAGTTGGTCACCTTCTACGAGGGCCACAGCACCACTTCCACGGTCCCCTCCCACCAGGCCACTGTGCTGCTCTTTGAGCCCAGCAATGGCTCCCTGCTGGCGGTGAGCAACTCCCTGCCCTGGGATGAAGTGGGGGGTCCTGGGCCCAGAGCTAGCCTCGGGAAGTTAGTTCTCTGAGAGAGCTGGGTGGAGTTTTGATGGTGACCACACATGTCCCTCTCTGAGTAATGATGTCTCTGGATACCAGCAACACTGAAGGTTATCTGTGATTCTGTATCTGTTTCTAGGACTGCTTGAGGATGCACAATGCAGCACCTGAGCACACTGCTACTTCAAGTGTATGACAGTGTGGAAGGAATAATCTCATCATTCTTTTATATGCTCTTGCCCTGTGCCAGTTACTCCAATATATAGTTTGATCAAACTCAGCGAAGGAAACATTTATTTAGTGACTTCTCTAGTGGAAGAAAAGGAGTGTCCTGTAATCCCTGAAAGGCTTTCTGAGAGATACACAGTAACCTGTTTTAACATTTAATGGTAGTATCGAAATGAAGCAGTAGCTCATTCACTGAGCACTTTGTATGTGTCAGGCATGGTTAGTCGACTTGTACTAACTCTCTTAATACTTAGAACCACTCTGTGAGGTATGTAATATCATCACCCCCATTTTGCAGATGAGGAAGCTGAGCATAGAGCCAACTATGCCCATCTTACCCAGGTTTACCTCACTAATAAGTGGCATGGCTGGACTGCAGACCTACTCAGTGTAAGTCCAGGGTCTATACTCTCTGGAGATTGTGTCTACTGCCTTTCTAACTGCCACTTACTGAGCACTTACCATGTGCCAGGGAAGAGGATTTGATCTCATTCAATTATGACAACATTCCTCTGTGGGAGTTTTTATTTCATGCCCCACTCCCAATTTTTGTTAAAGACTCTGAACCTCAGAGTAGTAGAACCACTTTGCTTGAGGACATACAGCTGGTTAGCGAAAGGCCCAGGAATCATTCTAGGTCTGCGTGATGATGGAGCTTGTATTCGTAACTCATGTGTCTCTGTGCCCTCAAAGCTGGCTCAGAGACCAGGCAGTTGAGTTATTAGCTGGGTCAGTCTCCTTCATTCCACCCATACTTCTGGATCTCTAAATCCTCCTCCCCTGAATTTCTGGCTCATCAAGGAACCTGGCTGTACATCACTCCTCCAGGAAGACTGTGTAGCTCTACCCAGCCTATACTCATTCTGAGGAGATGACATTCATACCACCTACCAATGGTGGTTCCCCCGGAAAGTGGGACCGACTCAGGCTTTTAAACGAAATGACAAGACCTTAGATCCTTCCTGAATCTGCTCAGTAGTAACTGATTCACTTACTAAAGTGAGAATACTGATGCTACCTGGTGAGCAACTAAGATGAATAACTTAAAAACAAGAGAATAATGCAAAAATGATGGTTATTTTTAGCCAGATGTAATTCAGAATCATCTGGGGAGCTTTTGAAAACAAGGGTGTCTGGGTCCCTCCCTTAGAGAGATTCCCTGGGCATCTGTATCTTCACAAAGCTCTCCACGTGTGTGGTAGTAGTTAAGAGCCAATGAGGTAGAACTTCATGACCCTTGCACAGATGTCATATGACTTACTCTAATTCCTCAAGTTTCTCCTTCATCTGGTGTTTTGAGAGACCCAAGGCAAGAAAAGAAAATGGGCAATTCTTGAAGGCTCATCGTATGCTAGATGTTTACATTTACGTGAGTGTTTTTAATCCTCAAAATCTTCTGAATGATTGGCATTGCCTTTGTTTTTACAGGTGAGGCAAATGGTCCTTAGAGATTAAGATATTTCTTCAAAGTTGCATTTCTCACAAGCAGAAGAATTAGCTCCAGATCTGATAGCAAGCCTGTGCTCTTTGTAGGATACTGTGATACTTCCTGAGCCTGTTCTTTTTGAGCTGCTTCTTTCTGCTTAAGTAGTGGCTTGGAGTGCCCCTTGCTCACTGCCTCTCCTTTCCTCCAAGGTCATGGATGGAAATGTCATCACCGCAAAGAGAACAGCTGCAGTATCTGCCATTGCCACCAAGGTAAGATTAGTGCCAACCTGTGCTGTTGAGGTTTGCTGGAGAGTGGGGTTGTGTATCTCAAGCTTGAAAGCCTAAGGAAGAAGTGAGGAACTTACTTCGGTATTCCTTTGGATGTATCTGGAACTATAACAAGCCAAAACTGGGATTGACATCCCAGGAGTTATGGAGTTCCAGTCCAGTTGTGAGCACAGGGATTCACAAAACTACTAGCTACCATTTAATGAGCACCACTAGATACTGGGTATCCTGCATACCTTATTCCTTATCTTTATATCAACCTTGCAAAGGAGATAGGATGATCTCCATTTGCCAGGTTTAGGGAATGTGGCTCGGAGAGGTTATGTGAGTCACCCAAGATCACACAGCTACTAATAAGCAGAGCAAGAATTTAAAATTTAACTTCTGTGACCCCCAGGACTGGTTTGTTGCCCTCCCCCCCACCCCCCGTACCACACTGCTCCAGGTAAATCACGGTGGTTGCCGATAGGCCAAAGCCAATCCTGCACAAGAAGTAGAGGGGAAGCTGAAGAGATCTGAGCACACTCATGTATTCATTCACCTAGTACCACCTGAGATCCCACTATATGTTGGGCACTGTTCTAAACGTCAGGGATACGGCAGTGAACAAAACAGAGTGGCACACACTCGGGGGTTTAGACAACACACAAGATGAAAAGTAAAACGCAGAGCCTGGTTTGCTAAGGAAATAATTAACCAACAACAAACCTCTTTTGAGTTAATAACATGCTAGGATTTGTAGGATTTGCCTTAAAAAAAACACCACCTACCGAAAACAGTGTGCTGCGTGAAAATAAAGCAGAATCTAGAATACTGGGGAGGGGTGACATTCTGAATTACTCACAGAAGATCTTACCCATGAAGAAGGTGACATTTGAGTAAAAATTGAAGGAAGTAAGTGGAGGGGGGGCACTCTTCCGGCAGAAGGGAAAGCAAGTGAAGGTGGTGATGATGTTCCCAAGCACTGTCATGGTATCCTATAAGAAAAACAGTATCTGTAGAGGTTAGGATTAAGGAGAAAAGGCTTGGACAACTGGGTGTCTTTCACATGAACTGGAAATGTAAATGGTCTGCTGAGCTGGTTTAGGAGTTTATGAGGACTGAGCATAAAGAGATGGGTCTGGGGAGTAGCAGACACCAGGTGTTCAGATAGTGAGTGTGTTAAGGTCTTCTAAACACTAGAGTGGAGAGAAGAATGTAAGAATTAACCTGGAAATTGTGTAGGAAGAGGGCAGACCGCACACCTGGATGAACTGGTTTTTTTGAAGTATATCCAGACCCAACTCAGACTGAAACAATCAAGGACTCCTTTAAATATATATATTCACTGGTACAAGACTGCCTTTCATTTATTGGTAAAGGACTCTGGTCTTTTTCAAAATAGCTTCCAACCCATTGTCTTGACAGATCTTTCGGTTTCTGTTGGGGGAGGGGAACAAGTATTATTGGCCTCATTTTGTCCTAGAGGAGATGGAGACTAGGACTTCCCTAAAGTCACGTAACCCACATAGCTGTGGGATCTTCCGAGACTGCCTGGTCTTCTTGGCCCCAGTCTGTGGTTTCCAACTCAAGCTATGCAGCAGCCATCACCTGGGGAATGTTTTTAAAAAATTCAGATCCCCAAAACACAGATTTGAACTCACTGAGGGTGAGGCCCAAGAAAATGGCTGTTGTGGGTTTTTTGTTTTTGTTTTTGTTTCTTGTTTGTTTGTTTTAATAGTCTCTGGTTACTTCTTTTTTTTTTAATTTTTTTTAATTTATTTCTAGGAGAGAGAGAGAGAGACAGCGTGAGCAGGGGAGGGTCAGAGAGAGAGAGGGAGACACAGACTCTGAAATAGGCTCCAGGCTCTGAGCTGGCAGTCAGCACAGAGCCCGACGCGGGGCTCAAACCCATGAACCGCGAGATCATGACCTAAGCGAAAGTCGGACGCTCAACCGACTAAGCCACCCAGGCGCCCCTGGTTACTTCTTTTTTTAAAAAATTTTTCAGTGTTTTATTTATTTCGGAGAGAGAGAGACAGCATGAGCAGGGGAGGGTCAGAGAGAGGGAGACACAGAATCTGAAGCAGGCTCCAGGCTCTGAGCTAGCTGTCGGCACAGAGCCCGACGCGAGGCTCGAACCCACAAACCGTGAGATCATGACTTGAGCCGAAGTCGGACGCTTAACCGACTGAGCCACCCAGGCTCCCTGTCTCTGGTTACTTCTAATGTCAACAAGTCAGATACTTTGAACTATATATTACGGCACAAAATGGTATCTCTCCTGCAGCTATAGGAAAAATGAACGTCTGCTACTATTTCTCTGACTCCTTTTGGCTAGTAATTAATAATGAAAAAGACTTTCACTTTTAGGATTACATTCCAGAAGTGCAATAATTAATACTGAAGAAAGAACAGACTTAATTTACTGAAAGAAATACAGAAAAGGCAGAAGAGGTTCTTCCCCATCCCCACACACACATACACTTTTTTTTTAAGTAGGCTTCATGCCTAGCGTGGAGTCCAGTGTGGAGCTTGAACTCACAACCCTGAGATCAAGAGTCAGATGCTCAACTGACTGAAACACCCAGGTGCCCCACAAGAGGCTCTTATTTTATATGGATGCTGTGCCTGAAGGATTTTGCCACCTGTCCCAGGAATGTTTAGCAATATCTGGAGACATTTTTGGGTTTGTCACAACTAGGGGAATTAAGGGATGCTACGAATATCAAATGGATAGAGGCCAGAGATACTGCTAACCATCCTGTAATACACAGGACAACCCACCTGTTTCTGTTGACAAAGAATTATCCAGCCCAAATGTCAGTCATGCTGAGGTTCAGGAATTCTGCTTTATTTCTCACATGTAATAGTAGATTTGTGTCACATCTGTGCAAATGAGACTGTCTCTGTCCTCATGGGCTTACAGATCAGTAAAGAAGTAAGAATCTATAAAGAAATAAGTGCTGTGAAGGGGTGACCTCTATCAGGGAGGTCAGAAAGAATCACCTGA
This sequence comes from Hyaena hyaena, assembly GCF_003009895.1. NCBI lineage: Eukaryota > Metazoa > Chordata > Mammalia > Carnivora > Hyaenidae > Hyaena > Hyaena hyaena. The sequence goes on along the minus strand of NW_024080720.1, from coordinate 161,927 downwards.
GAGGTGACACTTGATAGGAGTTGATCATAGAACCCCAGTCCCCAACACAGACACACATACATCCTTAGCAGGTGCCACAAATGCCAGCTCTACATTCCTCTTTAAAGAAAGATGGCGGCTGAGAAAAGATCAACAGTGGATTTCAAAAATATAATGGAGAACCTTGAGGTGCAAGGGCCCGTGGATTCCAGGTAGCTCTTAGAAATAACTCAGGGCTCTGAAAAGTGAGGGTGGCCTATCATGTCCCCGAGATGGGGTGGCACAGGAGAAAGAATGTGGGCTTTGAAGAATGAATGATGTGGTTTTGGAGTCCCACTGTGCCATTTAATAGTTGTAGGACCCTGAGCAAGTTACTTAACCTCTCTGGACCCCAATTTCTTCATCTAGAAGAGGATAAAAATAGGAGTGCCTTGCTCACAGGGTGATTATCTGGACGAAATGAGATCATGAGGGTAAAGCATTGGCATATATTAGAGGCTCAGTGAAGGCTCCTTCCTCCGCTCCACACTGTACAGAGGAGAGCTGAAACATGAAACACCATCTCCTTCATTGCCCAAAAGATAGTGAGGGAGCTGAAGATGGGGCCAAAGACACCTCATACTCAAACTGTTTGTTCTTCACCTGACTGATGTGTCCCTTGACCTTTGCCACCTGGTTTCTCTCAAACAGTTTTTGAAACCACCCAGCAGTGAAGTGCTGTGCATCCTTGGGGCTGGGGTCCAGGCCTACAGCCACTACGAGGTCTTCACAGAGCAATTCTCCTTCAAGGAGGTAAGTCCAGGGAAGGTTAGGGGAGAAGAGGAGAGGGAGGAATAAGTGACCTTTATCTATACTCCTTCTCTGCAACATGGGCAATTCCGAAATAGTAAGGTCAAGAGTCTGATCTAGACTATTTTTTTAAATGTTTGTTTGTTTGTTTGTTCATGAGAGAGAAAGAGAGAACGCCTGCATGTTTGTGTGCTAGTGGGAGGGGGCAGAGAGAGAGAGGGAGATGGAGAGAATCCCAAGCAGGCCCAACACTGTCAGCACAGAGCCTGACATGGAGCTCGCGCCCACAAACTATGAGATCATGACCTGAGCTGAAATCAAGAGTTGGATGCTTAAGGAGCCACCCAGGCACGCCCATAGGGGATGATTTAAATCCCCTTACCTTAGAGTGTCTCAGCTTTCCCCTGGCACCAGTGAAACATAATGAAACATAAACAGACAAACAATCAAGGTACCAATGTCCCTCTTGTTGCCCCCAATGAAGGTGAGGATATGGAATCGCACCAAAGAAAATGCAGAGAAGTTTGCAGACACGGTTCAAGGAGAGGTACAGGTCTGTTCATCGGTCCAGGAGGCAGTGACAGGTGCAGATGTGATCATCACAGTCACCATGGCAACAGAGCCCATTTTGTTTGGCGAATGGGTGAAGCCAGGGGCTCACATCAATGGTAAGCAGAGTGGCTCCAAGAGCCATGGGTAAGTGGTGGCCAGAGTTGTCCCTGGGCTAAACCAGGTGGCTTCGCCTGCACAGCTATTTTATTCACGCAGAATGACCAACCCTTTTAAGGTCCTCAGAGACGTGTGAGCCCTGAAAAACAATATTCACTCAAAACTTTGAAACAAAAATCACAAACCTGAAGCTTATAAATTTAAGTTCCCTAAAATGTACCATTATGGCAGGTGATCAGTCACAGCTAAGTTCTTAAATGTAATGAAATTTAAATTACAAAAGCCAAATAATTCCTTCTTTCTTAAAAATACTTAGAATTACCCCCCTAAAGTTTTTTTTAATTACAGCACAAAATACATTTAATATGACATGTGGATGTCATAATATGTGTGATAGGATGGGTGGGACTCCAAAAATAAGAGTTCCTGGGGCTTCTGCAGACTCTCAGATGACTCTGAAGGTTGTAGCAAGAGCTGGTCTATATTGAGTATTTACTATTGCAGGTGCTGTCCTAAATTCTTTTTTTTTTAATGTTTTATTTATTTCTGAGAGAGAGAGAGACAGAGAGAGACAGCGTGAGCAGGGGAGGGTCAGAGAGAGAGGGAGACATAGAATCTGAAACAGGCTCCAGGCTCTGAGCTGTCAGCACAGAGCCTGACATGGGGCTCAAACCCATGAACCGTGAGATCGTGACCTGAGCCAAAGTTGGACGCTTAACCAACTGAGCCACCCAGGCGCCCCTAAATTCTTTATTTATATTACATCGTTCAATCCTTACAACAACTTTATGAGGTAGGGGCTATTCTTATCATTACCTTCACTTTATAGGTGGGTAAACCAAGACATGGAGAGATTAAATAACTTGCCCAAAGTCAGAGATTCTTAGTGGTAGAGCTGGTATTTGAACTGAGGCAATCTACCATCAGAGCACAAGTTCTTAAATTATACTCTCTATTATCTTCCAAAAAGAAGACTGGAATCTGGTGAGCAAGGAGGGCAAATACTAGGGATTTAAACAGGTCATCAGTGCCCTCTGTTCTGGTGACAACCACCTGGCGTGAACTCAGAAGCTAAGAATTCTGTACACATTGGCAGAGAGCAGGCAGGAGCTCAGTGTCATGATTGCACACCCAATCACAAATGTGTCCTAAATCCCTGCCATGTGCCAGGCACTATGCTAGATGCTGGGGAGGTGAAAAGAAACCAGCACATGGGGGCATTTTCTTTCCTGATGCTTACATTCAGGTTAAGGGAAATTGACAACAAACAGGTAAGCAAATAGACTAGATGGTTCCAGCTACAGATAAATTCTGTGAAGGAAACCAGTGTGTGGCTTGTCTGAGGAGTGGGCCAACGCGAAGTGAAGGTCTCAGCTTGTTTGGGACTAGTGTTATGATGTGGGTCCAGAGGGTAAGCAGGCAAGATATGGGTCAGTTCTTGCTTTATGACAGTAAGACCATTTCTGGAAGGACTTGGAAAATCAAAAGAAACCAGTTTTTGGTAAAACGGACAAGAGCTGAATGTTCAGCAAGACTGACTTGATTTTTTTTTTCAGCTTAAAGAAGCATATATGTATTATCTTGCAGTTTCTGTGGTTCTGGGCACGGTTTAGCTGGGGGCCTCTGCTCACACAAGGAAGAAGTCAAGGTGTTATCTGAGCTGCGGTCTCATCAAGAGCTCAGAGCCCTCTTCTAGGCTCAGGTGGTTGTGCAGATGCTTCACATTGTTAAGAGAGGAATAACGGGTTTCCTGAGGGCTACTCTCAGCTCCTGGAGGCCATCCAGATTCTGTGCCGTGTGGCTGCTCCATCCTCAAAGCCAACAAATGAGAATCTCTCTCACACTGGAATCTCCAGGAAGCTCTGCCTCGATTTTGAGTCAAGGCATCGCTTCTACGTCCTTAGCCCAAAGACAAAATTGGTTTATGTGTTTACAGAAGTATCAAATATATTTCAGAAAAGTATGTTACAAGTGTGGTTGACAGGCGAACACCAACAACAGATTTTACTTGCTTTACAGCTTGGCTAAGAGATAGGCCTGATTTTACTCACACCCTGCACCCTCCCCCTCCTGCCCTAGCTGGGGTCCCACCCTTACCCGGTCTTGCTCTACTGGAGCAAGGCCAGGGCCCTGACTGAGTGAGACCCCTCCCCTCCCTTTGCTGCCTGGCCCACCTCCATCTATCCAAGTGGCCTCACAGGACCCTTTGAGAACTCCTGCTCAGAGCTCAGGGGTGGGGGTGGGGGGGGATGCAAGTGCAATGAGAAGAGGTGGCTTGAGAAGCTAGGGTTTTTCCCACCAGCTTATGATTTATTTACAAGCTTCATTTAGTTACTGCTTTTGTTCTACAGAACTCCCCACACAAATGACCTTCGAGAAGGACATTTTTACACCACTCTCTTTGAAAACTAGAGTGGGGGGGACAACAGCAGGGGAGGGAACAAGTAGAGGAAACTGGACACAATGTTGGAAAGCACATAAATGCTGCCTTATGTGGGTGCAAGGCTTTATAGTGGTTTCCAAAGACTAGCTGGCCATGGGCTGGATCCAGCCAGCAGATGTGTTTTGTTTGGACCATAGTGTGCTCTAAAAATCTAGAAATAACACATGCAAATAGATTTCCTGCTTTTCTTTAAAAAAAAAAAAAAAAAAAAGGAAGAAGGGAGAATATCTAACAGCAGCCCTGCATTCTCACATGGCCACAATTAGCTGGAGCTAAATGATGGCTGCCCTTTTTATAAGGGCCTGCTTTCTTCTCTGTACCTAGGGCTCCACCATTTCCAATCCAGCCCCTCTGACCATTTTTGCTCCTGTTCCTTACCTGCCTGGCCCTGCGGGCTTTTGGTGGGAGCCTCTACATTATGTGCCAGTGCCAGGAGGTGGGATTCCTTGGATTCATCATTATGCTCCTGGACTCCCTGCAAAGGATGTGATATCTCAGTGCCAGGATGGAGCCAGTTTCCTCTCTACTGGGGCTTCTCTGTGAGCCTGGCACTGGGCTCCTTTATCATGAGTTAAGGGAAAAATGGTTGAGGGTGAGGAATGGGAAGGATTCAAGAACAAGTAGATTGACAGAAGATGGAGGAATATAGGGTATGAATAAGCTGTAAGTGATGTCTTTGTTCTCAGATTTTTGTAAAGAGGTTACTGCCTGCAATAAACAGAAGAGGCGTCAAAGGCATGGCACTTGCAGGGCCACAGGGACACGTCTTAGATACGCAACCATGGCAAGCACTTTCACTTCTTTGAGCCTCCTTTGTGTACCTTGTAAATGGGAATCAGACATCAAGTGTACTTGTGAGGACTATAAATAAAATGTGCGAAACATCCCACGGATAGCAGGCAGCCAATAAATGAATGCTAGGTTGTCTCAAACTCTCTTAGAAAGATCTTGGTATGAAATGCAAAAAAAAAAAAAAAAAAAAAAAAAAGACAGGCATTATTCTTAATGATGAGTGTTCAGTCTTGCTGAGTGGGGAGGTTGGCATTGGGAAATGAGGCATCCCAAACCTGTATGTTCCCACATGTCTTCTGTCACCTTCTTTTCCCCACCCTTCTTCCACTTTTTGGCACATGTACAGTGTCCCTCACCACTATTTCTGGGCTCAGGGTCTGTGTTGCTGTCTCTTAGCCATCGGAGCCAGCAGACCTGACTGGAGAGAGCTGGACGACGAGCTGATGAAACAGGCTGTGCTGTATGTGGATTCCCAAGAGGCTGCCCTGAAAGAGTCTGGAGACGTCCTCCTGTCGGGGGTGAGCCTCTCCTCCTGGTGGGCTGCTGCCCAGCCGGCCTCGCCTGGATACCAGGGTTTCATGAACCTTCCCTTCCATTTGGACTGCTCCAGACCTTGGTCACCCCCACCACTTTGTGGGGTAACAACTCCTAAACATCCCGCAACCCTTTCTAATCCCCTTCTAGAATAATGTGGCCATTATGGTAGTGACATGTGCTTTCCTGTCCCCTTTGCCTGGAGAGAGTAGCTTGATGGATTCTTCCCATCGGACTGAGCTGTCCTATGAAGCAGTGAGATTGGGAGATAAGTGGCTGGCAGCCTTCCCAATATGGCCAACATAGTAAGACTGGGGTTGGCCACTTTCTGGCCTTATTCTTTTGTAATCAGAGCATAGGAGCAAGAAGAGGGCTGCCAGAATGAGTGTTCAGATAAGAACATGCTTATTTCCTCACTGATACACTGCCTTGGCCAGACATTCCCCTGGCTACAAACTTGTATCTCTGCATTCATGGTATATCACAAAGGCAGATGCTATGCAATAAATGAATGAGTGAATGAATGAATGAATGAATGAATATTTTCTTTAATGGGGGAAGCCAGTTACAAATGGTCTTTTGTCAAGGTTATCCCTCATCCAGTTCTGGGTGCTCTCCCTGCCCTGCTTCAGAAACTGAATAGAGCAGACATTGACTCCATGGCCCAGGTTAATGTGTGTTCATTTCACAGGCTGAAATCTTTGCTGAGCTGGGAGAAGTGGTGAGGGGAGTCAAGCCAGCGCTCTGCGACAAGACCACAGTGTTCAAGTCTTTAGGTAAGGACTGTTGCTCCCAGGGCACACTCCAGCCAGAGCACAAGAGGAGGCTTGCCCATTGGTACAAAGAGGAATGAGTCACTGGACTCCGTAGCTGAGTCATGAAATCTGTCATTTGGGTCAATTATTTACATGTGTTAGCATAGTGGGTAGTAAGCCCATGAACTCTGGAACTGGGTGGTCCTGTGTGGGATTCCCTTCTCTGACCTCACTCTGTCTGAGCCACAGTGTCTTCACCTGTTTCCTTCAGTGTTTGTGAGAATTAAGTGACGTGTGTATGTGTGTAAAATGATTTGTACACAGCAAGTGTCAGCAGGAAGTCATTTAGACTTAAATCTAAATGAAAGTCAGAAGAAGGTATCCTTTAGAGGTGGGGGTAGGAGATGTTTAAACACAGGGAGCTTGGGGCATCTGGGTGGCTCAGTCAGTTGAGTGTCGGACTTCGGCTCAGGTCATGATCTCACAGTTCATGGGTTCAAGCCCCACGTCAGCCTCTGTGCTGACGGCTCAGAGCCTAGAGGCTGCTTCAGATTCTGTGTCTCTCTCTCTGTCTCTGACCCTTCCCCACTTGTGCTCTGTCTCTCTGTCTCTCAAAAATAAATAAACGTTAAAAAAATGTGGGTTTTTTTTTTGTAAAGACAGGGAGCTTAAGGGAAATGGCAGGGAGACCCACTAGAAGAGACTCACGCAGGAAGTACAGCCTGAGACCCCTTTTTGTTCTTCTCTCCCTACCCTCCTACTTGCCAATTACCACCAAAGTTATGCAGGCAGAAGCCCAACAAAGGATGGGCTCCCAGTGTCCAGTCTGTCCCTCAGCCCAGCAACTTCACCCCCCACCTGGAATTAAGGAAATGGACACACATGGTAATAGAGCTAATAGCCAGCTGATACACCTAAAATATTGAAATACTCCCAAACAGGTTCATTTAAATAGTTACTGTCCGGAGCCTCCAAGAATGTCCTCTGCTCTTCTTCCAAGATCTTCCCTATTTCCTGTGATCAAGCATCCAAGCTTTAACACTTGGCAGAACATTGATTACTCTGGCCCCCCAGCATCCATGCCAATGGGTCAGTATCTGTGCCTTGCTGGCTTTTAAATATATTTTCACAATCTCTCATGCACAGGGAGACAGGAAAAAGCAGTATGAACTTTACCCAGAGTCCAGTTCAAAGACATCACACTGATCCAATTGTGATGGAAAGTTTCAGAGTTCAGAAATCAGAGGTCAGCAACCCCTTCAGGAGACCATACTGCAGAAATTGGCTCTGCCCTTCTGAGCAATGTTTGTTTTCTTGCTTTGGGGATTGGTTTATAGACACTTCTTTTCATCTAGCAGGTGCATATTAAACACCTATTATGTATGAGACTCCATACTGGTTACAGTGGTGACTACAAAAATTAGTAAAAATCAGCTCCTGTCAGGGGCGCCTGGGTGGCTCAGTCAGTTAAGTGTCTAACTTCCGCTCAGGTCATGATCTCGTGGTTCATGGGTTTGAGCCCCGCGTCAGGCTCTGTGCTGACAGCCAGTTCAGAGCCTGGAGCCTGTTTCAGATTCTGTGTCTCCTTCTCTCTCTGAACCTCCCCTGCTCTTGCTGTCTCTCTCTCTCAGAAATAAATAAAACAATAAAAATTTTTTTAAAAACTCAGCTCCTGTCCTTTAAAAACATATACCCACTTGAGGTTAAGCTACGAAACAACAAGATTAATGGGGTTGCTGAAAGATACAGGGTTTGGACAAGACCAAGGGTCTACAAACTGTAGCCTGTGGGCCATACTCTGCCCACCTCTTGTTTCTGTCCTGCCTTCAAACTGGGAGTAGTTTCTAATCAAATGACTGGGGAAAAAAAGAATATTCTGTGACAGGTGAAAATCCTATGAAATTCAAACTTGAGTGTCCATAAAGAAAGTTGTATTGGAACATGACCAGGCTCGTTTGCCTATCACTTTTGACTGCTTCTGCACCACAATGGCAGAGTTAAATGCAAGAGAAACCATAGGGCTTGCAAAGCCTAAATATTTATCATCTTGCTGTTCACAGAAAGTTTTCTGAACCCTAAATTAAACTTTGAAGGGCATTTAAATGTGTTTGGTGGTCATTTCCCGCTTAGCATCTTTTCTCTGCTTCATCCTGTCCTTCGCAGACTTTCCAAGCCTAAACTCACCTCTGGGTATTAGTCCATGTTACCCCAATGAGCGTTATTACCAGCACAGATGGTGTATCAGGAAACTGCCAGTCACAGGGCCTGGGCTATTCTAGGGAACAATGTTCTGACAAAAAGTGAACCATATTTCTGCCCGTTCCAGGAATGGCGGTGGAAGACCTGGTTGCAGCGAAACTAGTGTATGATTCCTGGTCATCTGGTAAATGAAATGAAGGAACTTTGCATGGAGGAAGATGCAACAGTTTAAGGGATATTGTTGCCAGCTGCCTTGTGATTTCTAGATCAAATAAGGGAATCCAGTGTCCAGTGAGCTATAGTTTTGAGCTTATCATGTCTTACCTTAAATAATGAGATCCCATTTGTGTGTGTAGTTGGAAAGCAAAACTAGGTGACCATTTCTTCTGTTACACCAGATTATAGTGATGCTCCGTTTCCCCTGTATTTCACTGCATTTTGTAATTCCTTGAAATAAAGCATTTTCCAAGTCTGCAGTTCTTATTGTGGTCATTTCTATCCCCCATGGCAAAGGAAGTGAGGAGAGCATGTGCTTCCATTCACTCCTGGGGAGTTCCAATGACCATAATTGAATTTATTTCAATTTTTTAAATTACTATATGATTCCTGTAACATAAATTCACCAGTTTAAAGTGTACAATTCAATGGTTTTTAGCATGTACACAGGGTGCAACCATCACCACTGTCTGATTCCAGAGCATTTTATATAAATGGAATCATACTTTATGTAGACTTGTTTCTGGCTTCTAATAATTAAATTTCAAAGAACAATGGAGCTTCTATATTGGTCAGGACTCTTTTGGTCACAAGTGATAGAGACCACAACTCAAACTACCTTGGGCAGAATGATTGAAAGAATGAATGAGTGAAGAATGGAATGTATTGGCTCTTGTAATTAAGAAGCACACAGGTAACTACTCACAGCTACAGCTGTATCCAGGGCTCCAAGTGTCCACAGGACCCAGTCTTGCTCTCTCCATCCCCGGGCTCTGTTTTCTTCAGTGTTGGCTCCATTACTAAGTAAGTTTTTCCCTGGCTATCCTCTTTAGCCACCCTAACAGAAATGGAGATTATCCCACAAGTGAGACTCACAGGACCATTTAGGTCCTGTGCCCATTTCTGTGCCTTACACTGGAGCTAAATGAGATGAAATACTCTGGTGCAGTCCAGTGCCACGTGTCTGTCCCTGAAACAAACACATCATCCCACTATTCTGATGCCCCTTTTATCTGGGCCTGGGTCACATGCCCCTCTTGAAGTTAGGAATGGAATCAGCTCACCTGACCACATGAGCTGACAGAAGGGAAGCAGTCTCTTAGCAAAGAGAGGGAGGAATGGGTATTGGGTAGGCAAATCTACAGATGTCCACTTAAGTATCAGTGTTGAGAAATTCTTTAGGAATCATCTAGTTCAACCTCCTCACCTGTAAGAGGTGTGTTTTCCATAGTTCCCCTGAATCACTAGCAGAGTTATGTTGCTCTTGTCCTGCCAAAGACCCCTCCCCCATCCAGATCTACCCCTACTCCTAAGCTGGCTATGAGATAAGTCGATAGCAAGGAAAAGTATTTTCTATTGCTTTGTTTTCCTATGCAGACTCCTCCTAACAGGTCTTCTTAATGCTGTAGGTAGCTTAGCCACAAGTTTATCATGTTTGCCAGGCTGTCTGGACAGGGGCCTTTGCACTGGAATAAAATATCCACGTGATCTGTCTCTGTACATCTCAAGTGACCATGAAGTCTTTCCTGGGAACTTAATGGTCACAACCCTAAGGGATGTGTACAGAAGGGTGTGTGATAATGGGATTATTCAAAGTGCCTTAATTACAGTAATTTCTCTGACATTGGCCATAACAACTTCTTTCTAGATATGTCTCCTGAGGCAAGGGAAACAAAATCAAGAATAAACTATTGAGAGTTTATAAAACTATAAAGCTTCTGGGGCACCTGGGTGGCTCAGTCAATTAGGTATCCAACTTCTGTTCAGGTCATGATCTCGCAGTTCATACGTTCAAGCCCCACATTGGGCTCTGTGCTGACAGCTCAGAACCTGGAGCCTGTTTATGATTCTATGTCTTCCTCTCACTCTCTCTCTATGCCTCTCCTACTTGCACTCTGTCTCTCTCTCTCTCCCTCTCTCTCTCAAAAATAAACAATAAAAAAATTTAATAAAAAAATAAATAAAAAGCTTCTGCACAGCAATGGAAACAACCAACAAAACTAAAAGACGACCTACTGAATGGGAGAAGATATTTGTAAATGACATATCCAATAAAGGGTTATTATCCAAAATATAGAAAGAATTTATACAACTCAACACCAGAAAAACAATATGATTAAAAAATGGACAGAAGACATGAACAGACACTTCTCCAAAGATGACATACAGACAACAGACACATGAAAAGATGCTCAACATCACCAATCAGAGAAATACAAATCAAAACCACAATGAGATACCACCTCACTCCTGTCAGAATGGCTAAAATAAAAAACGTAAGAAACAGTAAGTGTTGGCAACTATGTGGAGAAAAAGGAACTATCATGTACTGTTGGTGGGAGTGCAAACTGGTACAGCCACTGTGGAAAAGAATATGGACGCTCCTCAAAAAAAATGTAAAAATAAAATGACTACATGATCCAGCAATTTCACTACTGGGTATTGACCCAAAGAAAACAAAAACACTAATTCAAAAAGATATTTGCACCCTTATGTTTATTGTAGCATTATTTAGAATAGCCAAATTATGGAAGCAGCTCAAGTGTCAATTGAGAGATGAATGGAAACTATATGTTTTGAGGCCTATATATATGTTTTGAGGCATATATATAACTATGGTTTTGAGGCATATATATATAACTATATATACATATAGTTATAGTTAACTATAACATATGTTAACTATATTGGAATTTAAAATAATTTTTAAGTGCCTAAAATAATTCATAGATTTCTTCTTTTGATCTTTCCATAAGAGCCCCTATGCCACCATGGCACAATAGAAAAGAAACAGTTATCATGAGGAGAATTAAGAGACACAAACTTTGAGATATAAAATAAGTTATGGGGATGAAAAGTACAGCATAGGGAATATAGTGAATAATATTTCAGTAATGTTGTATGGTGACAGATGGTAACTACACTTATCATGGTTGAGCATTTCATAAGTACGTAATTATTGAACCACTATGTTGTACACCTGAAACTAATATTGTGTGTCCACTATACTTCAATTAAAAAAAAAAACAGTCAAGGGGCACTTGGGTGGCTTAGTCAGTTAAGCATCCGACTTTGGCTCAGGGTGTGATCTCATAGTTCATGAGTTCGAGCCCTGTGTCAGGCTCTGTGCTGGCAGCTCAAGAGCCTGGAACCTGCTTTGGATTCTGTGTCTCCCTCTCTCTCTCTCTGTCCCTCCCCCATTTGCACTCTTTCTTTCTCTCTTTCTCTCTCTCTCAAAAAATAAAGAAACATTAGAAAAAAAATTTTTTAAACAGGCTTTGCCCCAAAAAGCACACAGTCTGGAAAACAGAGATGTAACAAGATGATTACAGTACCTTGCTTCAGTGTTACAGGAACATATAGTCAGGTTCCCAGCAGGAAATTGATGCTGTACTCAAAAGGGGTGACTGAAGTGGATTCAATGAAGGGACTTTGCAAAAGGAGAAGGGAGAGTTACAGGAAGCAGAGGGGATGGTGAAGCATGCCACAGAAGGAAGCTGCTACTCCCCTACCCCCACTTGCTGAGCTGGCATGAGCAGTTAGGGAACCCAGCAAGCACTGGAGCTAGGGCAGAGGGCTGCCAAACAGGGGCTGTGGGCTTAGATGAAGGGAGGCAGCTGTGGCCCCACAAGGAAAAGTGAGGTGGAGTAAATGTTTCAGTCTTTCTTTCCTCCCACTCTCTGGTCTCTTGATGTTTCCTCCCACTGGCCAAACCCAATCCGAAGTCCAGGGACAGTCCACAGAGGTCGCCAATGGACACAGAGGAGGGTGGAAAATAGTAGAGAGAGGTTCTGGAGGTTAAACAGAAGATGACCTGCACAGCTATGAAGACTGTCCAACCCAGACTAGCAGCAGGCAGAGAGGGTGAGTCTCCCAAGAGAGTTGGCTACATGGAGAAAGGGTTTCCCAGGAAGAGAGATGATGGTGTGTAGGGGCACAGGCATAGAAGAAGCATGCTATATTCAGGAAGCTACAAGAAACCTGATGTGGCTGTAATTAGGAGACAGAGATAGGAATGGCCAGAGATGAGATTAGAGGCTTGTTAAGTTAAACATGCCATTCATCAAAAGAGGAAGAATAGATAGAGCCCTGGGTTTCTTGGTGTCTGCTTTATCAACATTTGGGTTCAGATTATTCTTTGTTGTGGGGAGCTGTCCTATGCACCATAGGATGTTTAGCATCCCTTGTTTCTAGCCACTAGATACCTGTAGCAACCTCCTGCCTTCCAACTCACGATAATGAAAGATGTCTGTAGACATTACGAGAGGTCCCTGGGGCAAAATTATCCTAGTTAAGAACCACTGACTTGGGAGAAGATGGGTTTAGTTCTGGGCATACTGAGTTTGAGGTACCTGTGAGACATTCAAGAGGAGATGTCAGATAAGCACTCAGGCTTATGGATTTGGAGCTCAAAACAATGGTCTGGGTTGGTTATTCAGATTTAGGAATTGCAAGCATACAACTGATGTGTTTAACCTGACGGCTTGAGATATAAGCATGGTATGTGTTTGCCACACCAAACTCCTTCAATGAAATGTTATTTTTAAAATTTCTGATAGACTTTTATGTCAGACCACATAAAGAGAGGGAGACAGAAAGAGAAAGAACCAAGGTCAATGAGGAGTTTGATAGCACTGGATAAGCATCCAATTTAAGGGATGGAGGTCTGAGTACAGTGAATATTTAAACTCATCCCAGTTTATAATCCTCCAGTCTGTCTCTAGACAAGGCATTTATATTGCTCTAGCTTCCTCCCTTAGACCTCTTTCGTTTCTTTTAGTTTGAAACATCTACAATTCTTATAAGAGTCATAACCTTTTATAATATGGTATAAGACTTTTTTATAGCAATGTGTCATGATGGAGAGGCTATATCCTTCATGATAAGTTGGGAGAACACTCACATACTGATTCTGTAAATAAGTCATAAGAGGCCAAGAGCCCACAAGAAGTGCATAAAAGTGCCTGGTGAGATGCCCAATAGCAAACATCTCCCAAAAAGAGGTGGGACCTACATGTTCAGATTCATTTCTCCAACCTGACTGATGACTCCCTACAACTATTTTACAGTTGAGGCAGAAAATGGATTGAGAGTGGTTTGCGCAATGGGGAGAAAGTTTTTCCTTTCAAAGTTACTCCTTTTGCTTTCGCATAACACACCCCCACCCTCAGATGCCATGTGAGACACTACATTCAATGAAACTCCTAGGAATCAACAGCCCCACATAATTTGCATCTTGTCTCCAGTCTAGGCATCACATCCAGTTATGCAACAATATATATTGACCATCTGCTATATGACAGACCAGCACTTGGTGAGAGGGATATGTCAGTGAACATAGGACAGAGAAAACTCCCTGTCTCCAAGGAGCTTTCCTTGTAGTAAGGAAGAACCTGGCTTCTAAGAACAGGGAAGTGGGCGTAGGAAAGTTCTCAGTAGTGGAAACCTTTTACTTCACCTTCTTTGCGTCCTGACATATAAGACCCAAGGTAATTCTCACTGTTCCATTCATATATTTTTAGCCAATTTTTGTGATAATTGCAGACCTGGTATTTACTCTTTAAAGGGAACAACAGGAAATGTTCAGGGAATTGTAGACGAGCCAATGGAGTCTACAAGCTGGGTTATCTTAATAAAAATAAAATTCAGCTATTGAAAAAAATACAACTCTGACAACCCATTATGGCCTCACAGAGGTTTATGATTATTCACTGTGATGACATAACGGGATTACGTTTGGTCCCTTCTTTTAATTCAGCAATTTTTGATGGCATTTTCATGTGACATTGTATAATCCACATGGCTTTCAAATTCATATCCCCTTCTTTCATCACAAGATTGACATTAAGGCCAGGAGGGTAGTCTTGGTGAGAGCTTCCAGTTCTATTGGACAAACAAACATTCCCCTTCCTGTACTTTCTGAGTCAAATGCTATGCCTCCAGTAGGAGAATTTTCCAGCATGGAAATGAGGAACTCCCACAAAGCACTTAGAAGGAGATCCTTTAAGGCTGACTTCCAGTAATATTTCCACTGGATTTTCTCATTCTCCCAAAGAAGTATCTTCCCATTTCCATAACATGATATTCTATCCATGCAGCAATGCAGGTTTCCAGCTCACAATTCTTCGTATCACCTCACACTGCCTCTCATTTGCTAGAATGTATTGCCAAAAGCTTTCTATATTACTTTTACCTCTGACAGTGATGTACAAAGTACTACTAGAACTCATCCTTTTTGTTAACAGTGGTACTTCCTCCCTCCCCCACCCCAGTGGCTTCTGCTTCTCATACATCCTAGGAACCAGTGTCTCACTGGGCAGATTCTGGGGAACGTGTGGAGAGAGGATGTTGGCATCTACAATAATGAAGTAGTTATATAGGCAGGCTCAGACACAACAAACTTTATCTGGTTGTCTTCTATGTGCCAACTGCTTGTGTGCACATTTTTTTGAAAGCAAATACAGCTTCAGTCTACTCCAGACCGACAAAATGCAGTATTTGTAAACATGATCATCCCCTAGTGCAACATATTTATTCCATGACTGACAATCTTTCTGAATCTATCCGTTGAGGAAGAATGAGCCAATTGTTCATCAGATTTACACATCTGTATCCTCCTTAAGCTTATCTTCTCCATGGGTGCTCTTGAAATAACCCAAACAGATGTGCATGAGGAACCATGCCGAAGATGAACAGCTGTTTCTGTATTGTACGCACAGTCAATGGTAAATTCCACTTGATGTAAGCCTGGCTATAAAAATCCAGGGAAACTTAGCTATTCAGTAGGGTTTCAATCTGAATTTGGGATTGCTATTCAAAAATGTCAGCAGCAATGCTGCCAATTTATATTGTAGAACTTACACATATTCAGACATGTGGCCATGGTGGCAGACAACAGTAAAAAAGATATGTACATAATAGGGGTGCCTGGGTGGCTTAGTTGGTTAAGCATCTGACTTGGGCTCATGTCATGATCTCACAGTTCATGGGTTCAAGCCCCATGTCAGGTTCTGTGCTGACAGCTCAGAGCCTGGAGCCTGCTTCAAATTCTGTGTCTCCCTCTTTCTCTGCCCCTCCCCTGCTTGCACTCTATCTCTCTCTGTCTCTCAAAAAATAAACATAATAAAAATTTTTTAACCACATAAAAAAAGGTATGCACATAATGAGCATAAAACTAAAATTTCCTTTCACAATCAACTTTTCCCTACAAATGACCTAGATTGTTTCACCATTCTTTTACATTTCAGAAGTCACTTAGCTTTTTAAAAAATCATCAAATAGGGCTTTTAAAAAAATCATCAAATAGGGCATCATCTCGGTATCCTTCTTTTCTCTCCACGCCTTAGTCTTAGTCTGCTAAGACTGCCATAACAAAATACCACAGACTGGGTGGCTTAAACAACAGAAATTTATTTTCTTACAGCTCAGAAGACTGGAAGTGCAAGATCAAGGTACTGGAAAGCTTGGTTTTTCCTGAAGCATCTGTCTTTGGTTTGCAGATGGCTGCTTTCTTGCTGTGTCCCCACATGGCCTCTTCTCTGTGTGTGTGCATCCCTGTCTCTTCTTCTTATAAGGACACCATCCATTTGTGACTCTTATAACATCATTTAACTTTAATCACCTCTCTAAAGGTCCTATCTCCAAATACAGTTATATTGAGGCATAAAGCTTCAACATACAAATTTTAGGGAGATGCAATTCATATTACATAATAGGTACCCTGTATTATATTTCTTTCTTCACTCTCCCCACCTGCCACTCTGCCTCTGTTCCCAGGCAGGAGTATCCATTACTTGTAAACATGTAAATATATGTTGGGGGCTTAAACATATTTAAGTTGGACATGAAGCCTGAGGCCAGTGGAAGAAATCAAGTCTCTTCCAACAGACAAAGTTATAGAGCTAAGAACAGAACTGGAATTGGAGTCCCCAGTCTCTGAGGATGAGAAAGTAAGCAGCACACTTGTGTGACAAGAGATTATAATTTTAAAGTCCAGAGTTGGAAAAGCAAAGAGTTTTTCCCTTGCCTGTCATTTAACCCTTTCTATATTCAAAAATATCAAAAAGATAATTGAAGAGAAAATTCCATTTTCTTATTCCCAGATCTCCTTGAGTGGCTCACTGGTGGTTTGTTTGGACAGGGGCAGAGTATTTCTCAAAGTACAGTGTGGGCATCTTCCTTAGGAGTGCATTTCCAAAACCCTAGGAACCATTCCCAGTGGCCTGGCATTGGGCATACAGGGGATGTTGCCTGGAGTGTTTCCAGTGGGCCACAGCACTGCCCCATTGCTGCAGGTTCACCCTGTGGACCCAATACTCCATCAGAGGCTGGTGTCAACCAGTTGCCCAGGCTGTTGTAGCACCTGCTTCCTTCCATTTATGGCATTGAGAATTTTCTTCCTGGGACCAAGCTGCATTTGTATACTCTGAAGGTCCTCATCAGAGCAAAGCAACAGAGCTTCTAGATCAATCTGCTCTCTCATGAAAATGGGAAGGAATTCTTCCAGGTGGTGGGACTGCAAAAATACTTCCAGAGGAGTAGCATCAACCACATCTTCCTCCCACTCCACTTCATCCTCATCCCAAGGCAGATCATCTTCATGGCTGTTTTCTGTTCCCTCTTTATTAGCCTCAGCTTCATCAGCCTCTGCTGCTTCTGGTCTCTGAAGCAATTCACTGCACATTTTAAATCCTAACTCCCTCCTGCTGTCTGAGATCTCTTCAGGACTTAATATTCTGTTCCTTCTAAAAACAATATTTCCTAGACCCGGACGGTTAAGAATGGACTCGTGCTGCACACATCTGTCCTCCTCTTGTAAGAACTGGAGCTTCCCTTTGAAGTCCTCTGAGAATGTGTCTTCTTCCTCTTCTCTGAACACTTCCATCACATTCTTCTCCCCATTTCTGCTCTCCTTCCCTACCTGCTCTCCTGTATCTTTGTTCTTCTTGAACTTTATCTTGAAGGTGTCTTTAATGCCCTTAGATACTGACCCAAATGTACCAGATGAAGAAGCATTTGAAAGGGATGACCTGGAGAAAGTATCCTTGGAAGAAGAAAGAGTCCCAGATTCCTCCTTGCTATAGGTGCGAGCCATCTTATTTTGGTGCTTCTCCTGGAGCCTCTCACACTCTTTGATCTGCCTCCTGGCATTCTTCTGAGCCTGCTCCTTCAGCCTGGTAACTTTCTTGGGGTTCATGATGTTCTGGGCAGTGGCAGCCTTATCCAGGAGAGCAACACATTCATTCTGCTCTCTGCTAGCAGCAGCATCCAGTGGAGACTGTAAGTTGTTGTCCAGGGCAAAGATGTTGGCACCAAAGTTGACCAGGAATGATACACAGTGGGTATGACCATTGGAGGCTGCATAATGCAGGGGAGTATTTCCCCAGATGTCACATCTGTTAGGGTCCCCTCTAGAAAAAATATCAAAAATACATATAATTTTTTTCTTAGAACATGAGATCCAAGAAAGTAAAAATAAAAACAAGATCAACAAAATACATGTTAATCCTGCCTTGGCATTGGTTACAACCTGTGAAAATCTAAACACATATAGAAATCAACATGGCCAAATCAGGCAATTAGAGATGAAATTAAAAAGTATATGGAAACAAATGAAAATGAAAACACAACAATTCAAAATCTATGGGATGCGGCCAAGGCAGTCCTAAGAGGAAAGTACATTGCTCTCCAGGCCTATTTCAAGAGATTAGAAAAAGCACAAGTCCAAAATCTAACAGCTCACCTAAAGGAGCTAGAGGCAGAGCAACAAGAACGCCCTAAACCCAGTAGAAGAAGAGAAATAGTAAAAATTAGAGCAGAAATAAACAACATAGAGACCAAAGAAACAATTGAACAGATCAATGAAACCAAGAGTTGGTTTTTTGAAAAAGTAAACAAAATTGACAAACCTCTAGCCAGGCTTATCAAAAAGAAAAGAGAGAGCACCCAAATAGACAAAATTATGAATGAAAATGGACTTATTACAACCAACCCCTCAGAAATACAAGCAATTATCAGGGAATACTATGAAAAATTATATGCCAACAAATTGGACAACTTAGAAGAAATGGACAAATTCCTAAACACACACTCACTACCAAAATTCACACGGGAAGAAATAGAAAACCTGAACAGACCCATAACGAGTGAAGAAATCGAATCAGTGATCAAAAATCTCCCAACAAATAAGAGCCCTGGACCTGATGGTTTCCCTGGGGAATTCTACCAGACATTTAAAACAGAATTAATCCCAATTCTTCTCAAGCTATTCCAAAAAATAGAAGTCGAAGGAAAACTCCCGGACTCATTTTATGAAGCCAGCATCACTCTGATTCCCAAGCCAGACAGAGATCCAACAAAAAAAGAGAACTATAGGCCAATATCCTTGATGAATACGGATGCAAAAATTCTCAACAAGATCCTTGCAAATCGAATCCAGCAGCATATCAAAAGAATCATCCACCAAGATCAAGTGGGATTCATTCCTGGGTTACAGGGCTGGTTCAACATTCGCAAATCAATCAATGTGATCCATCATATCAATAAAAGAAAAGATAAAAACCATATGATCCTGTCAATAGATGCAGAAAAAGCATTTGACAAAATACAGCATCCCTTCTTAATAAAGACTCTCGAGAAAGTTGGGATAGAAGGAACCTACTTAAACATCATCAAAGCCATCTATGAGAAGCCTTCAGCTAACATCATCCTCAACGGGGAAAAACTGAGAGCTTTCCCCCTGAGATCAGGAACACGACAGGGATGTCCACTCTCACCACTGTTGTTTAACATAGTGCTGGAAGTCCTAGCATCAGCCATCAGACAACAAAAGGAAATCAAAGGCATCAGAATTGGCAAAGAGGAAGTCAAACTTTCACTCTTCGCAGATGACATGATACTCTACATAGAAAACCCGACAGACTCCACCAGAAGCCTACTAGAACTGATCCAAGAATTCAGCCAAGTTGCAGGGTACAAAATCAACGTACAGAAATCGGTTGCATTTTTATACACCAACAATGAAGCAACAGAAAGAGAAATCAAGAAACTGATCCCATTCACAATTGCACAAAAAACCATAAAATACCTCGGAATAAACCTAACCAAGGATACAAGAGATCTGTATGATGAAAACTATAGAAAACTTATGAAGGAAATTGAAGAAGACACAAAGAAATGGAAAAACATTCCATGCTCATGGATAGGAAGAATAAATATAGTTAAGATGTCATTACTACCTAAAGCACTCTACACATTCAATGCAATTCCAATCAAAATTGCACCAGCATACTTCTCAAAACTAGAACAAACTATCCAAAAATTTGTATGGAACCACAAAAGACCCCGAATAGCCAAAGTAATACTGAAAAATAAAACCAAAACGGGAGGTATCACCATCCCAGACTTCAGCCTCTACTACAAAGCTGTCATCCTCAAGACAGTATGGTATTGGCACAAAAACAGACACATAGACCAATGGAACAGAATTGAGAACTCAGAAGTGGACCCAAAAGTATACAGCCAACTGATCTTTGACAAAGCAGGAAAGAATATCCAATGGAAAAAAGACAGCCTTTTTAACAGATGGTGTTGGGAGAACTGGACAGCAACATGCAGAAGAATGAAACTAGATCATTTTCTCACACCATGCACAAAAATCAACTCAAAATGGATAAAGGACCTGAACGTGAGACAGGAAACTATCAACACCCTAGAGGAGAAAGCAGGAAACAACCTCCTTGACCTCCACCGCAGCAACTTCTTACTTGACACATCCCCAAAAGCAAGGGAATCAAGAGCAAAAATAAACTGTTGGGACCTCATCAAGATTAAAAGCTTCTGCACAGCCAAGGAAACAACCCAGAAAATTAATAGGCAACCAACGGAATGGGAAAAGATAGTTGCAAATGACATATCAGATAAAGGGTTAATATCCAGAATCTATAAGGAACTCACCAAACTACACGCCCGAAAAACAAACAACCCAGTGAAGAAATGGGCAGAAGACATGAACAGACACTTCTCCAAAGAGGACATCCAGATGGCCAACAGACACATGAAACGATGCTCAGCATCCCTCCTCATCAGGGAAATACAAATCAAAACCACACTGAGATACCACCTCACGCCAGTCAGAGTGGCTAAAATGAGCAAATCAGAGAACTCTAGATGCTGGCGAGGATGTGGAGAAACGGGCACCCTCCTACACTGTTGGTGGGAATGTAAACTGGTACAGCCCCTCTGGAAAACAGTGTGGAGGTTCCTCAGGAAACTAACAATAGAACTCCCTTATGACCCAGCAATAGCACTGCTAGGAATTTACCCAAGGGATACAGAAATGCTGAGGCATAGGAGCACATGTACCCCAATGTTCATAGCAGCACTCTCCACAATAGCTAAAACATGGAAAGAGCCTAAGTGTCCATCAACAGATGAATGGATCAAGAAGATGTGGTTTATCTATACCATGGAATACTACATGGCAATGAGAAACAATGAAATCTGGCCATGTGTAGCAACATGGATGGACCTTGAGGGTGTTATGCTGAGCGAAATAAGTCAGGCAGAGAAGGACAAATATCATATGTTTGCACGTATAGGAGGATTAGGAGGAACTTGACGGAGGACCAAGGGGGAGAAGAAGGGCGGAAATGGTGGGGGAAAGGGAGAGAGGTAAACCATGAGAGACTCTTGAATGCTGACAAAAACTGAGGACTGATGGATGTGGGGGGGAGGGGGGATGGGCACTGAGTGTTATGTGGAAACTAATTTGACAATAAACTATTTGTAAAAAAAAAAAAAAAAAAAAAAATCAACATGGCCAGAAACAGAAAGAGCCCCTCTCTACCCTTTGTCTCCTTTTTAGAAGAAAAGCCTTCCAAGAAACTCTCCCCAAAAAAAGCCACTTTCATCTTTCATTGTTCCCAATTGGGTCACACATCTATAGGAAGAGAAACAGAGCTACTATTTTTAACTTAGGCCAATTAAAATTTTCCCCTGAAGCTAGGGATAAGGTTACCCAGTGGTGTGCTTGTAAATGTTTAATAACTGGCTTACCCAAGAAAAAGATCAAAGCTCTGATTTATAGCATGTGCCAATTTTTGTGTTGTACGTACACCCATCATGGCAAAATTCAAGCTACTAATGTGATATTACTGGACATAGAGTTTGGAAGAGATGTACAGTAACACACTGTTAGAAATTATTCCCACCATATATACAGAGCATAGTTAATAGTACAATGCACTAAATGATTAGGAAGTGATAAGTTTTGAGTATTTAAAAATATAATTTATTAACTGATAAGTTTAAATAACTTTATTTTTAATAATGACTGTGTTTAATGGACTCTGAAACTTCCTGAAAATTTAGCAATCATCTCTCATGAACTGATAAGAGCTCATTCCCACTCTAACAGTGTTACCCCAGTGGAGTCACATGTAGGAAAATAAAGAACTGAACAGAACTGGGTTCCCACCAGCAAGAAAGGAGAATGGATATTGTGTAGGTACCAAATAGTGTCTACTACAACCATTATTCATACAAAGAATAGAACATATCCATTGATTCTCCAACTTATTTCCATGTAATTACAGTGTCATCTATGTGATCAGTCTGCAATAGCTTGTGGTGCAATTGAGGACACTATTAGATGGGATTAAGGCCAGAGACCCCATGCCAGCATAGAAACAGGTATGCGGCAGGTGCTCAGTAAAGATTTGTGGATGAATGAATGCCTACTGGAATCTTGCCCCAGGCCACAACCCCACCCCTCCGATGAGATTGTGAGTTATTGGTAGGCATGTTGTTTAATATGGCTCTGGCCCCAAGCCCAAGTCACTGCTGAGAACTTTGATAATACAGATACTAAAAGGCATCTCCCCTCACCCTAGTCTAGACCTCCAAACCAGGATCTCTCTTAAACTTCCCCCAGTATGGCCCCATGGAAGGACAGGAGACAGGTTCTGAGAAGGCCTCTTGACATTCTTTGTGAGTAGAATGTGGAAGCAGGAGAGATGATCCATGCCCTTGCGACTGTCACATCAACACCTTGTGACCCTTTTGCTATTCCTTGCTACTCAGAGTTTTGTCCCTGAAGCAGCAGTTAAAGCTGCAGCTGCTAGCTTGCTAGAAATGCAGAATCTTGGGCCCCAGTCCAGACTTCCTGAATCAGAATCTGAATTTTAACAAGATACAAAGGTAATATATAAGTTCTCTGCAGATTGAAAGGAGCTGTACTAGTTCATATAGCCTAACCAGTGTCCATTAATTTGATGAATTGGATTTGTAACTTCTCTGTGGGAACCCTTGGTTTCCTCATGCTGTTCAGTTATGAAGGTTTATACTTTCAACATCATCACCACCACCTACCATCACCATCTCCTTCTTAAATAAAGACCAGGATAATTATTGGAGGGGTAAAATAAGGCTCAGAATGCTTAACTGATTTAAGCCTATTTCACAGGCAGCATACTTTGGATCAAGCCTGCCTCCAGGCCTAATTGTCTCCAACACAATACAGTTTTATGTTAACACACCTTCAAGTTTTTCTACTTTACCAGCTATGAGGCCTTAAGCCTAACTTTTATAGGACTCAGTGTCCTCATCTGTTTAAGGATAGGATAATTTTCATGGAGTTGCTACATGAACAAGTTAACATAAACTATTAGAAAAGTGCTTGCCCCATAGTGAATATTGAATAAACATTACCTATTATCATTTCCCTTTTCTCTAAACTCATAATCCCTAATTTCATATATTTATTTTTTCCCACAGCCATTTAATAAATTCCCATAGAACTATAATACCTCTTATGACTTTTGTTAATTGTTTATTTATTTTGAGAGAGAGTACAGGGGAAAGAGACAGAGGGAGAGAGAGAATTCTAAGCAGGCTCCATATTCAGAGTGGAGCTGGACATGGGGCTCCATCTCATGACTATGAGATCATGACCTGAGCCAAAATCAAGAGACAGATGCTTAACTGACTAAGCCACCCAGGTGTCCTAGCTCTTGTGACTTTTTAACACTTAAAGTCATATCATTTGCCCAATATTTATGCCTTAACTCCCTAATGAGATAATATGTCTTAGAGGGTCAAGCCTGTGTCTTTTTGTCCTTTATATCACATGTCCTAGCAGAAGTCTCAGATCTGATCTAAAGAAACCAAGCAAGTTATATAAGTAACTGAATGGACCCAAGTTTGTTCTTTCAACAAAGTCATAGTTGAGCGGGAGTTCCAATGAGAAAGGATAGCTGTCGCTCAGCAGCAGCTGACTGCAACCTTGAATAAAAGCTGTCATAGTCTAGCCAGAACTTCCATTTTCCAAACAAGGCCAGACATTCAGAATTTCATGTGGAATTTTTTGATTTTCAAACGTTGGCTCAAATTTAAAAGAAAAATACAGTGAAGTCCAAATAAAACATAATTTTGGACTGTATCCAGCCCATACGCTAGCAGTTGGCAACTTCCTTCTGAGCAGAGAACAGCATGAACAGATACACATATGGGTGATGTTAAACATGGCATATCTGAGGAACCACGGATATATTTCAGCTGACCAAAGTGCATGGAGATGGGGGCAAGGGAAATCAGTACAAAGAGGAAAGTAAGAAAATGAAATTTAATCTAAGGAAAGCAAATATTAAATAAGACCATTCTATTGGGCAGCTACTTCCAAGAGGTCTGGTCAGTATGTCTGATTTAATTGCTTTGGATCAAAGGAAACCTCCTTCAGCCTTAGCACAGTTGTGTATCTTTGGGGGGCACAGTGCCTTACCTCCAAAGATGTAGTTTTACATTTTATTTATTTTAACCAAGCACCATATTCAAAAGACTCTGTAAGTAATCTAGACATCAAAGAGGGATTGTAAAAATACCCAAGATGGTGCTATAAACATAAAAATATATATACTGGTTAAATTTGCCTGAAACTGTTGTTGGGTTGTGTAAGTTAAAAAAGAAATTATTGAGAGGAGAGAGCTATGGTGGGGATATTGAGGGTCTTCAGAAGTTTAGGTTAAATCTACATGCTTTGGAACTTAAAGGGACTTAAATAATCCTTTCAAGATGGAAGGAAGAACATCAAGAAAACCTTGAGATGACCGCAAAGATGTGTCTTAAGAAAATTTCAAATGCAAAATTCTAAATTTATAGATGAAACTGTCAGTAAGATGATTTAAAAATTTCCCTAGTGTATTTAAACTATTTCCACTTATAAAAATCCTATTCAAAGGCAACTTTCCTGGGTTCCTGGGTGGCTCAGTTGGTTAAGCATCTGACTCTTGATTTCAGCTCAGGTCATGATCTCGCAGTTCATGAGTTCAAGCCCTGCACTGGGCTCTGTGCTGACAGCTCAGAGCATGGAGTCTACTTCAAATTCTATGTCTCCCTCTCTCTCTGCCCCTTCCCCAGCTTCTGTTCTGTCTCTTTCTCTCCAAAACAAAATAATATAAAATAAACATTAAAAAATTTAAAACAGGCAACTTCGCAAATTTGTGTATAACTTAAATCAAAATATTTTCTAATGACAAATTTCATGGAGTCCTTCTAAATTGAATCTTTATCTTTTAGTCCTTGGTGTCTTTCATACTTCTTTATAGAACCATTATACATACCTGCCCAGGTTTTCACAAAATGGACCCCCTTGTTTGATCATCTGAATCCAATATTGATGCTATAGTGTTTGCCTGGGCTAAATTCAATCTAGTGTTGATTTCTTTTCCTATTTCTTTTTTTCCAAAAGGGAAACTCACTGAAGAGATTTTAAAATAATCCCCATTTTGCTCTTGCTTTTTGGTAGGTCAGCGCATTTGGGCAATAATTTTTAAAACTGGATTGGTATTACTGTCACTAAATGGGCAATTTGCTCATATTAACTTACTCTGAGCATCTGGTTCTCTTCATATTTTTTCTTTTGAAGTTAATTTGATTGTTTTTTGTGAGGCTGTTCTCAAAAAAAAATCAGTCTTTCAGAAATGTTTTTCTACATATGAAAACAATGCACTACCATCAGATAGGCAAGAATTAAAAAGAATAGTAATACTCAGTTTTGGCAGGAGTATGGGAAAATGAACAATGCTGGAGGAATCATAAAGTGGTTCAAATTTCCTGGCACAATATGTGCCAAAAGCTTTTAAAACATAGCATCCTCTTGAATCAATAATTCTGCCTTTAAGAATTTGTCCTAAGGAAACATTAGACCCTTGTGCAAAGATGAATAAGCAAGGATGTTCATTCCAACTTGTTTATAACAATTAAAAGACTGGATTCAAATTTAAGTGTCATGACAAGCAACTGATTAAATAAATTATGATGAAACCATAAAAACAGAATACCATGTAGTCATGAAAATACAGTGGCATAGGGTGCCTGGGTGGCTCAATCAGCTGAGCGTCTGACTTTTGATTTCAGTTTGGGTCATGATCCCAGAGTCATGGGATCGAGCCCCACATTAGGCTCTAGGCTGAGCATAGAGTCTGCTTAAGGTTTTCTCTCCTTTCTCTCTCTCTCTTTCTCTCCATCTGCCCCTTTCCCCCACTCTTCTAAATTCAAACTTTGTCTTTCAGTCCTTGATGTCTTTCATACTTGTTGATAGAACCATTACACATACATGCCCAGGTATTTGCAAACTGGTCCCCCTCATTTGATTATCTAAATCCAGTATTGAGGCTATAGTGTTTGCCTGGACTAAATTCAGGTAAATACATTCTTTCTCCGTCTCTGTCTCTCTCTCGCTCACTCTCACTCAAATTAAAAAAACAAATAAAAAAAAAACAGTGGCATAGATTTCTATTTTAAAGTGCAAATGAAAAAAAATGAAAGTGCAAATGGTCCACATCTATTGTTAAATAATTAGAAGCAGGTTTCAGAACAGCTTGTATACTGTGACTGCCTTTTTTCAGGGGGAAAAATGTACATGTGTCTGTACATTTTTCTAAGAAAAAGTCTGGAAGGATATATGCCCAAATGTTAATGACTGTGCAAATAGGTTTGATTTTTACTTTATTAAGTTTATCTTTCTCATATGATGTAAACTTTTACAGTAAGTACCCTTTAAGGATCATGGAGGAAGACAACTTCCATTAGAAAATGAAACAAAACTAAGAAAATTCACATACACTTTGTAGGCAAAATGAAATTTTGTATAATTGGGGCCATCTTCCAAGTGTAAGAGAACACATGTAATTATTGCTTTTCATCTTTAGATTTTGAAAAGAAAGAAACACATTTTAAACAAAGCCAGAGTTTGGATATTAATGGTTACCACATGATCTACTGTCAATGATCAATGACTAATTAACTTCTAAATTCAAATGTTAATTTATTTCCCTTTTTAACTCCCTTAAATCTAACTGGCAATTGATCTCACACAGTTCCTAAAAATTGGCTATGGCTAACATGGGAACCTAAGGAAACCTGTACAACATTTTTTCAGCCTATGCACTCCATGGCAATTTAACACAACAGTAGAATGTGGGGCCTTACCTTTCTCTTCCTCCACCCACCAAAACATCCAGTCAACTGTAATTGATCCTACACCCAAACTGCCACTCCAATCCATTCCTGTCTCCCCATTCCCCCTGCCACTTCCCTAGTCCAGTTCATCTGTCACCTCAACCCTTAAAAGAGCCCCTGAACATTTTCTGTGACTGCTACACAGCTGCCTGAACAAGTTCTGTAAACACAAATCTACCAGATGACTACCCTGCATAAACCTGAAAATAGCTTCCCATGCCATTAGGATAAAGTTCAACTCCCTAACAGAGTTTACAAGGCTTTTGTGATCTGGTCTTGTTTCTTATAACTTGGCCTCTCCCATTAAAGCCATATCCAGCCATATTCAACTTCAGTGCATAGAATGTACAGTGCTCTTGCTTGGGGGAAACATTCTTCCTTCCATCTTCTTCTCACTATTTATTTATTTACTTACTTACTTAATGTTTATTTTTGATAGACAGAGTGCAAGTGGGGAGGGGGAGAGAGAGACAGAGACACAGAATTCCAAGCAGGCTCCAGGCTCCGAGCTGTCAGCATAGAGCCCAATGTGGGTCACAAACCCATGGATTGCTAGATGATGATCTGAGTCAAAGTCTGATGCCTAGCCGTCTGAGCCACCAAGGTGCCCCTCTTCTCAGCTTTCAAGTCCCAGGTTCAATGCTCCAGAAAGCCTATCCTCACTCATGGATTGGGATAGATGCCTCTGTTATTTATGTAGTGCCCTTTCTTTACCCGCTTTGTAACAAATATCACATATGACTTAACTTATTCAATTTCTATCTTCCTCTCTCAAATCTGATCACCATGAGAAGAGGAATTGAGTCTCTCTTGTTGATCAGAACATCCCCAGTGGCCAATAAAATGGCTGGCACATTGCAGATATATATAAGAAATATTTACTGAATTGAAATTAATTTACTTAACTCCTTTATTAATGTTTTCCTTTTTCCTTTCTTTACTGCCGTTGGGTTATAGTTGCCAAACTACCTAGTCCCTCTGGTAATAAGCAGAAGAAAAGAGGTAAGTAATTCCTGAATTAGAATTTATGGGAGTGTGTATGCATGTGTATATATCTGACAGCTAGAGAGATAATACAGGCTGAAGTTCCCTTATAGTTTTAAAGCCAACTACTTCATCTAAGAATCATGGACTTGCATTAGGGTTGTGTATTAATAAAAGGCTGTGGGATTTTAATGGAATATATAAAAAAATGAAACAAAAATGCATCATTTGTTCCAATCAAGGTTGATATTTTAATTTTTTTTTTTTTTATTTATTTCTAGAGAGAGAGAGTGAGCAGGGGAGGGTCAGAGAGAGAGGGAGTCACAGACTGAAACAGGCTCCAGGCTCTGAGCTGGCAGTCAGCACAGAGCCCGACGCGGGGCTCGAACCCACGAACCGTGAGATCATGACCTAAGCGAAAGTCGGACGCTTAACCGACTAAGCCACCCAGGCGCCCCAAGGTTGATATTTTAAAGTCAAGGAGAACAGTGAGTCCTTTTTAGAGAGCCAACCATTTACATTTCATGGAAAAGCTTTGTGTTTTTTAAAGTAGGCTTCAGACCTAGTGTGGAGACCAATATGGGGCTTGAATTCATGATCC
Source organism: Hyaena hyaena (assembly GCF_003009895.1). Lineage (NCBI taxonomy): Eukaryota > Metazoa > Chordata > Mammalia > Carnivora > Hyaenidae > Hyaena > Hyaena hyaena. The sequence goes on along the minus strand of NW_024080720.1, from coordinate 133,450 downwards.
TGAGATCAAGAGTCAGATGCTTAACTGACTGAGCCACCCAGCCGCCCCTATGTAAAAGATTTTTAAAGGCACAGAATTAAAATATCCTCCCTCCAAGGCAAATAACAAAGTCTTAGAGTTCAGGATCTTTCTATGTATGGCTCATAAGGGATGAGCCATCCCCATGGCACCATTTCTTAATGTGAAAAGAGCATCTCTAGGCAGCTTTCTCTTTTTTTCTAAAAAGACAATTATTTAGACAATCTATAAAGAACAAAGTATTTTCACCGACTTCCCTTTCTCTTGCGGCTGTCTGTAAAATCCTACCATAAACAGTGTCCAGTAGAACCTATCAGATTTAACTTACCCTCTGCTGCAGATTATTTCTAGGGCTTCCAAATTCCCATGGTAAGCTGCCAGGAGTGTGGGAGTCATGCCATCTTCATCAGAAAGATTCAGATCTCTCTTGGTAGCCTCTTTCAAAAGTTCCAAGTAGCTATCACTAGCAGCTTGGTGATAGCGAGTGGACATTTTTTCCTGCTCACCGAAGCCCAGCCAGATACTGCTCTCCAGGCAGAGCAGGTTGTTGGTGAGGCAGCCTTCCTACAAAGCTGGTTAAACAGTAACAAGGAAGAGCGTCACCTCAGGACAAAGCTCATTCCAGCCTCCCTCCATGGGAGGCAGCCAGAAAAGTTCACAGCACTGAACTTGGACCTTTCGTTTCTGGCATAGCCATGACATTGAATATTAAGGACTGCTGTGTTCTATTGAGTGTTTTAAGGCACATTTAATTTTTTTATGTCCATTAGCAGGTATTGAATGTAATATTGGTCATCTAGGCACAGAATGTACAAAATAATTTCCAAACAATTCAGAACTAGTCTAGTTCACTGAGGAGTTCTATTTTAGAAATTATTTTATTGAGGTGTAATTTATATCCTAGGAAATTCACCCCTATTAAGTGTGTAATTCAGTGATATTAAATTTACACAGTGGTTCCAGCATCACCATAATCCAATCCTAGAACATATCTATCACCCTCAAAATATCCCTCATGCTCATCTGTAGTTAATCCCTACTCCCCAACCCCATGAAACCACTAATCTGTTTTCCGTCTCTATATATTTGCTTTTTAAGGGCATTTCATATAAATAGAATCATAAAATACATAGTCTTTGTGTTTAGGATTTTTTTTAAGCTTCACATAATTTTCTGAGGTATATTCATTTTTCAGTATGTAACAGTACTTCCTTTTTATTGCTGAATAATATTCTACAATACAAATATACCAAATTTTCATGATTCATCCAATAGCTGATGGACATTTAGATGTTTCTCCTCTTTGTTTTTATGAATAATGCTGCTATGAACATTCGCACACAAGTCTGTGTGGATATATATCTTTATGTCTCTTGGGTTTATAGCAGAGTGAAATGGCTGGGTTATATGAGGATTTATATTTAACTTCTTCATAAATTGCCAAACTGTTTTCCAAAGTCACTATACTGTTTTACATTTTTACCAGCAATGTATGGTGATAATTTCTCCATATCCTTGTAGCTTTTGTTGTCTTTTTGCTTATAGCCATCCTTAGTGGATGTGAAGTGGTATCATTATGGTTCTAATTTACACTTCCTAATGATTAATGATGTTGGGCACATTTTCATGTGCTTATTAGACATTTTTATATCTTATCTTTAAATTGTTTGCCTATTTTTCTCATTGGGTTATTGTTTTATTATTGAGTTATAAGAGTTCTTTATATATATTGAACAAAAATCCTTTGTGAGATCTATTTTGACCTCAGTGAAACTGAAGACACAACATCTCAAAATTTTAAAACAGAGCTTGGCCCAATGTCCATCAACTGATGAATGGATTAAGAAGATGTGGTATCTTTATCTATATCTATATCTATATAGATGTATATATAATGGAATGGATTAAGAAGATATGATATATTTGATGATATATATATCATATATGATGTGATATATATATAATGGAATACTACTCAGAGATGAAAAAGAATGATACCTTGCCATTTGCAACAGTGTGGATGGAACTGAGGGTATTATGCTAAGTGAAGTAAGTCAGTCGGAGAAAGACAGATATCACAATGATTTCACTCATGTAGAATTTGAGAAACTTAACAGATGATCATAGGAGAAAGGAAGGAAAAATAAGATAAAAGCAGAGAGGAGGCAAACCGTAAGAGATTCTTAAATATGGAGAATAAACTGAAGGTTGGATGGGGGTCAGGAGTGGGAAAAATGGGTTATGGGCATTAAGGAGAGTACTAGTTGGGATGAGCACTGGGTGTTATATGTAAGTGATGAATTATTGGATTCTACTCCAAGACTACACTGTATGTTAACTAACTTGAGAATACATAAAATAAAAATAAAAAATTTAAAAAATAAATAAAACAGAGCTTTGGTGAGAAGTTAGTTTTTAATGCCGATATTAAAAAAAGGGAAATATCTCTAATCAATAACTTAAACTCCCATCTTAAGGAAAGGAGGAAAACATGGAAAAATTAGTGTAAATAAAGAACTCAATGTAAGACCAAAAACATGATCCAAATCTCTCTGTAATAAAAATAAGTGTAAATGGACAAAATTCACCAGTTGGAAGACTCAGCCATACCTTATTTACAATAGACACAGCTAAAGTATAAAATTTCAGAAAGCCTGAAAGCAAAAAAATGGAAAAGTTTTATCAAGAAAATGCTGACAAAAATGGTATATCTATATTTACATCAGACAAAATATAGTTTAAGCCAAAAAAATTACTAGGGATAAAGCGAGATGATGAAAGGAACAATTCATCAACAAAATAAGAGTCTTAAGCATGTATGTACCTAATAACATAGCCCCCAAATAGAAAAAACAGAAATTAATAGAACTGGCAGAGAAAGAACAAATCCACAATCACAGTGGGAGATTTTAATTCACCCTCTTAATGTTGTGTGTGTATATATATGTATATATATATATATATACATATATATACATATATGTATATATATGTATGTATATATATATATATACACACACACATATATATGTATCAGACTAAAGATTAGTAAAAATATAAAAGATTTGAACACAATTAAAAGCTTGATTTAACAATCCTATGTAGAACTCTATACTCAAAAGAAAATGCATGTTCTTTTCCAGTGCATAGATATATTTATAAAAATTGCCCACATAATAGAACCAGTGCAGGCCTCAATAAGTATCAAATGATAGATTTCATGCAGATCATGTCCTGTGAAGGACATGGCAATAAAATTAGAACCCATCATCCTATACAACTGATAAACTGTATAGATATTCTCTTGAAGTATGTATTTAACATAGTTTTTACCATCAAATACATACCATTTTGCATTATCTTTTCCTCTATTTAATTCACCATAACTATTTCCCATATTGTTAAAAAATGTTTAATATGTTTGGATAATAGTCCATGGAATCGAGGTGAGGAAGATCTATTTTCAAAGTCTTTAACTGTTTATTCTTCTTATCTCTTTCTGTCTAAGCCTTTATTCCAAGAAAAATTATCTGTCAACTTTGAGAAAGTACAAAGCTTTCATCTGCAAATGTCTCACAATAATTAGCTGCAAGGGTCAATATTTGTTCCTTTTTCTGGTTTCTATGAGAATAGTAGAAGCTATAGAACCAAACTGGAGGTCAGCATTATTTATCTGTAGGGCGGGGGGGGGGGGGATAATTTTTTAAGCCTGCAGAGATAGAAATATTCAAACATGATTATGGATACTTTGAGAACTGATTTTTGCATGAGCCATTTTAATTTAGATACAATTATATTCATTAATATACTCTAAAATAGAAAATCATATACAACCTGAGAGAGGGCTTCTCAAAGATAAATTATAGTGCATATAATCATAAGCTATCTTATTAGCTTATAGAAAGCTAAGTGCAAATCAAATAAGGAGTCTGCTACAAGATGAAGATGATGATAATGATAATGTGATAACAATGATGAGGAGGAGAATGATGAAGATAAGGATGGAAGCAAAGATAAAGGAGGACAGAGCAATCATTCATGATAGGAAGAAGGATTAGATATGGAGAAGGAGGAAGAGTTTCTCAACTCCAGTAGTTCAGAATGGACTTAAACTCTCCTATGAAATGGTAAGACACCTGAGCTTCTTGTTTGTTTTAATATTTTTAATGATATTTAAATATCCTGGCACCCTTTGGGATTTCCTTGGGAAAATCCATTCCTCAAAAGAGGAGTGTGTTGGGAAGGGGAGGTAAAGCAGGAAAAAATCCTGAACTTGAAGATCCTCCTTACTCCATTTCCTCAAGAGGAGGCTGACCAAGATGGTTGAATCTGGACCTAGAAGACCTGAAGTCCATACGACCTGGAAGAACTTACTGCATCTATTTGAGTTTTCATTTCTTTGTGAATAAAACTGGGGGATATTGCTCATGATCATATCATCATCTAACCTTGTAGTAGGAAAGGTGAAATGAGATAGAATTCCTTACAGACTGTGAAGATGGTTTTACAAACCAGAAGAAGCCAAGAAACCACGTGATTGTGGCTAAGAGTGCAGAGAGAGCTCTAAAACTTAGTAATTGGTCTCTTTTCTTATTTTCTACTGTACTTCTCAAAGTACAAAGGAAGCACAATTGGTAGGAGATGCTGAGGGTAGAGATTAATGAAAATAACTAAGACAGATTCACATATAATTTAGATACTAACTGGTCATGAGAAGTCTAGATAATTGTGGGGCAATTATCTGTTTTGACAGTATTGGCTTTGTAAAATAAGTATTTGAATCTGTTCCAACAGTGTGCTATTGGACTCTTTGTAGGTCAGAAAAGAGTATCTTCCCTACACACTGGTGGATAGGCTTTAAGGGTCAGATTTAAATGTCCATGACCTCATCAGAGCAAGTCAGGTACTCATCAACTTCCTGTTGTAACCAACCCTATCCTGCCCCCACCTCCCTATAATCTTGCAATATCAAAATAACTTTAGAAACTCTTGCTGGTGACTTTTATGTCCCTCTGGTTGCCACTTAGGTTCAGAGAGGAGAGGCTTTTTTTCCTCCTTTGTTTTCTCAAAACCTCATTTATTACCTGGCACTCCAAGCATTTAACCATTTCATTTTGAGAGGCCCTTAGACCCAAACACCACTTCTTTTTGCCAATGACCCAGAGAAAAGAGGGTTAATTGGCACCCACAGGGACAACACTTGAGATTCTCCCCCTAAAGGGTCTCCTCCTCCTCACAAAGCAATGGCATTGTCCACTCTTCACTGCTGTGTTTATAATTTTGTACCCTCTCCTACCACAGTGACCGCCCGATGTTGTAAACAATTGTCCCATCTACCATGGAGTCCAATCCTGGCTGTGAGGAAGTAGCCCTTGGATGGAGAATTTACCTAAGACTCTGACCTATCTGTAAAACAGAGTCCTGTGTGTTCCTTTGCCCAGGGAGAGAGACGGAAGGAACAAAGATTAGTGGTAGTTGATACCTCCAGTTTACCCCCAAGAAAAACCAATGCAAGCAAAGTGGAAACCCAATTTCCTTGTTCTGAAAAACCATTCACTGCTAATTGGGAAAGAAATTCAATGTGCAGCCCAGAAACACATATTTTTATTAATGAGATTGCCCCCTAAACCCAAGAGATCTGGTTTTCAAAAGCAGCCTGTATTTGTTCTCCAAAGCTATTCATGCCTAATTACAGAGGAAATTCACTTGTATGGTAGAGAAGCACATTTTTACCTAATAAGGAAAAAGAAAAGATCCAAGCAGAACATTTGCTTTTAACAAGATTGCTTCATCTAATGAGCATCTTATTATGAATTTTAATGAAAATAAAAGGATTAACAGAAAGTGAAAAAAATTAAAAGGGATTACAGAAGTCCTGTTGTTCCACAGAAAACTTAAAGGAAGTAAGCAAGGACAGAACAAGCAACATTAACACACTACTGTATGTGCTGGACTTAGGTTTGTGAGAAACATACCTTTTGAGGTAAAACTATTTTTAAGTCCATTACTCAGAAAATGTCACTTTGTTATTTATGTACTTTTTCCTCTTGAGCACAGCCACAAACCTCTTCAACCTATTTGATGTGGATTTTTCCTCTTCAAAGGAGATTCAAACAACCCTGCTTCTCATTTAAACACATATATAACTCAGAATACAGAGAAACTTTCTTTCCCACATTGAAGGTCACTGGTGTTGTTTTTCTTAGAAACATTGTTAAATACAAACGTGAGGCAATGAAAGGAACCACTGTCTGCCCTTTTGTTTTTTTCCTCTCTAAATGAAAACATTTATGAAAATATTTAGGTGGGTAAGTTGACTATTGAAATTATAATACCCCTGAAGTATTGATGGGGCTTAATTTATTCACATAAGTTTCAAGCCATTCAAAGCCCTATTTTTCTGCCAGAAACATAGACAGAGCTGTTATTGTACCATCTGGTTTGCATGAAGAATCTCTTGGCATCTCTTAACTGCACATTTTATAAATGCTAAATCCCAGATGGCATTACACTGTAACAGTGGAGAGTTTTATAAAGGTTTCCAAAGACAAATTCTTTAAAATGTGAATACTGGATAGTCTAAGCAGGGGCTATGAATTTAAATTCTACACTTGAATCAACTGGCTTTGTTAACTAGACACATTTCCTTTTTCTTTTGCCCTTTCTCCTTCCTAATTATTATTGGCTCTGTGAATTGAAGATTTCAGTCAATAAAATCATATGACCAAGTCCTCACTCAAAGCTTAAATTCTTATAAAAGTTGTAAGAACGATGATCCTAGAAAACCTGTATTAACTGCCATTTTGTTTCAAGATGGCAGAATTTGCCATAAGGGAGGGAATGTTATAGTACCTTTTGGCAGATCATCAAATACCATCAAAACCATTCAACACTCTTAAAGCTGATAGTTGGACTGGAAACCATGCAACTGTGAACACCATGTGTTGTGTTGAAACAAAGCCCTAGTATAGGAATAGTTAAGAACACAGATTCTTAACAATTAGACACTAACCCAGAAATTAGATCCCGCCATTAATTTGGGCAGATTACTTCTGAGCTTCATTTCCTCACCAGTAAAATGAAGAGAAAACAGAGTTATTGCAAGTAATATTATTCACAGCATTGTTGCAAGTAATTAGTTACTTCACATAATGTGTGGTGTGTAGTCAGTACTCAATGAATGTAAATTAGTAGTAGTCCCACTGGAAGTAGAAGCAGAAGTTGAGTGGACATAGTAGTACTACTAGTAGAAAGGAAGGAACTCTCTCCCTTCTTTAGGTCAATCATAAATGTATAATTACTGCATTTTCTTAAACCTTCTCTTTCCTTTGCATTTTCCTTCTCAGTAACAACAAGGACCTGGCTTTTTGTTTATTTTGTTTTGGGGATTTGTTTGTTTGTTTGGTCCTACCCATAATCATGGTACAGCAAAAAGAGTATATATTTTATAGTCACACAGAGTTGTATTTCAATCTGAGAATGTGTATTTGTCTTCTAGGGCTGCCACAACAAACTACCCCCGACTGGGTGGCTTAATCAGCAGAATTTTTTTCTTACAGTTCTGGAAGTTACAAGTCCAGGATCAAAGTGTCAGTGAGGTTGGTTCCTTATGAGGGCTATGAGGGAAGGATCTGTTCTGGGGCCTCTTTCCTTGGCTTATAGACAGTCATCTTCTGTGTTTTCATATGGTCTTCCCTCTGTATACATCTCTGTCCAAATTTCCTCTTCTCTTAAGGACACCAATCATATTGCCTTAGGACCCACCCTAATGATCTCATTTTAAGTTAATTTAAAGGGTCTATCTCTAAATACAAGGTCTCTCAAGAGCTGGGCTCAGAACTGGCATAGTGCCACTTCTACCACATTGTGTTGGCCAAACCATCCAGATTCAAGGGGGAAGTGAAGACACAGGAACAAGCTGACCTCGAGGCAAACTGCAAGGGATGGGAATACAGGGAGGGGTAAAAGATTGTGACTTTTACAACAAATCTTAACATCAGCTTCAGAACTTTAATATTTAACATATATTCTATGAACTAAAAGTAATATACTGCATTGCCAAGGAAACCTTTTCTCTATTTCTGTGGTAACCACTGCCCTAGCTAGGGAGTTGTTACTAGCTAGGGAGAAATCTGTATTAATACTTGTATGTAAATGGGTTTTTACTTAGAACTTGTGAGTCTTCTCTGTCATCCATTTACCTAAGCTGCTCTACCTTTATATTTACAGGTCAATGAAGCTTTGTGTGCCTTTGTTCTAGTTCTTTCTGAGCCCATGACTATCAGGAGGCTTATTCAACTTGGATCTGTCTAAAGATCCAAAGGGGAAAATGATATTAACATTGTATAGTTACACTGTTAAAGGAATTACCATATGATGTTAAAGAACATTCTCACTGACATAATCTATCTTATTTTCCCAAGTTAAATTCATATTTGACATTTGAAAGTTATTTTAGCATAGCTGGTAGAAGTTTCTATATTTCTTATTTATTTATACTGTTAAATTCTAATTAATGTCATCTTGTACTTCTAAAGCTAACTGACTGCAAGAGAAGCATGGAGTTTTAAAACACCTCCTCATACAGAGAGAGAGGGAGTGTAAGAGAGAGAGAAAATCATAATGAATTAGAAAGAGCTTGGGAATGGACATCAGGACCTAATTCCTCACTGGGGCTCTACTACTAACTTTCTGTAAGATCTTGAGCAAGTTACTAAACCCCTCAGGTGTAATTTCTTCATTTTACAATAGGGAGATGGACTTTGGAAGCCTCATGCACCAAATCCACTCACTTGTGTGTTAAACCTTTATACTATGAAGTTTGAACTCATGGGCCTTTGATTCTATAGCTTCCACTGATCACTTAAATACCACTCAGATTTACTTTTACCTCTGTTAGCAGTTTAAAATTATTTTAATTGGTTACTTTGTCACCAAGACAATTCAATGTATACAGAAAAAAATAAAGTCAGTAAAACAGGAGTTCTCTGCCTCCATATTCCTATGGATGATGTCATACATATATTTATAACCGGTAGGACAAGAGCATGAACAGACCATTTACAACTGTTGTGAATGACCAACATAGCTGGACTGGGCTAGACTGCCTGCATACCTGCATGGTGTCCTCCCCTGGATAACATGGTTAGCTCTCTGGAAATACCTTCCTGGACTTTTTTTTTCCATATGAAAGAGAGCGTACAGGGGAGAAGAGCAGAGGGAGGTAGAGAGAATCTTAAGCAGATTCCATGCTCAGCAAGGAGTCTGATGCAGGGCTTGAGCCTACAACCCAGGGATCATGATCTGAGCTGAAATCAAGAGTCAGATACTCAACCAACTGAGCCATCCAGGAACCCCATCCTTCCGGTACTTTTAATACAAATACACATTTATATACCCTTGCACAGACACAAAAATGTATAGACACACAGAGGGTTGTGGGGTTTTTTTGCTTTTTTAAATTAAAATATAAAAATATTAATTATATAACTCCAAAACTCCAGTTTTATTGTGGTCATCTTTAACATCAGCATCCATAGATCCACCTGAACCCAGATTCAATTTAGGATCTGAAAATATTCATAGTTACCTAACCATCTCCTGATGATGACATTTAGATTGTCTTTTAATATGTTTATATTATAGAAAATAAGACAGCAAGCAAGCTTAGAATGTAAGAATTGTAAACTGTTGGGGTGCCTACGTGGCTCAGTGAGCATCTGACTCTTGATTTTGGCTCAGGTCATGGTCTCATGGTTCTTGAGATCAAGCCCCACATCAGGGCCCATGCTGGCAGTGCAGAGCCTTCTTGGGATTCTTTCTCTGCCCCTTATCCCCTCCTCTCAAAAAGAATAAGTAAACATTAAAAAAAAAAAAAAGAACTGTAAACTGTTGTTTATAAGAACTGCATTTCATAAGGAGGACACCTGCCCAAATGAGGCAACAACACTGCCTTGTTATGCATAACAACCTAAAACTCCCTTCAAGAAATGCCTGGTGATGAGCAAGTGAGAAATGACTTCAGGACCCTCAGGTAGAGACTCACTCAGAGAGGAGAGGAATACCTTACGGTCATTAACACAAAGAGTACTTATGAAATTAGTCTCTGGTGTTCTCACCACCTTCACCAGCTCCCACAGTGGTCCTCCTTCTCTCCATATCTCCTGCTCAGGGCTTTTATGCTGCCCCCTAGTCTCCCAGAACCCCCAATTTGGGGCTGGGATCAGAGTTGTCCTTTCCAAGGCAAGACCTCCTACTTTGGAGAAAAGGCACAGTATTGGTGGGGAAGCAAGCCAGGGGGTGGGGCCTGGGGAAGTGGATCGACACACCAATCTCTGAATCTTGTTTCGCACTGCATCCTCTACAGCCTTTCCACCATAGTCTTAACAATCATGGTAGGAAAATACCTTTACATTTGCAGAAAAGTTGTTAATTTCTGGAAAATATGCTTCCAAGGAAAGAGTAACTATTGCTACCATGCCTCTGCTCAGAATCTAAATCTTCTCACTGTTTCTACTCCCAGAAACTTGCCTATCCTGGCTTTTGCTCCCTTCCCCAATTCCATATAACATAATGGGTTAATTCCCATTGAAGAAGTTGACCAATAATCACTGATTTTCTTGCCTCTCTTCCTCCAAGAAAGTGCCAAATTTTCACCATCATAAGATTCACCCGTGGTGCTTGTTAAATAGTACTTTAACTCAGGACCCTCCCCTGGAGAGCCCAATTCAGCAGCTTTTGGGTGAGAGCCAGGAATGTGTGCTGTTAATGAGAGCCCCAGGTAATCCTTTGATCAAGGAAGTTGGGGAAATACATTGCTCTAACCTGCAATGGTATTTCAGACACCTGTAACAGGGAGTGGCGATTATCCCTTAAGTTACACCACAAAGAAAACACCATAAACCAATAATTGCAAGTGCCGACCCACTACTTGCATAGAATTTTAGCATGGCTGCAGAATCCAGATGTCTCAAATGGCAATAAGAGACTCTGAAAATATATGTTGATTGGGCCTTAGAAAATCTGAGTCCTTAACCTGGCTCTGACACTCAGTTGTCAATAGGTTGGGCAAGTTGCTTTCCCTCAATTTCCCCATGTATAAACTCCCAACTGGTATACAATACGACATTATTATTTAGAACACTACTCTCTTTGACCCAGAATTTCATTTCCCAAGGGCTAGCCAGGGGAATATACAAGAATGTCCATCGTATTATGGTTTATGATGATGAAAAAATAGAAGCCTTTGTAATGTCCATCATTAGGAACAGTTAAACACTGATTTATCTAGACATTGAATTCTATGCAATCTTAAAAATGGTAATGGAGATCTTTATGTTTGACATTTAAAATGCCCATGCCATGTAAAGTAGTAAGAGCAGGTTACAAAACATTAAACTTTGATCCCAGGTTGTTGGTTTTTGTGTGTAGTGTTTGTACAAAAAGCCCATAAAATTATATGTCTAAATATTAGAAGTGGCAAGACAACAGGTGACTTTTTCCTTTTCTCTATATCCTTCTGTAATTGCATTTTTGCAGTAAATTTAAATTTTTGTTCTTGTGGGGAAATAACATATCATTTTTTGTAAAGGTACTTCATGCACATTGCCAGGGTAATATCTATTCAGCCAGGAAACTAGGGATTACTTAAAGGAAAGATTTGTTACTTAAAGATGGTATGAACAAGAGATGTTCTTTCTTCAATAAAACCCACCACCCTCTTTCACTCTACACTGGAGGTGGATTTTTCCCAAAAGATACTAACTTTGCTCAGTGTTATGGAGAAAAACACCAATTCATTCACCTGGAGCCTCTGGTTTCATGGCTGGCCCACAGAGAAGCTGATAGAATAACCCAAAGGCAAGCATAGGAAGGGCAGAATTATGCTTCCTTCAGGCCTTCCAGAAAGTCTCTCCTATCCCAAATCCCTCCTCTCAGGTGAGAAAGCTGGAGAAGACTCAGGTGTCTCCAATGGGGAGAGGGCGGGGTCATGTTCTATTTTCTGCTATAAAAAAAGCACAGAGCAACCCATCCCTCTATCTGGTTGATTTGGTGATACGTTTGGCCATGGCTTATAGACAGAAGGGAGATAGTGGGAGTACATCAAGCTGGTTTAATGCAGATTGGAGGTGAGTAATTCTGGCAGCAGAGTGGGGAGGGACACAATGGCCTTGTCTGCTGAAGTTCATTCCTCCTTAACTCTCTCCCCAATGCTCTTCTAGTACCTACAGGTCACTTTTTCTATTTTTCATCCTTGTGACTTCAGTGAACTCCATCGGTGTTATTCAGTTGGTGAATCCTGTCTTCCCAGGTATGCCTGTTTGGTAAGGGGAAATGCCCGTAGCATCTTTCAAACAGGTTGCAACTAGATGGACAGGGAACATTAACATGGGCCACACAATCTCCACTCATCCCCTTTCTTATCTTGATCAAGTTAATAGATTTTCCTGTTGTTTACCCATGACTTGCTATACTAGGTAAACAAAAGATCTTGCAAAATACCTACACTAGCTTTTATTCCCTGTCTAAAGTCTTATGGCACCCAAAAAATGGCAGAACACAACACTAAGCCCCCATCTTGAAGGGTAGTCCTTTTCAAACAAATTCCTGCTTAAGAAAAGCCTCAACATGACAGACAAAATTGGAGCTGCTGCTCTGAGTTTTTTAAACTTTCACCAGAGCAAGAGGATGTAGAATAGCATATTATAGGGAGAGTTTGCCTTTAAAAAGTATTGTTGGGTTTATGTAGGGTGAGGTTTTTTTTGTTTTTTTGTTTTTGTTTTTTTGTTTTTAAGTAATCTCTAGCTTAACACAGGGTTCAAACTTAGGACCCTAAGTCAAGAGTCTCCCATGATCTTCTGACTGAGTCAGCCAGGCACCCTGTGTTGGGCATTTTTTAAACTTCAAGTTGAAAAGTCTTTAGACAGAACATTTGTTCTCGATTTCTTCACAGATCTACCATCCCCACCTCTATCAGCATCACTATGAAGCTTCTAGCCTAGTTCCTGTTCTCGGACCTATTCTGGGCTTTAAGAAAGCCCCAGGTATTTAGTTGATAACTTCCTTACAGTTGGTATCTTGCATTGTAGTTACATCTTTGCCACTAGTCTGTGAGCTCCCTGAGGGTAGCGGTCAAAATTTGCCTCTCTCAACGGGTGTTCTTCCCTGATGCCTGTTGGAGAGGTGACTCCGTAAGCCTTAGTAATCCTGCCTCCTACAGCTCAAAGAGGCCCCAAATTTTTCCTTTTCTCTTCAGGTACTGTCACTTGCTATGAAAATAGAATGACAGTGGACTTTCCACGTGATCTTGGCACAAAAAAATGGCACGCATCTGTAGTGGGTAGGTAATTAGTATATTCTTATCTTGGTCTTAGTAGAAAGCCCTTGGCTCAAGGCTAGCCCCATTTTTCAGGTGAGCAAAGTACACAAACTCTAAAGAAACTGGCATCCAGTTCCCATGAGGTCACAGGGGTCCCTAATTTGCATGATGTCAATAAAGAGTGAAAGACCTCGTCTTTCCTGAGAAACTTGTCACTCAGATGGCACAATAAAAAGTAAAATGATCTGAAGTACTTTAGAAATGGATTGGCATTCTTGGCTATGTAGCTTTGGTTTACTTCATTACTGAAACGTACTTTTTGACCATTTACTCTGGCTTCTATAGATCCCTTTAATTTTGAATTGTTGAACTGCACTTATATCCTGGATCCAGAAAAGCTCACCCTAAAGGCCCCATATGAGACCTGTACCAGAAGAATGGTAAGTAATTGCTTTGAGGAGTGATTGCAGAAAGTAGTAACCTAGTAGTTACTAATACTAACCCTACTAGTTAAGGATATAGGCTTTAGAGTAGAACAGTTATTCTCAACCAAGGGTGGTTAGTGTTTGTGGTGGTGGTGGTGGCGGTTGTGGTGGTGGTGGTTGGTTGGTTTTTTGTTACTGCTTTCTGGGGGTGGGAGGGGGAGGAGTTGTTAAGTCTTCCAAGAGGATATTGTTCAGTGTTTGGAGACCTTTTGAAGACCTTATTGGCTGTCACAACTGGAGTAGGTGGCTTTCTGCCACTGGCGTCTAGTAGGTACAAGCCAAAGTTGCTGCTAAATACCCTACATTGCACAGGGTGGCTCCCTTTAACATAGAATTGTCAGTCCTGAAATGTCAATAATGCTCAAGATGAAAACCCTGAAGTTGGGGCCTTGGTGTGAGTTCTGGTTTTGCCACCATATAGTTGTGATCTTGAGCAAGTACGCTAACCTTTCTAAGCCTTTGCTTACTCCCTGGAAAAAGAGGATTATGGTAACTTTCCTACAGGGTATCTAAAAATTAATAAGCTACAGATGAAGAACTTGGCACAGCAACAACCCAAAACAAATGTTCAAAATGAGGTATTTTGCTCCATAACCTCCATGGGAAACTGATGGCTATTTTGGTGCTGGCAAATAGAGAACTGCGATGCTATAAAAACAGGTGTTGAAAGGCAAGCAGCAGCTGAGCAGTAGGGTTTTCTCTATTGCCAAGCAACACTACTGCCCAATCAGGGATGTTGGGAGCAATAAAAGAAACCTGTCAAGTAGTTACCAAGCTCTTAGTGTGCAAAGAATCACTTGGGGAATTTTGTAAAGTACAGACTTAGTTCATTGATCTAAGTTGATGACTTAGGTCTGAGGTACCTCTTAGAAATTTGCATATTTAACTGGCTACTTCATCTAAGTCTACAGTGACCATCTTCAGTAATCAACTTTACCTTTCTGAGATAGCCCTTGGCAACTTTTAGAGCCTAGAGTTCGTTTCCTTTAGACCAAAGGTCTGACAACTACAACCTGTAGATGGCCACATTGAGCCTAAGCTGTACATACATGCATATGTGTGATGGTCCATATGTGGCCCTAAAAGCCTAAAATATTTACCAAACTTAATTGAAAAAGGATGGCTGTCCTTTGTTGAGATGAAGTTCCTAAACAAGGGAAAATACCAAAGATGGCTCTGTCCAGCACCCAAACCATGGCTCCTACATAGATGCTCAATACGTGTTTGAATGACTTGGGTAGAGGTGCCAACCATGATACTCAGAGGTAAATGCCAAATCCAAAACTGAACTCTAATCCCTGAAGTTCAATGAACTATTTTCTGCCAAGACAGGAGTTATACCTAGAATATCTAAAAGGACTAGCTATAGAGTCTTTGTATAAAAATAGCTACCTTCCAGAACCTGTGGTACTAGAGTTTTGCCATTCAGCTGGATCCAATAGTATTAAGTTACCAGAACACAGTTACCAGCATGTTTACCACCACTTACTATACTTAGTATGCTTTTGCACACAGCTTGGCCAGCACCGGATGACCATCAGACTCCAGGACCAAAATGCTGCTTCAAGACATGATGGCTTGTTGTATCAGATAAGCTGTCCAGTTATGCAAGCAGAAGAAACCCAGGAGCATGCAGGATCTACTATCTGCTCAAAGGATTCCATGTCTGTGAGTGAAACAGACTGATGGCTTCTCATGGCTACTGCAGGGGAAATGTGGTGGTCTACACAGAGCTGGGGTTAGGAACAGGATCAGGATTACAATCCTGTATTCACCACTAATTCATAGTGTGACTCTGGATTCATTTCCTAACCATACGGAGTCTTTGTTTCCAAGTCTTAAGCAGGGGAAAATAGTACTGACCTCCTAGAATGGTCCTGAGAATTAACTGAGAGGGTATATACAGTGCTCAGCACATCATACCTGGCAGTAGAAAGGATTCCATTGATAGCCACAACCACATTAAAAAACATGTGACAAACTGCCCATCATGTGCCAGGTTCTATGCCAGATGCTAAGATACAGTGGAAAAGCAAAAACAGCCGAATCTCCTACTCAAGGATTTTATAGCCTAACAAAACTAATAACAATGGGCAAAACTAATTCATCTTTGATTATAATAATGATTATAATCATTGCATGGTTTGACTGAATGCCCAATTTCTATGGACAAAGTGAAAAAATGTGCATCTAAGAAGGTAGTGTCTCAACTTAAAACCGGAAGGGAGCTCTGATCTCCCAATTGCTTTTTGGCATCAGAAGCTTAGAAATGATGTTTAAGGGCACAGCTAGTTTTCATGACTGGGCTTGTGCTTCTTCTTACCCTACAACCAGGCCTCTTGGTATAGGAACTACACAGTGGTTGCTCGGGGGTGCTTGGCACATATTGTCAGGTAGCATGGTGACAGAAACCTCTCCCAAATCAAAGTCTCACATCATTGTTCTTTCTTTCCAGTTTACATTTAATGTCGTTGCAGGCATGGCTGATGAAAATACGGTATGAAAGTCACTTGTTCAATTAGACCTAAGTAACCTTAGGTTCTACAGTAAAGGTGACCTAACTTCAATCCTGATCAAAACATTAAATAGACAAATAGTTAAGGTGAGCACCAGCCCTCTAAATCAAATTTCTGTCTTTAGGATACCAAGACTCCTATGGGATGGATCATTGAGGTTGGTGATGGTACAAAAGCCAAAACTCTGACTCTTGAGGAGGTCTTGAGACAAGGATATAATCTCCTGTTTGATAACAACAAGATGATCCTTCAAGTGTCATTCAATGCCACTGGAGTGACACACTACATGGTAGGTATGAATCTTTTTACAGCATCACCAAAGTATAGACCAATATTTCTAAGTCCAATCATGATCTGAACCAGGTCTTCAAAATAACAGAATACAACTGATGTAACAGGTATCTTAATGCCTCCTGTGTGCTAGGCACTGCACTGAGTACTAAAAATACAAGGGTGAACAAAAGAGATGTGTTCTTCCCATAGATCTACCTAGATCTACTGTATAATGTGACCTAAGGTACTGCAGAAGTCTTAGATGAATTAAGATCTGTTATAACCCATCATAGGACAATGATAGATGGTAGGAATTGGTATTTTGAGGGCCAACAGTCAAGACCTTAAATGAGTTAATGTACAAAAGTACTATGAAGAGGTCCTAGCAGCTAAGTGCTTAAATGTCAGCCATTTTAACAAGAACAGTCCTGTTTACACATGGATTATAAACTGATTTCTGAGTCTTGTAAACATATCCTCAGAAAGCTGTTAAAATCAGCTTTTGCTTACATCTGCCTAGAAATCACCTATAGGTCCTATCGGTAGACAAAACTAACTTGCCAGATGTGAGGAAATGAGATTTAAAAATGAAGCATTTTGTCCAGTGACTATTCATAAATTCTAGTTGGGTGAAAACGGTGCCCAATACTAGAATATATGTTTGCCCTGGTGACTCTTCTAGCATTGGTTAAAAATTCAAGTAAACCTATGTTGTCAAAAATGCTTCTTCCCCAACCCACTTGCAGCAAGGTAACAGTCACCTTTACACAGTGCCTCTGAAGTTTACACATGAATCTCTTGGGCAGAAGATCATCTTAACAACACGAGTACTTTGTATGTCAGGTAAGGCCCCAGGAAGAGGGAAACTCTAGTTGTGGGGAAACATTGTTCTGGGGTTTAAAGCTTATGATGGGCATTGTGTTGGCCATTCTTTCTAGATGCTGTGACCTGTAATGCCACACATGTGACTCTCAGCATACCTGAGTTTCCTGGGAAGCTAAAATCTATAAGCCTTGAAAATAGGAACTTTGCTGTAAGCCAGCTGCACAACAATGGGATTGATAAAGAAGAATCACATGGCTTGAGACTGCACTTCAGCAAAACTCTTCTCAAAATGAAAGTACGCTCCTATCATGAACCACTAAGCTTTATGAAAGCTTGACTTGAAGCACAGTCTTGAAGTAACCCTGATACTAGTTCATGACTTGTCCATAAACTCTGTTGGTAGAATGGATGCAAACTTGGGAAGGCCTCACTTGATGACTTTGCCTAAATGAATTGTCCAGTAACTGAAATTCACTCTGAAACACCAAGCCTCTTGAATCACTCCACTGGAAGTATTCCTGTGTGGACTTTTTTTGTTTGTTTCGTTTTTTTAAATTTATCTCGATTCCCTGAACTGCTTTTAAGTTGCTAATGATGATCGTCTTATGTCCTATTAAAATCGGAACAGTCAGATCCAAACAAAAGTGTCCTAAGCTGTTTCGGAGGCCAGTCTTGACTGATGTAATTGCCAGGGACACCAGAGAGTAATCTTATGTCAGGGTAGTGTGTTTTGCAATAACATCTGACACTGTTTGTAGAATCCTTTTATTACTCAGACCTACCTTGGCAGAGCACTCGGCACTTTGGAATTGGATCTGTTAATTCAGGCTTCAGTGTCCAGTACAAAGAGCATGCAGAGCTGGGTATTTCAGGGCATGAGTTTAAAGCAATAAATTTCCTGCCTAGGAAAGCATCCTCATCTGGAGAAGTGATAGGATCTCTACTGTTACGGTTTGAAGGGAAACCAGATTAATTCTCGAGTGTACCCTACAGATACTCAGTGTATTTCCTTCCTGTTTCACTGGGACTGTTTAGGCCCCCAAGGCTGTGGCTGCTAATTGACATTCCTCTCTCCTTGCAGTTCTCTGAAAAATGTCTACCCTATCAGATCTACTTAGCTTCACTCAAGCTGACCTTTGCCTTTAAACGAGAGACTGTATCCACGGTGCTTTACCCTGAATGTGTTTGTGAATCACCAGTTTCTATAGGTAAAAACCTTTTTAAGAAAAATGGTTTTCTACATTC
The DNA here is from genome assembly GCF_003009895.1 of Hyaena hyaena. Classification (NCBI taxonomy): domain Eukaryota; kingdom Metazoa; phylum Chordata; class Mammalia; order Carnivora; family Hyaenidae; genus Hyaena; species Hyaena hyaena. The sequence continues at coordinate 114,770 of NW_024080720.1, read as the reverse complement.
TTCCTCCCTTCCCTCTTGGGTAGGTCAAAATGGGGAAGTTGAGACTCTGTATTGCTTCTACTGAGGAAACTGATCAGATCAGAAATTTCCCTATAACTGTTAAAATAGGACCCTAAATAGACAGCATCTTCAAAATACAGTGAGATGTAGCTGTATGTAGCCTGGATATATTCCATGTTGGAAGCCCGAGCCTACCATCTAAAGATGATAGATTCAAACCTGTAACTATAATGGCTGCAAAAGTTGAAAGATTTCCCCCAAATACCTATAAATGGCTCAAGAACATGAAATATATGTATTTCTGGTTCAGTATTGCCTCTGCTCCTGTGCTTCTCATATTTACTGATCTGTATGTGATCCAGCCAATAGGATAAACTAGCTCCTGGATCCACAGCCCTTCCCCACCCCCCCACCCCCCACTTTGCCTTCCCCAAACCACTCAGTATCTGAATCTTGAAAAGAAGGGACATGATGACACAAGATGACCATTCAAGCCATAATCTGATCCATAAATCATTTCAGCCCCTCAAGGGTTTCTTCTGGGTCTCCTCATCCATACTACAATGTTGGTAGATAACTGGTCACCTGGCAGACAAATTTCTTTAAACTAGCACCATCATCTAGTTACAGGTGACCTGTGTACCCAGGATGGGTTTATGGATGTCCAGGTCTACAGCCACCAGACAAAACCGGCTCTCAACTTGGAAACCCTCAGAGTGGGAGACTCTTCCTGCCAACCTACCTTCAAGGCTCCATCTCAAGGGCTGATAGTATTTCACATACCCCTGAATGGATGTGGAACAAGACATAAGGTTAGTGCTGGCAGACTATGAGATGCTAAGGCTTGACTTCGAGATCACTTGTTATTCCCTTCTAACCTTTATCTGACTTTAAGTTCAAGGAAGACCAAGTCATCTATGAAAATGAAATCCATGCTGTCTGGGCAGATCTTCCTCCAAGCACAATTTCTAGAGATAGCGAATTCAGGTGTGATACAACTGCTACTTTATAAGCTCCAGATTAAATTCAAGCAGGATCCTAACCTAAATTCTTGGTACCCCCTTGCCCCTCCCCCTGATGCCTTACAGAATGACTGTGAAGTGCCATTACACCAAAGATGACCTGCTAATAAATACCCAAGTCCAAAGTCTGCCTCCTCCAGTGGCCTCAATGAGGCCAGGTCCACTTGTCTTAATCCTGCAAACCTACCCAGGTGAGACATAACCTAAGAAATCTACTTAGGGATGCCTAGGTGGCTCATAAGCATCCAACTTTGGCTCAGGTCATGATCTCAGTGAGTGAGTTCCAGCCCTGCTATGCTTAGAGTACAGAGTCTGCTTTGGATCCTCTGTCTCCCTCTCTCTACCCCTCCCTTGGTTCCATTCTCTCTCAAAAATAAAAATTAAAAAATTAAAAAATCTGCTTAAATACTTTGAGGGAAATCTTCCCTAAACAGAACTTTGTGATGCTGCCAGACAAATTGAGCATTAGTGATGCTTTAGCTCCTACTGCAACCATCAACCACTTGAGTACTGAAGAGGTTTCCATTCCATTTCAGATAAATCCTACCTCCAACCTTATGGGGACAAGGATTACCCTGTGGTGAGATATCTCCGCCAACCAATATACCTGGAAGTGAGAGTCCTAAATAGGGTTGACCCCAACATCAAGCTGGTCTTAGATGATTGCTGGGCAACACCGACCATGGACCCAACCTCCCTCCCCCAGTGGAACATTATCATGGATGGGTAGGTATTCTCTACACATGAGGCAGCTCAGCTAATCAAAACTGCCAGTGAAGGGGCTCCTGGCTGGCTCAGTACAGCATAAGACTTTTGATCTCGGGGTTGAGTGTGAGCCCCATGTTGGGTGTAGATTACTTAAATAAAATATTTAAAAATTCCAGTGAGAAGATAGAACCCTCCAGGGTTTCAGAAGAGCACTAGGTCACAAAGGTGCTGATTTTTGTGTTCATTAGTAACCAGTCATTGGTCTAATACGATGACCTACTTTGCTCTTACCCTTGAATCTAAAAGAATGGACCCTCCCCAAGGATGTCAGGCTCTAATACTCTTGATCAGGAGAGAAGAGACCACCAGTTCTTATTCCACCATGTTACAAGTAAGGTGCTATGTACTCAACATGCATTACTTGAAACTCCTCACTCTGAGAAGACAATTGCCATCTCACTTCTGATAAGACCCAAGCTTGCTGCTTAAATAACTAGCCAAAGTAAGATTTAGTAAGTAGTGGGATTTGAATGCCTATCTGACTCCAGCCATTAGGCTCTGAAGCTGTGATGAAACACATACGTGAATTCGTGGTTGTCCTCCCGGCTCTGCCCTCCGGGGTCTTGATCTGTATAGAAACTGTACATTATCTTCCTTGAAGCCCTTGTGATCTGTTGCTAAGCTCTTAAACTCCAGGTACATTCCTGCTCCAGAACTACATGTAGCCCACCTAACATAAGATTTTCTCTATAGTTATCAACTCTGCTATCATCAGATATAAAATAGCAGTAGTTCTCTATTTGTTGTATTCTCCTTACTTTTGAGAGAAGAGCGAGAAGGTGAGTGTGGGAGGGGCAGAGAGAGGGAGATAGAGAATCTGAAGCAGTCTCTAGGCTTTGAGCTGCCAGCACAGAGTCCAAAATGGGGTTCAAACTCCAGGACCGTGAGATCATGACATGGGCCAAAGTTCGACACTAAACCAAGTGAGCCACTCAGGTGCCCCAGTTCTCTACTTTGTCCCTGGCCTGTATTAACTGCCTGGGATACAACAGGTACTCAAGGGGCACCTGGGTGGCTCAGTTGGTTAAGTGTCCGACTTTGGCTCAGGTCATGATCTCCCGGTTCGTGGGTTCCAGCCCCGCATAGGGTTCTGTGCTAACAGCTAGCTCAGAGCCTAGAGCCTATTTCAGATTCTGTGTCTCCCCCTTTCTGACCCTCCCCTGCTCACGCTCTCTCTCTCTGTCTCATAAATAAAGAAAACATTAAAAAAAAAAAACAGGTACTCAAATCAGTGGGAAGAATTAAGCCAGTGTCCTATGAAAAGCTAAGTATAAAACGTGAGGTTCTTGATAAGTTTAGCTGGCAAATAAATAAGTACTTAAATTGTACTAATCTATGTTGGAAAAATAGTAGGATATACAACCCCGGACTTTATTGATGGATAGGCCATGTCAGAAAGTAGAATAAATAAAATGTACAAGAAGGTACAACTCCAAAGATGTTTGAATACACATGGCTGAAAATGGACAGATGTTGAGTTAAACTCCACGAAAAATTAAGCTGATACTCTTGACTGTGTGCCTCTTAGCTGTGAAAACAACCTGGACAACCACAAAACCACCTTCCATCCAGTTGACTCCTCCATAACCTATCCTACTCACTATCAGCGGTTTGATGTGAAGACCTTTGCCTTTGTATCAGAGGCCCAAGTGCTTTCTAGCCTGGTAAGTGATGAAGTCGCCTGGGATGGGTCAAAAGTGAGTGTATCAGTTCCACTTAACTCTTCTCCTATCCCCAGGTCTACTTCCACTGCAGTGCCTTAATCTGCAATCAACTCTTTCCTGACTCCCCTCTGTGTTCTGTGACTTGCTCTGAGACATCCAGACACAAGAGAGGTAAAAATTTGAAGTCCTTGTTACCGTGAGTCGTCAAAGCAAGATTGGCCTTCACAGAATTACAAACCTTAAGAGTTTTGGAGTGCCTGGATGGTTCAGTTGGTAGAACATGCAATTCTTGATCTTGGGGATGTGAATTTGAGCCCCAAGTGTGGTAAAGAGTTGACATTAAAAAAAGTTTAAAAAAAATAAAGGGGGGGGGGCTGTCTTCATGAGACTCTTCACCCAGTTCTAAGAAACCTTAGCCTGGTCTGTCCTGGCCATAGGATAAGGCTGAGGTGACAGGTTCTTAATCAGACTATGGACAAGTTTGGTTTTGCACATGGACCGGAGCCTGATGTTTTGCAGACAGGACTCCCAAAAGTTAGTATTCAGGAGTCTAGGTTGACTTGGAACTTAATCTTAGAATTCATCCTAGTTTTACATTAAGGTGTATGTCCTGTCCTGCAAAGGTGAGGAAAACCCACATAGAGCAGGGGACTCCATGGAGATGTGCTCAAAGAAGCCTATCAACCCTCTCTCTACCACTCTGTATTCCAGAGGTCAGATACAAACTTCATTTTCTGTCTCCAGCCACAGGCAACACTAAAGAAGAGAAAATGATCGTAAGTCTTCCAGGACCCATCCTCCTGCTATCAGATAGCTCCTCACTCAGAGGTATGGATTTAAAGCTTAGGGTACTTCCTGAACTCAAGTTCACAGCTTTATGGTGAATTTAGCCATACATAAGTAATAGACGATATAGTAAGCAGTGAAAGAATGAGTGTCACTTCCTAGCTATACTTCATTAAGTCTCTAGTGTATTCTTCCAAAAATCCCCTTAAAAAAACCTCACATTAAGTGGAATCATATTTTCTACCTACTTTCTATGATTTTTTTTGTACATACTTAAAATGTATAAAGTCAAATAGCAGCTACTTGACTGCTAACAGCTATATAGTATTCTATGCATATGGCTTTACCTTAACCATGGTCCTCATTCAATAACCTGTAGGTCACTTTAAGCTTGGTCATTAATGTCAGAGTAGAATCCTCTTAAATCTTTGCCAGCTACCCAAATTTGGGATATCTTAAAGTGAAACTATTAAGTCACAGGGCATGGGCCTTAATACTGCCAAACTTAAGTCTGTACTAGACTGTGTTTCTGTTCATATCCTGTATCCTCATCCCACATGGTCTTCATTTTAGGCTTCCAATTTGAAATAAAACTGTCTTAAATCCATGACTAAACCTGCAAGAAATCAATGCACTTGGGATCATCTCTATTAATGCCAGAATGTTGGTTAAATAGACTGGAACAGTAATGTTCTTTCCAGGTGTCAGCCCATCTAATCTTAGATTAATTAAAGCAAGTAGGAAGTGCGAACAGCAGTGGGAGCAGGGAGAGGAGGTTGGCTCAAAGAGTAAGACTATATACCCTATTGCAAGCTTCCCAAAAGGTACATCAGAGGTTTAATTGCACTTCTCTGGGGAGCCTATGGTTTTGACTTAGGCCTTTTGATTGAAATGATCTTAAGCCTCGAATGTCTGTCTGCTTCCTTCCCAGATGTTGTGGACTCAAAAGGGTACGGGGCTGCCGGATACATTGCTTTTAAGACTGTGGTGGCTGTGGCTGCCTTAGCAGGCCTTGTGGCAACCCTAGGCTTCATCAACTACCTGCGCAAGAACAGAACCATGATGTTAAATCACTAAGGATTTTCAAATAAAGTGATTGAAGTAAGCTGTTCGCTTTTTACCTCATTGACCTCAGATGGAGTGTTTTCTTGCAGTCCTTCTTTCATAGTGACTGGAGGACCTTAGCACAATCCTGATGTGCTTTGGTCCATGTGGATGTGAATAAGGAAATGTAGGACTTCAATGCTTCCTGTCACTCAGCTTTGTTTGACCTCAACTCCCAAAACTGGCAGTGCCAGAATTCAACCAACAGTGGTTCTTAGCTATGGCCCAGCTCTAGGAGTGGTTTTCGGAGACTAGTCTTTTATTCCTCCATTCATATATGCAAGAGGAAAAGATCTCACCCCTTGTTACCAGCATGATTTCCTTTCCCTAAAAACGCAGGGAAACCAGGTGTTGTCAAGGAATTAATGTGGTGTTGTACTTCATTACCTCATTCAAATTACTCCTTGAAACTTTACCTGAGAACCTGAGGTATTCAGTCGTGTATTCCCTGTGCTCCTGAAGCAATTTAAGACCAACAATCTCCATCAGAGGGAAAAGAATATAAGGTTCTAGTTTGACTAAGTGCAATTAAAACATTTCTGGTCTCATTAAGATTCCATAGTTGAATACCAGCCCCTTAGTTGAGCAGGAGAGCTGCTTTCTCCACTACCAACACTTGATTATTCCCTCCTCCTGAGCCTTTTTCCCTGAGGGTCCCCTACCTTATGCTATGCTGCAATTAAGTATGACTAGTTTTTGCTTCACACTGCAGCTCTAACAGATAACTTACATAAAAATGAACTCATTGTATCCTACCACTAGAAAAAGTCTAGGTTTAAACCAGAACTTATGTTAGGAAAAAAATCCTAAAGCCTTTAAATATCTGAACAGAGACAGTGCCTGAGTGACTCAGTCAGTTGGAGATCTGGCTCTTCATTTCAGCTCAGGTCATGATCTCACAGTGGTGGGACTGAGCCATGAGTTGAGATATGCATTGGGTATGTAGTCTGTTAATCTCTCCCTCTCCCTCTCCCTCTGCTCAGCCCCTGCTTGCATGCACACTCTTGTGAATAAAGAAAAAATTAAATACCTATACATTGCAGGGAGGTAAAAACAGTGTGTGGACTTCTTCAACCCTCAATTGGGAACTGTCATAATCTGGTGTTTTAATAGCCTTCTTGAGGAAAGAATACTATGTATACTGTAGGTCTGTAATATTGGATTCTTCCTTCCAATATACATTGCCATTCATTAGATTTATATGGTAGAACTCAGCCCTGGTGTGGGGAGGAAACCCTACACCATCATGTGAAACTTCTGGTTGGTCTAGAGTAATAGAGGTCAAAAATTCAAGTTATCTTATCAAAACCATTCTTTAGATACTGCTTGATAAGAATATAGCCTTAATCTGCTAATCACAAATGGTGTTACAGTCCAACTTTTCTGTGCCTATCAGGTTACAGTGTTATGTATTAGAACCAGAAACCCTGCATGTGCTGTACTTCTTAAAATGGCATTTAAGAGTTGGCCACTTAGGTGGCTTCCTGATCTCCTGTGGTAGGCTGAATAATAACCATGCCAAGTCTATATGGACTTTGTAGATGAGGGTAAGAGTCTTGACATGGGGATGTTATCCAATAGGGACCAATCACATGGGTCCCTATAAAAAGGGCAGATGGAGCAGCAGTCAGGGTGACACGGGCTACAAACCATGGATTGCAGGCAGCCTATATTAGCTGGGGGTGGCAAGGAAATGGAGTCTCCCCTAGAGCCTCAAGAAAGAACACAGCCCTGCTGCCCCATTTTGAACTTCTGAATTCAAGGTGTAAAATAACCTGTGTCTTATATTTATTTTTAATTTTTTAATGTTTTATTTATCTCAGAGAGGGAGAGCGAGATAGCGTGAACAGGGGAGGGTCAGAGAAAGATGAAGATACAGAATCTGAAACAGTCTCCAGGCTCTGAGCTAGCGGTCAGCACAGAGCCCAACATGGGGCTCAAACCCATGAACCGTGAGATCATGACCTGAGCCGAAGTCGGACACCTAACCAACTGAGCCACCCAGGCGCCCCAAATAACCTGTCAGTTTATATTAGTTTCTTACCACTGCAATAGGAAACCAATAGAACCTCGCATGACTCCCTACAGACAACACTTGGCTAGAAATGCACACATTTTACAGAAGAGCAACTTGAGCCCTAGCCTAGCTTGTCCAAGATGCTACTGTATCTTGATCATGGAGGTGGAGCATCACATCCCCAGACTGCTCTGTTTGTGTAGTCAGGATCAAGGTGCCCTGGGCTCCAGAGTGTCCCCACAGATTTGGTTCTGATGTTTGCCACAAATGCTAAGGCAAAACTCAGAAAAGCTAAGTGGCTGTGGAGCAGCTGCTGGGATGAACACTTGTTGCCATGGTAGCCTGGAACAAGAACAATGAGTGAGTGACTAAAGTCATGTTCTCAACTTCTGATGGTATGGGAGGCAGCCTAGCTGTTTGGGGAGTGAGCTCAAATTCCAAGAGGCTACTCCTTCACACAAACTAGTGTCTGGAACCTACCTTATCCAGTAAGGATGAACTGTAATTGTGACACAGTTGTCTGGAGGTAGATGACGGGCACGTGGGATTCTAACACTCTGCCCAACAGTTCGATTGGTGGAGGTCAACAGGGACTGATAATGGACCTATGTGCCTTGGGCAGTCCCTTCCCACATTGAACTTTTCTTCCTTGCCATTCTGCTGACTCGAATGGTTTTATGAAATTTGTAGGGTTCTAGAATAAGAGCTGCGTTTGTGATCTAGACCTTTCTCTCTCTTGCTGCATGGCCTTTGGCAGATGGAGCACAATCTCTGAGCCTACTTCCACATCTGTAAAATGAGGGCATCTGGCTGGCAGCCAATGGAGCATGTGACTCTTGATCTCAGCATTGTAGGTCCCATTCCCACAATGGGCATAGAGATTACTTAAAATCTTAAACAAAACCTACTTTGAAAGCATGTAAGGGTTCAATAAGACAGTCAATCATCAAGGTCTTGGTGTATGTGCTGCCCAGTCAGCATTGGAGCCATCTAAATAAAACCTCGGAGATAAAATTATGAACAACTGAAGGCTGGATAAAACTAAGTACTACATAACACGTACTTAATCAGGCACATATTTTGAAAAAAAATGTCCTGACCCCACCTACTAAACTAGAATTGTTAAGGAGGGGGATGAAAGCAAGTTTAGGCTCTGTGGGAGGCCAAAGAATGGCCCCCAAATATCTATATCCTAATTTCAGAAACCTGTGAATGTTACCTTCCATGGGGAAAAGGACTTTGAGTACATGATTAATTTAGGGGTCCTGGATAGGGAAATTATCTAGATTATCCATGTGGGCCCTGACTTCAATAACAAGGATCTCCATAAGAGATAGACTGGGTGAGATCTGACCACAGAAAGGGCAAGACAATGTGACTTTGGCAGCAAAGACTGAAATGATGCACAGTGAGCACAAGGAAGGAACTACCAGTCAAGGAAAACAAGTGGCCACCAGAAGCTAAAGGAGTCTAGGAAAAGGCCTCTCCCCTAGAGTCTCCAGAAGGAAACAGCCTCACTGGCATCTTGACTTTAGCCTAGTGAAACTGTTTTCAAACTTCTGACCTCTGAAATAAATCAGTTATTTTTAAGCCATTGAGCTCATGGTACTTTGTTACAGCAGCAAGAGGAAACTAAAGTAAGCTCCTCCTGTGAGTCTGACATACACCCCTGGGTAAGAATTGCTCTGTTAGACAAAGCGATTGGTGGTAAACTCCATCACAGACAACATATTACAAACACACATAGTTGGTCCTACAAAAAGTCTAAGAACGTGGGAGCAGTTTATCATTTCAAGAACTTGGCAAATTCAAGTTGCAACCAGCCTCATTTCTAAACCATAGTATATCCTGGTGGAATAGAAGAATTGCTGAGAACACAAGTCCATGGGAATTTAAGTTGTAACCCGCTGAGGTACCATAATGCGAATTTCCTGCTATGGTGGTAACTACTGCTCCAATAAGCAGAAAACCCATAGAATTACATTGCTTCTGGCTTGAAAGTGGTGGTGCATGGAGAGGCAAGCCACTTTACTGTGGGCAGGACAGGGGGGTCAGCAGAAGGTAGAACGTGCAATGTCTGGCATGTCTGTGGTCTTGGTCATAGCAGCTTCCACCTGATAAGTCAATGGGCTCCAGTGTGCACAGGGTGGGCTATTGGGGTAGCAGGAGTAGCAACTTCTCTTCAGAGTAGATTTCCCTGCCAGAGGTTAGCATTCTGGCTAACCTCTTCTTGGCCTTGACCTTTGATGACAGAGTACCTGAAGAGCTTTGCTTTGTGAATAAACACAACAAAAACAGTCATGAGTGCACTGGTACAGATAATGCAACGTTGGCTGCTTAATCATAAAGGGTTTTCTTCCCACTTTCTTCTCTCGTGATATTATGATTTATAATAAATACATATTTGGTCTTTGTCCAGGTCTAGGACAGAGCTCAGGAAACCCTTGGAATCTCCTAAGTGAAGAGGGCATTCAAGGAGTCTTTTGTAATGTTAATAGATGACACAAGGAAAGCCCCTAGGGAACCCTGGGAAGGGAGATTGTTGCCAGGGCAACCAACTTCAACTAGAGTATAGAGACTTTCAGTCCCACCCCCCTTGATTTCTGGATGGGAAGAGGGGATGGAGGTTGAATCAGTCACCAGTGGTCAGGGACTTAACCAATCACGACTATATAAGGAAACTTCCATTAAAACCTAAACAGGTGGAGATTTGAGGAGAATGGTGCTTTCCGAGAGGATATGGAAGTCCTCATCCTTTCTCCATGCCTCTGCATCTCTTCCATCTGGTTATTCCTGAATTACCTCCTTTAATAATAAACCTGTAATCCAGTAAGTACACTGTTTCTCTGAGTTCTATGAGACACTCAGGCAAATTCATTAAATCCAAGGAAGGGTTTCATTAAAACCTCTCATCTGTAGGCAGTCCATTAGGAGCACAGGTGACAATCTGGACTTGTGACTGACACCTGAAGCAGGGTGGGCTGGGGTTGAATCAGTCTTGTAGGACCAAGACCTTAACCTGTGGGATCTGATGCCACAGTGACATCATATAGTGACAGAATTGAGTTAAAATGTAGGACACCCAGATGGTGTCTGAGAATTGCTTGGTGGTATGGGGAACCTGCCAGCCCTACCCCGCCCCACCATACATATTGGAATTGGGTCCCAGAATCCTCTTTCTTCTCTCCCCACCCCCTTCTTCCCTAATAAGAGAACTCTGACCCTGTTCTAGAATGGGGTAGTATATCCCCAGGGGATATACCCTGATTGGACTAAATAATGAGGATACAGTCTCATTCCCCTTGCAGATTAGCTACCAGCAAACATATAATGCTGTTCAATCAGATTTATTGAGGGATATTAGAAGGGGACTTCTGTCTTTTGCTTCCTTGTTTAAAAAAAAAAAAAAGGTATGTAAGGCTAGCCCCTTTTCTTTCTGCCTATGGATGTGGTTGTGTGACATTGTGATTCCTTGAGCTGTGGCAGCCATCTTGTGACCATGAGGAATTAAGTCTAAAGATGCTATCTGAGAATGATGGAGAAAAAACATAGAAAATCTAGATTCCTGACTACTTCATTGTGTTTCCTGAATCAACCTTGGAATCACTTGCATCTTGTATTCCTATTTCATTGTGTTTCCTGAATCAACCCTGGAACCATGTGCCTTTTGTTAAAAAGAAAACCACAGGCCCCCAAATGGAGTAACTTATGCTAGTCCAAGTTACCAAAACAGAGCTTAATACCTAATCTAATTGCAGTTTCAATCTCTCCCAGAAATGCAGTCTTAACTGGTAAATCAGGAATTTTCTAATCAGCACCAATGAGGTAATCTGTCACATGGGCTCTCTATTCCCCAAAAGAAGATGAGGTCATTTTTATCTGTGTAAGACCTCCTACCCTTCCCTTAAGGGAGAGTGACCTTGCCTAAAACAATTTCTTTCTTTTGCTAATAACTTCTTTGCCCTACCCTCTTTCCTATAAAAACCTTCCATTTTATACAACTCCTCAAAGATTCCCTCTATTTGCTAGATGAAATTCATGAATTGCTTCATAAAACCAATGTGAAAAGTGAGATGATTCATTTTCAACATACCAAATAAAAGCCGTGCTGTCTAGTTAACAATAGGTCTACAACCTATTGGAAATATGTAGTCCCCCCCAAATTTGTCCCTCCTCCCACAACAACAGAGTCCCAAACCATAGACACTTCACTTCCTGGTTCTTTTTCCTCTCTCCATTTCCCTGGGATTATTTTTTGAGGGCTTTGCAATGAGCATGCACCAAAGAAATGAAGTCTCTGCATCATTTCAAGGAGCGTACATTTTTTCCAGTCAGACTACATGAGCATAGGTGACTTCCAGGTAAGGCTGTAACCTCTGTTGTACTCAGTCAATGAAGAACCAGGGGAGGAACTTGCAATCTAGGAAATAAATTGCCTGCTATAACTGCCCCGAATATGCCCGTCCATCATATACCTGCCTTGCTTTACTGTGCTCCTCATCCCTCCTTTGACTGGGTCAATGGGTGTATTTCTCACAACCAATTAGATCTTCAAATTTACTCAGCGCAAATTTTAACAATCTTTGATGTTGAATGAGATTCTAAGAATTCCTGTTTTTAAAGGGAGGCAGTTTATTTCTTGTAGGTAAAAAGCATTCAAAATGATTCAGGATTAAAGAACCTTTATTTTTAGAACAACTATGGCTATAATTTGCATCTAAGACCGCACCAAGTTATATGTAAGCTTTCCTTTGGATTAATAGCCAAATTTGTATAAATCACAAAGAAGAACACCTTCTGTTACATTTATTTTGTTTTGGCTCCCACAAGGCCCAAGAGGACCAGAGTCTTGTTCTGTTTATCTTTGAATTCCCATTGGTACTTACATGGGGGAGTGGTTGACCAAAAATATAGTACAAGGAGGTTTAATTCTGTAAAAATTAGTTAACTCAGAAACATCATTAAAATGGAGTCAGGAAGTTTTGGCATGGGAAGTTCCCCTGTCCTACCCCTCCAAATCAATTGTGGACACAACAGAAGAGATGAACTTGACTGTGACTATGGATGCCACTCTATACTCTTCTAGTTGGAAGAAGAGATGCTTTCTGCACTCCCTGCCTCACCCCACCAGGCAACAGCTTAGCCAATGAGAAGCCAGTACACTTCAAACTCCCAGTTTCTTCCAGTGGACTTTTAGTTCATAACAGCCTTTCCAACTTACCCCTTCTCTCCTTAAAAAAAAGCATGCCTCACTCAGGGCACCCGTGTGGCTCAGTGCACTGAGCTGTCCCACTCTCAATTTTGACACAGGTCACAATCTCATGGTTGTGGGATCAACCCCACTCTGCACTGGGCATGGAGCCTGCTTGGGATTCTTTCTCCCTCTGCCCCTACCCTGATTGCACACTAGCACATATGTGCTCTCTCTCAAAAAAAAAAAAAAAAAAAAAAAAGCATGCCTCTCCCTTGTTACCCAGACTTGCCTACAGTTTTGCTGCAGCTTGTTTGTCCCCGATTGCAATTCTATTTTATTGAAAAATAAAACCATCTTTTGCTGGTAAAATAACTGGCAGTATCTATGAGGTCACCAATTCAAAGCAGACAGTATGGTCTCTTCTCTTCCATGCTTAGGAATGGTTCCTCCTCCCTTAATTCTGTTAGGGTCACAGGGGCAGGGAAGATGCCATGAAGCATGGATGCAGGAAACATGGATTCTAGTCCTGGTACTGCAGACTTACAGTGTCTGGCCTTAGGTGCGCATCTTCAGGAGAGGATTGAAGAGGCAATCTATTACCTTGTTACCCAAGATGCAGTCTGTGCAAGCTGGTAAGCAATGCAGAAACTCAGGTCCTGCTCCAGACTATGGACTCAGAATCTGCCTTTTTTAGCAGGACTCCTTTAGCAGGACTTATGAACGCACATTAACAATGCACATTAACGGATGCAAGTTAACGTTTGATGTGTAAGTCAAAAGCTTTTTCCAGTTCTCAGTGCTGCTCCCTGCTGAGCCAGCTTCATATTGCCTGGATATGAGCTCCCTCTTCTGGCTCAGAAATTAAATACTTTCTCTAGGAAATACTTCTGATCCATTTCTGCTATTTTTTTTTTTTAAGGGTTTCAAATGGGGCTTGAAGTTCCAGCACCTAAACAGAGGCATAATGGCTCCTATAGCATGTGTATGGGACCTTGAGTCTCCTCCTAGTTTTAAAATTGAACAACACCTACTGTCTGGGGCAGGGGGGCCCATGCCCTCTCCAACCTAGATGGCTCTCTGATTCCTCCTGCCAAGGAGTCCACTTTCCCCATTGCTCAGCCTTGTCATTTCTGTGGGTTTTTTTTAAATTTTAATTTATTTTTGAGAGAGAGAGCGAGCGAGCAAGCATGAGTGGGGTAGGGGCAGACAGGCAGAAGGAAACCAAGAATCCAAAGTAGGCTCCAGGCTCCCAGCTATCAGCAAAGAGCTCAATGTGGGGCTTGAACCCACGAACTGTGAAATCATGACCTGAGCTGAAGTCAGAGCTTAACCCACTGAACCCCCCAGGTGCCCCAGGTCATTTCTGCTTTAACAAAGCAAGGAGAGATGAACAAACAGTGCCTGAGCTGGCAGGCTGATGATGGGGTAGTCACCAGCCAGCTCAGACACCTGATGTCATTAGTGTAACTGGCTGTCTAGCAAAGACCTGGCCAATTCCAGCCTCATCCCAGACAAGCTATGCCTAATGCTCTTAATTCTCATTATTTGTCTACATCAAGACTTCTCAACATTGGCACCAACATTTGGGCCCAGATAATCTTCTTGTAAGGAGATGTCATGTGCACTGTAGGATGGTTAGCAGCATCCCTGGCCTCAACCCACCAGATGCCAGTATCACCCCCTCTTCCAAACACACACACAGTCATGACCATAAATATGCCTCCAGATGCTGCCAAATGTCCCCGGGAACAGGCTCTAGATTCAGACTTCTTGGTCTTTCTAATCAATGGAAAATGTTCAGGGGCTTCTATGTATAAGGTTCTAGGTTACCCGAAGTGCAGAGTCAGACACTGTTTCCCTCCCCAGAGCACTGGTGGAGAGGGAGCAGGTAAGCAGGGTGGGAGGAAAGCCAAATACAAGAGAATAGCAGCAAACAAGAGAGGATTAGTTGAGCAAGGATATAATTGTTCCACTGTGTTGTAGCACTTTTATACTCTAGAGATCACTTGCCTCAGTCTCCCAAAGACTCTGGTTGGGCTGCATTCTCACTACAGGCTGAGGAAGTTGACACACAGAGAGGTTGTCACTTGCTCACCATGCATGACCCACAAGGGTTGTATGTATAAAGATGGTGTACACAGTAAGACATGACTTCAATTTAAGCTGGACTGTGGAAGGTGGAAACGTTTCAAAATGGGAGGTTTGGAAAGGGGATGCCCAACGTCACTGATTTTCAACTTTTCTGCTACACACATGGATAATATCCACCCTAACAACGTACCAAAGAGGCACACCAGGTTTGTATATAATCCCTACTCCCCACCCCCTCTCTTTCCCTCAGGGAGGCAAAGAAAGCACTTTAAGAATTCATAATTGTCACAGTTCTTACCACTCAGGGTGTGTGTATGTGTGTGTACACTCTCTCTCTCTCTCTCACACACACACACACACACATACACTTGCCTATTTAATCACTCAGGATATTCATGTGCATGAATGCACATGGGTTCTGGGGGTGCCGTGGCATAGGCAAGGTTACTCTCAAATTCTAACCCCCCTCCCCATCTAGCTCCACCTTTTCTCTCCTGCTCAAGGAAGCACAGCAGAACCTCGTGAAAGTACTGTTAGTCATCCTCAATCTTCTTGGGACCACTCACACCTGATCTGCCTTTGTCAGACTGTCACGACTTCTGGGCTGAATCTCCCTTTTTTCTTTCTTTTCCAATTTTTATTTACATTCTAGTTACTTAACATTCAGTGCAATAATGGTTGCAGGAGAATTCAGGGATTCATCACTTACCTACAACACGCAGTTCTATGTGGAGCAGAAAGCAGAAGCCGCACACAAGTGGTAGTTGAAATGGTTACTTTTATGGAGACAATTTTAGGAGAAGCCAACTGATCACATTTCATTTTATGAAGCTGGTGATCTCTGGAGTTCAGTGACATGGTAGCAAAGGATGTGGGTACTGTCGCAGATAGCATCTATTAGGGCATGTATCCAAATCTCAAGGCCTCAAAGGCAGGTGGAGGAGTGGACATTGAACAGCACACTGATTACACAGGTGGCTTTTGTAGTCAGGCAGACTGCACTTGAATCCCACTTGTTTCTGTGTTCCCTTAAAACAGCTTAACCAGTCTTTTGCCTTCATCTCTAAAATGGCTGGTAGTGAGGATGGACTGAAAATGCGTATTGATTTGTAGAGGGTTCAAGATAGCACCCGTACATGGCAAAAACAAACACAAAGACATACTGATAAATTAACATTCTGGCTGTATAAAGTCACAGCTTTCATGCTGAGGATCAAATGAGCCTTTCCAAAAGAGCCACACGTTGAACTATATCTAAAAAGCAGACACTTTTGAATAATCAGTGAGTCCTAACATTCCTGCAAGCTTGGTTAACAATAAGGCTTCTTACATGTTCCTGTTGCACTGTTTTATAGAATGGTGCACTGTGCATTTTGACAACAGTGCTTTATGGGCCTGTTCTATGGCAGGCACTCCGCTGGGTTCTGTACATTATTTTACTTTGTTTGATCAGCAAAGGCCCTGGGCTCCAGGCAATATGATGGAGAGCCTGAATTGCAAAGCTATGATTTAGATGCCACGTTTCTTGGTAGAATTAGAGTCAGTTCTGCACTAAACCTTAGTTTCATTTCTAAACTCCAGAGGCTGATGGGTACAAAAAATGAGAAGCCAGTAGGGGCAGCTTGGGATGGGTCTCACCCAAATGCAATGGGAAAGCACCTTGTACTTGCAGAGTTTGAAGCAAGGATGTTTATATAATCAGAAATGTGTTTTAAAATGATATCTTGGCTACTCCTAGGAGACCATTTCATAAGATGTCAGTGTAAAGCTCTCAGCACTGAAAATACTCCCAAACCTTCTTTCGTCAGCCCAGACCTACACTCTAAACCAACAGTCTACCTGTTACATCCTATTGGTGTTAAAAAGGTGTATCTGACTTAATATGAGCAAAGCAGATTCTGAATATTCCTCCAGCCCCCACCTCAGAAAAATAATGTCTCTGTCTATCCACTGGCTTTAAGTTAAAAAATTTAAGTGCCAGTCCTATGCTCCCCTTTACTTCATGACCCACATGCAATCCACCACCAGGTGCTGCCAGCTCTCCAAGTGAGGGAGGTCTCCGTTATCTCCATTCCAGTGTGCTGCCACAACCATCCTCTGCTCTGGGCCTCTGCAGACCTAACTGGCTTTCAGCTTCCAATCCACTGGCCACAGACAGATCTTTTAACATCCAAGTCTATGTTCCTCTAAACTTCCTGGTCTTCCCTTTGTTCATTGGTGTAAATTTCTTACTCTATGGGCTCTTGCATGATGGGCTCCTCTTTCATCTACCCTTTGCTCACCAGGTTCAGCCGCACGGACATTTCTTTTCCAGTCTCTGGGCCTTTGTGGCCCTGTGCCCTCTGTGGGGAACAACCACCCCCAGCTCATGGCATAGCAGTAACTTCTCATTGTTTGGTTCAAAGAAATTCCTGCTTGTTGTGACTCAAGTGGCCTCCCACAGTTATTTATCAGCCTTTACTTTCTTTGATATGCTTGTCACAATCTAATTCTTTTCTACCTGTTGTAGCAGATAGACCCTAAGGTGGAGCCCATGATCCTGACCTGTGGTACACATGCCTTTGTGTGATCCCATCCTCTCAAGTGTGGGATTGCAACCATGGGTTAGAAGCAACCCGTGATTTCTTCTAAGCCACAGAATATGGTGCAAGGGATTATGCTACATAAGAATGTAATGTCTGCCTTGCTAAGAGAATCTCTGTCCTGGTGGCTTTGAAGAAGCAAGCTGCCAGGTGTGAGGTTCCATATAGGCTGCAGGGAACTGGATGCTACCAGTGACCATATGGGCTTGGATGTGGATCCTTGCCCAAGTGAGCCTCAAATGAGAACCCAGCCCTGGCAACACTGTGCTTGTCTTGCAAAGGACCCAGCTGAGCCAGGACTCTAAGACACTGAAAATGTGAGATAACATATGTTCTTTTAAGTCTATAGTTTGTGGTAAACTGTTACACAGCAACAGTTAATATACTTGTAAATGACTCCTGTGTTAGAAAGTGAACTTCAGGACCAGGGACCTTTTCATTTTTCATTACTGAAGCCTCAGAACCCAGCTGGGTAGATAGCACAGACAGATAATAGCAGACACTTGCATGAAGAAAAGAAACATTTAATAAACACCAACTGTTAATATTGGCAAGAATGGGTAGCTGTTATTCTCGAGGAGAGGTAAAACCACCTTTGGGGACAGGCATGGTGGTCATGGGATTCAGAAGTTTCCAGATTAAGGCCTTTATACTCTATCACAGGAAGCAGGCTTATTATTTTGTCTGCCCAGGAAATATTTCCTCTCCTCACATTCCTTTGGGAATATGCACCCCACCCTAGGTGAAACCTGTGGACCTGACCTAAACTGTCCCTGGTTCGCATGAACCAGCTCTGCCCTATCAGCATAGCCTAGCCTCCTGGCCACTGTGATTAGCTCAGGGTTGCTCACATGACCTAAGTCTGTCCAATCAGAGCCAAGCCCAAAACACTGGCTTGTACTGTGGTAAAAGAGCAGCTTCCTTGCCAGTGCAGAGTGGTGACTGTAAGGTTGATGTAAAACCAGAGCTGCTGGGACCTTCACATAAGGAGGGCCTGACCAGAAAAGCAGCTCACACGGAGGAAAGTAGTGCTGAGGGATGAAGGGAGAGAGATGCCTCAAGGTGCCACTTGAGCGCCTGAATCCAGCAGTGGCTTTTTAGTCAAGTGAAATGAACTTCCCCTTCCGCCCCCTACTTTTTAAAGCCACCTTGGGTGAAGTGTCTATCATAAAGGCTGTTACCTGGGATCTGCCATGAAAAGCAAGAGAAAGAATAAGAAGTTCTGATGTCTAGAGGGTGAAATAAAGAGTTAAGAAGCTCACCTAAATAAATATTTAATAAAATGCCACAGTAGGCCACTGAAGTAGAAATCCCATGGGATTTTAAAAGCTGGTGTAATCTTTTACCATTTTCATAGGACTTTTTGCAGATGTGGCTTAACAAAATAAGTTCTTTAAAACAATACAAAAGTGTCAAGTGCAAATACTTTAAAAAGTAATAGCACTTAACAGGACTCAACATGAAAACTATGCCTTTAGGCTTTTTCAAAAGTGCCCCTGGCCATAAAGTTAACTTTGGGCTATTTTCCAGCTTTGTCTGAGAGGCCATAATTACCAATTTGCTAGTTTTTCTGATAAAAAGCTAATAAGGCAGAAGAGCTTGTTCTGTTTTGGATCACTTCCCCCACCTTGTTTCAATAAAGTGATGAAATAAACAGCTTCCAAATTTCAGAAAGAAAGAAAGGAAGGAAGGAAGAGGGGAGGGAAGGAAGGAA
Organism: Hyaena hyaena; assembly: GCF_003009895.1. Classification (NCBI taxonomy): domain Eukaryota; kingdom Metazoa; phylum Chordata; class Mammalia; order Carnivora; family Hyaenidae; genus Hyaena; species Hyaena hyaena. The sequence continues at coordinate 95,828 of NW_024080720.1, read as the reverse complement.
AAAAGTAGGGAGGGAAAGAAGGAAATTAGAAGGAAAAAAAAGAAAAGAATGGAAAAGAAAGGAAAGAAAAGAAAAAAGAAAAAAAATCCACAGTTGCCCCAAACTGGGCCCTTGGACACAAGATCTGAGTCTTTGGGGTCAAGCTGCCAGCTGTAAGGGCTCAGAACTAGGGCCAAAGTCAAGACCGCACGTTGAGGAGAAGGAGTGAAAGGGAGGAGGAGCTGCCAAGCCACTGCAGAGGGTGGGTCAGCCAGCAGAACCACAGGGAGTCAAGAGCAACAATCCCCAAGTTGGCCCCTGTGGGACCCTACAAAAAAGTGAACAGGCTAGAGGACACATCCAGGGATTGCCTGACCACCCAGCCGCCTTCTGAATATAATCCCAAGGGCTGAGTATGATCCACAGCCTTCAAGAAGTGCTTGGAAAAAGCTCTGGCTCCGCTCAGCTGGTCATTCCTGGTAGAGCCCCTCTAAGTTTTCAGACTTCAGAGTCAGCTGACAGTCGCCACCGGAGTTTTGTTGTGTTAATAGTCTGTTTGGTAACAAGAGGAAATGGTTAGCCCTAGGGTCTCTTTATTATTTTTTATTTAAAATTTTTTAAATGTTTGTTTACTTTTGAGAGAGAGAGACAGAGCACGAGTAGGACATGGGCAGAGAAAGAGGGAGACAGAATCTGAAGCAGGCTCCAGGCTCTGGGCTGTCATCACAGAGCCTGATGTGGGGTTCAAATTCACAAATAGTGAGATCATGACCTGAGCCGAAGTTGGATGTTTAACCAACTAAACCACCCAGGCACCCCGTTTATTTATTTTTGAGAGAGAGAGATAGAGTGCAAGTGGGGGAGAGGCAGAGAGAGAGGGAGACACAGAATCCAAAGCAAGGTCCAGGCTCTGAGCTGTCAGCACTGAGCTGACGTGGGGCTCGAACCCACAAACCGTGAGATCATGACCTGAGCCAAAGTTGGAGGGTTACCCAGGGATAGGGCCCCTTTAAAGAGCTTGAGTTTGGTGGACCAACACACATTCCCAAGGCCCTGCTTGCAGATTTATACCACAAGAGCTGAGAAAACAGAGCACTCCATCTTCCAGCCTCCCTGCCAGTTTAGAGCAGCCAAATGACACAATTCTAACCAAGGGGAGAGAGCCTAGGAAAAATTGCACTTACTTGATTAAAAGGGTCAGACTCAAGTGGTGAGGGAGGTCTCATTTTTTTCTCCCTTCATCCTGCCTTGAATGTTCTTGGGTGTAGCCAGAGCCACAACAGCTTTCTTGTGGCCATGAGGTGACAAACCAATGGGCTGAGGATAGCAACACCAAAAGACAGAAGATGGCCAGCCGGTATGTAGATGACACCATGCAATTAGTCCATTTTCATAAGTAAGGACACCTTATAGTTTTATTTCTTTTTCTCTTTGTCAAAAGTTTTAGTCATGTGCTACCTTTCATTTTAAGGTCAAGATCCCATTTGCATCATGGAATAAAGTGGACAGTTCCTCTTTCTTCCCCCTATGCTTTGAATCATTTAACAAGAGGTTTCTTGAGTTTAAGAATTCACTAGTGCAAGGGTTTTCAGGGGACAACTATTTTTATAATAATATAACATGCTCAATACCTTTTTGGCTCTCATTCTCCACATAGGAACAGTGGAGGTTTTTTTTTTAAAGTTTATTTTTGAGAGAGAGAGAGACAGACAGACAGACAGACAGCACAAGTGGGGAAGAGGTAGAAAGAAAGGGAGACAGAGGATCTAAAGGATCTCTGCTGTCAGCACAGAGCTCACTGCGGGGCTTGAACTCATGAACCGTGAGATCATGACCTGAGCTGAAGTCTGAAGTTTGACCTACTAAGCCACCCAAGTGCCCCAACAGTGGAGTTATCACAGTATATATGGAACATGTGCATGACTCCATGAACCAATATTCTCCAAATGAGCAATGCATGAAGTTACAAAAACATGCACCATAGAAGATCTAATAAAAATGCAAGACATAACAGATTTTAATATAATGAAGTACAAAAAGGTCACATTTCAGTTAACCTTTGAGAAACTACTATGTATTGAGTTTTGGTATACTATCAAAGAAGAACATCCACAGTCATCTGAAAAAGCTTTTCCTCTCTTTGTCAGCCACACATTTGTGAGGCAAAGTCTGCAAAACCCAGCTGACCTCTATTAAGGCAGACATTAAAGATATTTGTGAAATGTAAACCAAGGTCACTCACTTATTTTGCATTGGGAAAATGTTATTTATAAAGATGTTATTTGTATCAACTGATAAAACTGTTCTTTTTAAAGGAATAAATATTTTTAAAATACGTTGTTAATTTCTACTACAGTAATTGTTGACACATTTAAACCACATGAACAAAAACTTGGGGAGACTCAGTAGTTTCAAGAAGGTAAAATGGGTCCAGAAAACAAAAAAGCTTGAGAACCACTGCCCTAATGAAAACAATGGGTCCAAGTGTCTTGCTTGGGAGGAGAAGGGGGCTATAAGGAGATCAAGGAGAAATCTTGGGTATCTTTTCTTTTATGTTTATTTTTGAGAGCAAGAGCATGCGCATGAGAGAGAGCATGTGAGAGCAAGCAGGGGAGGAGAGAGAGAGAGGGAGACACAGAATCAGGGGAGTAGAAGAAAGAACGAGGGAGATACAGAATCCGAAGCAGGCTCCAGGCTCTGAGCTGTCAGTACAGAACCCGATGTGGGGCTTGAACCCACAACGGTGAGATCGTGACCTGAGCCAAAGTTGAACACTCAACCGACTGAGCCACCCAAGCACCCTTCTTGGATATCATTTTAATCTCTTCGCTGATAAATAGGTGGTATTTAGATTTTGCTACTTCCTGTGGTATAGCAGAGCAGGTTCAGAAACAGAGAAAAATTTTGGCTCAGAAACATGGTTCAATAAGCCAAATTTTGGCTAATATTTTTCCTTTTATCTCCTTTGAAACAGATAGTGATCAAAACAATTTATGAGAAGCTGAATGTAACTCCACAGACATCAACCAAACAATCCTATGACAACCACCCCTGAGCCATTTTTTTTTTCCAGGAACTTATTTTATTTTATTTTACAAATAGTTTATTGTCAACTATATAACACCCGGTGCTCATCCCCACAAGTGCCCTGCTCCATGCCCATCTCCCCCCTCGCCCCCCACACCCATGAGTCCTCAGTTTGTTCTCAGCATTCAAGAGTCTCTCATGGTTTGCCTCTCTCCCTTTCCCCCACCATTTCTCCCCTTCTTCTCCCCCATGGTCCTCTGTTAAGTGCCTCCCAATCCTCCTATACATGCAAACATATGATATTTGTCCTTTTCTGCCTGACTTATTTCACTCAGCGTAACACCCTCAAGGTCCATCCATGTTGCTACACATGGCCAGATTTCATTATTTCTCACTGCCATGTAGTACTCCATCGTATAGATAAACCACATCTTCTTGATCCATTCATCTGTTGATGGACACTTAGGCTCTTTCCATGTTTTAGCTATTGTGGAGAGTGCTGCTATGAACATTGGGGTACATGTGCTCCTATGCCTCAGCATTTCTGTATCCCTTGGGTAAATTCCTAGCAGTGCTATTGCTGGGTCATAAGGGAGTTCTATTGTTAGTTTCCTGAGGAACCTCCACACTGTTTTCCAGAGGGGCTGTACCAGTTTACATTCCCACCAACAGTGTAGGAGGGTGCCCGTTTCTCCACATCCTCGCCAGCATCTAGAGTTCTCTGATTTGCTCATTTTAGCCACTCTGACTGGCGTGAGGTGGTATCTCAGTGTGGTTTTGATTTGTATTTCCCTGATGAGGAGGGATGCTGAGCATCGTTTCATGTGTCTGTTGGCCATCTGGATGTCCTCTTTGGAGAAGTGTCTGTTCATGTCTTCTGCCCATTTCTTCACTGGGTTGTTTGTTTTTCGGGCGTGTAGTTTGGTGAGTTCCTTATAGATTCTGGATATTAACCCTTTATCTGATATGTCATTTGCAACTATCTTTTCCCATTCCGTTGGTTGCCTATTAATTTTCTGGGTTGTTTCCTTGGCTGTGCAGAAGCTTTTAATCTTGATGAGGTCCCAACAGTTTATTTTTGCTCTTGATTCCCTTGCTTTTGGGGATGTGTCAAGTAAGAAGTTGCTGCGGTGGAGGTCAAGGAGGTTGTTTCCTGCTTTCTCCTCTAGGGTGTTGATAGTTTCCTGTCTCACGTTCAGGTCCTTTATCCATTTTGAGTTGATTTTTGTGCATGGTGTGAGAAAATGATCTAGTTTCATTCTTCTGCATGTTGCTGTCCAGTTCTCCCAACACCATCTGTTAAAAAGGCTGTCTTTTTTCCATTGGATATTCTTTCCTGCTTTGTCAAAGATCAGTTGGCTGTATACTTTTGGGTCCACTTCTGAGTTCTCAATTCTGTTCCATTGGTCTATGGGTCTGTTTTTGTGCCAATACCATACTGTCTTGAGGATGACAGCTTTGTAGTAGAGGCTGAAGTCTGGGATGGTGATACCTCCCGTTTTGGTTTTATTTTTCAGTATTACTTTGGCTATTCGGGGTCTTTTGTGGTTCCATACAAATTTTTGGATAGTTTGTTCTAGTTTTGAGAAGTATGCTGGTGCAATTTTGATTGGAATTGCATTGAATGTGTAGAGTGCTTTAGGTAGTAATGACATCTTAACTATATTTATTCTTCCTATCCATGAGCATGGAATGTTTTTCCATTTCTTTGTGTCTTCTTCAATTTCCTTCATAAGTTTTCTATAGTTTTCATCATACAGATCTCTTGTATCCTTGGTTAGGTTTATTCCTAGGTATTTTATGGTTTTTTGTGCAGTTGTGAATGGGATCAGTTTCTTGATTTCTCCTTCTGTTGCTCCATTGTTGGTGTATAAAAATGCAACCAATTTCTGTACATTGATTTTGTACCCTGTAACTTGGCTGAATTCTTGGATCAGTTCTAGTAGGCATCTGGTGGAGTCTGTCGGGTTTTCGATGTAGAGTATCATGTCATCTGTGAAGAATGAAAGTTTGACTTCCTCTTTGCCAATTCTGATGCCTTTTATTTCCTTTTGTTGTCTGATGGCTGATGCTAGGACTTCCAGCACTATGTTCAACAACAGTGGTGAGAGGGGACATCCCTGCTGTGTTCCTGATACCTCTGAGCTATTTTAAATTATACCCACTTCACATTTTATTTTCCAACATGAGTAACAACACGATAACACTTTGGTAAGAAGTTTAAGGGCTAGTCTACAGAAAAACAAAATTCAGGATATAGGTTCTTTTAGACCAAGGGGTGGCAAATCCCTTGGGCCAAATCCAGCCTGCTGCCTGTTTCTGTAAATAAAGTTTTACTGGAATACAGCCACGCTTGTTTTCTTATTGCCTACATTGCTTTTTGGCTACAGGAGCACAGCTGAGGAGTTACAACAGAAATCACATGGCCTGCAAAGCCTAAAATATTATCATCTGGGCCCTTACAGAAATTGTTTGCTGACTCCTGTTTTGGAGTCACTTTGGAATCTTGGTTAAGAGGCTTTAAAGTTAACTGACCTGCATTTAAGTCCCTTCTCTGCCACGATCTGCTTTGGGACTTGGCTTCATTTTGTTGTCATAGACTGGAGCTAGTACCTGCCTCACAAGGTGGTTGTGAGGATTACACAAACTTGGGCCTGGAAAGCACACAACAGAGTCCCAGGCACAGAGCAAGGGCTTGATGGGTGTTAGCTACTGTCATCAATTAAGCAAGAACTTAAATGAAGCACAATGGAGTCACATCCCATTTGGGACTTAGATTCTAAATTCAATGAGGAGAACGGATAAAAATCAAGCATTAAAAAAAAATCATCTCTAGGGGCACCTGGGTGGCTCAGTCAGTTAAGCATCCGACTCTTGATTTTGTCTCAGGTCATGATCTCATGGTTGTGGGATCGAGCCATGCACAGTGCAGAGCCCACTTGAGATTCTCTCTCTCCCTCTCTGCCCCTTTCCCACTCATGCTCACACACACTCTCTCTTTCAAAATAATTTAAAAACACATTTTTAAAAATCATCTCTGAAAATCCCTTATGAGGACAGTCCATTATAGACAAACATTGTCTCACAGTAATTTCAACATGGCTGGTTTTTTCCCCAGCATTTAAATACATCACTGTTCCTTCAGTGAAGGCCCCAGATGCAGTATAGCTGGCATTTAGGAGCCACAATGTAAGAACACAATCCACACAATCAAACACAAGATTCACACTCAGTATGGTGAGACACACACACAGACACACACACACACTCTGAAGAGCAAAGGCAATGAAGACAGATGGGAACAGCAGATTCATGGCTCCCTGTATCATCCGGAGGTACATGCATGCTGAGTGTTTCTAGCTGCCCCCCCAAAAAACCCCTTAATTTGAATTTTTGTAAATTTAATGGCATCTTTTAAAAGGAATCAGTAATAATTACTTCAGAGGGTTGCCATGACAACAAAATGAGTAATTATGTGTGGTGGTTGTTTGAAACTCCATTGTAAATTCCCATTTGATATCTGCTATAGATGGTAAACTATAAGGAACACCTGTCTCTCACAATTTTATTAACCAACCAATAATGGTTAGGGCATTATTTGTGAAAATCCCCCAAATGGTAAAGATCAAATTAGTGCAGTGACATGTATTTACCTGGGAGAAAACCAGTAGTTGACAAGGCTGGAGACCATCACGTAGGACACCATGATTGTACCCGACATGATGAGTGACACAAAGCTCAAGCCGCAGAGGACACAAAGCAGTGAGAGGCCACCCACAGAGATGACCAGTCCTAGAGGAAACCATAATTAGGAGAAGCATTCAGCTAAAACAGGTTGAAAGCTGCCAGACCCAAGGCCACTGTGCTTATGAGAGTTAACTCAGATTTTTTTAAGTGAGTAGATTTCCCATAAAGATACAGATTTCCACCATCATTTAAAAAGGAGGTAACCTAGCCACCCAACTGGGCATCACTGCAAGGCAAATACCCTTTTCCTTGCCTTGGTAGTGGTGAAATAACTCAGAACTCCATCCTCATGGCTACAGTGATATAATATCAGGGATGGACCTTGCAAAGGAAGGAAATCAGACAATATAAACGGATGTGCTACTGTTTTACAAAGACTTGCAAAATCCCGGATCAGTGTTTTTCCAAGTGTGGCCAACAACCACTGTATCAGAATCAGATACAATAGGAAGGCTTGAGAAAAATTCTGATTTTTGGACCCCACTCTAGAACTACTAAGAACAATCTCTGGATGGGGCCTGGAAGTCTCTATCTTCAAAAACACAAGTAAGACTTATATACACTCAAGTTCCAGACTACTGTTCTAAAGGCTTTATACATGCTGTTCATCCTGTTTAGAAAGTCTTTCCTTCCCCAAAGGAAACAAGAGTTGTTACATATCTTTAAATCCTGTCTTTTGTAAAACTTTGCATGGAACCACCAAAATGCAAGGGCTCCCTTCCCCTCCCTAAATTTACTTTTGCTACAGTACTCATTCATTCCTCCACTCATTCATTCATCGCTCTATCCATCAACATTATTGAACAGCTACTCTGTGAGGCTGTATTCTGCTCATCTGCCTATGATGCTTACTTTCTCCTTCAAGTATAAATTGCCTTATCTACAGTTCCCTGGGCAGGGAAACAATTCTGGGTGGTCTTAGCTCTGGAAAGTTGTAGGATAAATCAGAGGGGATTGCCTGACCCAATGGCAACCACCTCTTTGGCTAGTATTTTATGGTTTGTGATCTGAGACGAAGAGGCAAACTGAGCTCATCAGATCTGCTTTCTCAGCAATTTTATCTTAGCAACAAAAGGAGAAGTTGACATTTGGCAGTGTGACTTCAGGAGGAAAGGTGAAGAAGGGGAACACTAATACCTAGCAAGGCACCTGGCATGCAACAGGTGTTCAATAACTAGTTGTGGAATAAACAGACTGTTACCATTTATGTAGAAGCTACTAGGTGCCATGGGCTGTGCTAAATACTTTATGGAACTATGAGTTTCAATCCTTACAACAATGCTTTGACTCCCATTCTACATATGAGGAGTTTGAGGTTCAGAAACGGTAGATAACTTGTCCAAAATTGTGCTGGTGAAGGTAGGATTCTAATGTAGACTCCAGAGTCCATCTTTTAACTACTCTGATAATCTGCCTTGGTCACTGTAATTTTTCAAGAACAGGAATCTTTCATACAAGTGGCAGGTGCCAAATAAATACTATGCTCCCAACGGAATCATTTTCCAAGGGGGTGAATAGACGAGCAGGATACCTTCCAGTAAAATGACTCCCACAAGAGCAGCCAGGGAGGTAAGCACCACAAGCAGCAGGAAGAATCCAACAGGAATGGCCGACACAGCAACAAACACCAGCATAGTGAGGGCCAAAAAAGGATGCCTGTCCAGGTACTGACCCACCGGAGACTTCAGAAAGGCAACCACCTGTTGGCAAAGGAGAAAGAGCCAGATTGAACACCATGTCTGAACCCTAGGTTGATGGACTCATCTGAGCTGCAGGAAGTATATAACCAAAGGCCATAAAGTTGGATGGCTCATAAGTAATGTAACAAGTCAACAACACTAACAATTCTCCCAAGACATGAGTCACCCTGGCAATAGCTTAAGGCAGCTGTAGACAGATGGCAGGTTTGAGGGTCCCACCTCAACTTTAAGTCTTGTGAAAGTAGGAAAGACCTGGTCATGGCTCTACTGTTTAACACACACCCCCTCAGAAGAGGCTCTCAGCATATGCACACATGGATGTAAGGTACACACAATTTATCTCCTACTTCACAGCTGAAGTTTCATAGTTGAGGCTACTGAAGCACAAAGAGGTTAAGTTCGAGCTACTTGGCATTACCTGGGGGCTTGTTAGAAATGCAACATCTCAAGCCCTCCCCTACACCTGCTAAATCAGATGCTGATTGTTTCTCATGTTTATCTATTTTTGAGAGAGAGTGCAAGCAGTGAGGGCAGAGAGAAAGGGAGATAGAGGATCCAAAGCTGGCTCTGCACTGATAGCAGAGAGCCTGATGTGGGGCTTAAACTCACTAACCATGAGATCATGACTTGAGGCGAAGCCGGATACTTAACCTACTGGGCCACCCAGGTGCCCCCAGATGCTGATTTTTAATGAGATCCCCAGGTGACTTGTATACACATTAATGTCTGAGAAGCAAAGACTAGCCTAGAGTCACAGTTTCCAAGTGACAAAATCTAGGCATCCAAAGCTGAATCTCTTCATTGTTAATGTCTAATGTGTGCAATGGCTTCACCTTGTTAGGAAAAAATGCTTTTATTTTGTCAACTTGGATACCACAGTCAGGACATAGCCTCATGACTCCTGCAAACTTATGCTGTGTTAATATAACAAGCTAACTTCCTTCACCAGGCAAAAGAGTTTTTGGATCTGGCTCAACGGGAGAGGGCTGCTTTAATAAAGAACTGGTCCTAGACAAGGCTTCTCCCCTTTTCTTAAGCCCCATGCTGTCTCTCTCCTCACTACTGACATGTTGGTTTCAGTTCCCTTAAAATGTTCCATCAATAACTTTTCCCCATTGAAACTGGTCCTTCCCAGGTCTCATTCCTCAGGACCTTGCAGGCCAGCAGCTGAAATGAAGAGGAAATTCAAGCTACAGTGATCATGGATGCCACTATCCCAAACACCCAAAATACACGTGTCTCTTAATGACCCCAATGGTGGGAATCTGGAGGCAAGCTGGAAGGCAGGAGGGTTTTGTAGTTCAAGTTGATGGTGATCAAAATACAGAGCTCATGCTGCATAACTAGAAAAGGCTGTTGTTCCAAGAAGCCACTGCCCTTGGTCTTGAGACTACAGCACTGCCTCCTTAGAAGTCTCCAGGCATGACCAACTTCACATCCTGTCAGGCCACAAAAATAGCATAATGCCCACTGGCTATGCTGCCTCTAGCTCCTCCTATCTGAGAAAAGCTACCAGATTTAGCTATTCAACTTCTCTAGCCAGAGGTGACTGCACTAGGAATGCCCAGCTCACATAATCAGAACCCAATGAGATTCTCCAATTAAGGCAGCTGACAGGAGGGGCCAAGGGAGTGGGGCTGGTCCCTGGATCTGTCTTCAGTCTTGACTGCTTTCCAGCTCTGGTCCACATACATTCTTTCTTTCTTTCTTTCTTTATTTTATTTTTCTGAGAGAGAGACAGCGTGAGCAGGGGAGGGTCAGAGAGAGAGGGAGACACAAAATCTGAAGCAGGCTCCAGGCTCTGAGCTAGCTGTCAGCATAGAGCCTGACGTGGGGCTTGAACCCAAGAACCGTGAGATCATGCCCTGAGCTGAAGTCAGAAGCTTAGCCAACTGAGCCACCCAGGCACCCCTCGAGTCCACATATATTCTTATTAACTCTCTCCAACCACCCAAGGCATCATCTGACTGACTGAACTGTTTTCTATGATCCTTATAATCAAGAGACCCAGTAATCACAATGGGGAGCAGATGACGAGGGAACACCTGAATGCCAGGCTTATGAGTTTACACCCAGACCATCCACATGTGGCTATTGTGGACTTGAAATTTGGCTGATAAACTCGATTTTTAACTTAGTTTTAAATTTTAAAATGGATATATGCTTCAATCACAGGAACATTTTTAATTACATTTCAAATCAGATACGTTTCAAATAAACTTTCAATTTTATGAAATTTTTGTAAATCTCAATAGAGATGATGTATTTTCAATGGATAGTTAGTATCTGAATTGAGATGTGCAATAAGTTTATTAAAAAATGTAGACTGGGGCAGCTGGGTATCTCAGTCGGTTGAATGTCCAACTCTTGGTTTCGGCTCAGGTCAGGTCATGATCTCATGGTTGTGGGATCCAGCCCTGAGTCAGCTCCAGGCATGAAGCCTGCTTGAGACTGATCTCTCTCCTTCTGCCCCTTCCACTGCTCGTGCTGGCGCACGCTCTCTCTCTCGCTGTCTCTCAAATAAAAAAAATAGGGGTGCCAGGGTGGCTCAGTTGGTTGAGCGTCCGACTTTGGCTCAGGTCGTGATCTCATGTCTCATGGGTTCGAGCCCCATACTGGGATCTGTGCTGACAGCTCAGAGCCTGCTTCATATTCTGTGTCACCCTCTCTTTCTCTCTACCCTCCCCCACTCGTACGGTCTCTCTCTCTCTCTCAAAAATAAACATTAAAAAGTTTTAAAAATAAAGTAAAATTTTTAAAAAAACCTTGAAAAATGTAGACTATCTCATCACTAATTTTTTATATTATTACATAGTGAAATTATACTGTTTTGGATGTTTGGGGTTATAAAAATATATTACTAAAATTAATTTTACATTTCTTTTCATGCTTTTTAATAGGACTACTAGCAAATTTAAAACTCTATATACACGTTGCACAATACTTCCATTGTAAAGCACTTGTTTAAACTTTATCTAGAAAAAAAAATCAAGAGACAAACTGCTGGCATTTGAGCAGGACTATGATATAATCAAAGCATTAATTTAAGGTATATGAACCTGACAGTCATGTGCAAAAGGCAGTTATGAGGATTTGTCTGAAATCAGGCAAGAGACACTGATGGGCAAATCTAGGCTGATGGCAATATGAAAGTGGGATGACAAGAGAAAAATCAATAGGACTTGGGGACACTTTGGCTTGGGGATCCAAAAGGAGAAAAGCAGGTGTTCTTCAAGACCCTAAAGGAATCTCTTTTTTATTAGCCTCTTCTGAGTGAGGGTCCTACAACCAAGAAACAGTCATTCAGATATGCAGAGGGACCATTTTAAGATGCAATTAAGACCAGAAATTGTCTTCCCCTAGGAAGTATGGCCCTACTCATGCCAGTCTGCCATAGTAGGGGAGGATATAACTCAGTTACACCTAATAATAATACAGGAGCACCTGAGTGGCTCAGTCGGTTGAGCATTCAACTCTCAATTTCAGCTCAGGTCATGATCTAAGGGTTGTAGGATCAAGTCCCACATTGGGCTCCATGCTGAGCTTGCTTAGAATTCTCTCTTTCTCCCTCTGCCGTTCTCCCCCCACTCTCTTGCTAATATAAAAAAAAGAAATTAAAAAATAATAGAGAATCTTCATTACACTCAGGCACCAAGCACTGTTTTAAGTATTTTCAATGTATTTCCTCATTTATTTCTCCCTACAATGCTCATAGGCAGGTAAGGAGGAACTTTATTTAGAGCCAGGGAATTAGAACATAGCAATTAACTTCTCATTCATGTCAATAGAAGGGGATACAATGGGAGGATGGAAAGTGGGACATCTTACTATTCAGTAACATGAACTGCAATTTTCTATCTCCATCCTGGAAGCAGGCACAGGTCATCCACCTTGGATTTTACAGGCCAGGTGCAGTGCTGAAGAACTCAGGAATTCCAGGCTGGGACAGAGTAGCACCATTATGTGCCAGGCTCTGTGCTACAGCTTTCCTAAACAGCTCCTGACATCATCCTCACAACAAATGAGCCTGGCATTGCTTATTTCAGAGTGAGGTGATGGAGATTCAATGAGCCTAAGCAACTTGCCCAAGGTCAGACAAAGACAATTTATTTTAAACTGCACACATGAGTACGGCAGGTTCCAAAGTAGGGATAATGTGGCCAGTACTGAAGGACATGAAGGCTCCATATGGAACTATTCAGGAGACAGGCTAATTCCCTGCTGTCAGAATGCAAAAGACAATCAGTGTCCATTGACCCTTGTTACCAGAAGGGAGGAGGACAAAGGTGTCAGGATTATTTAAAACCACTGGTAAAGACCACTACAAGGTTCTGAGTAAGAGTTTATCCCAGACCTCGGTCCCTGGGTGCCCACTGGTATGTGATTCAGAGGTTAATTCAAAAATATCCTTTGTGGAAGGAATGGGCCAGCATGGGAGCAAACCTAGTGATAGGTAATCCACAAGTGAAGATGCCCTCAGGGGGCATCTGCCCAGTTCACGTTCCTTCTCTCTTCCCACCTCTCTGAACACTGCCCCCTCCCACAGTAGGTGTAGGTCCCTGAAATTATGTTTCTCTCCATGAAGAATGATGAAAAGTCCCTGCCCAGCTGCCACCAACCTGGCCACTGGTGACTTGGTCAAGCCTGATCCTAGGAATCAGAGATTCCCAGAGAAGGCCTCTTTGAAGGTTTCAGGGAGGGAGGCACAGGGAGTTGAAGGTGCCAGTCAAGGGAGTCACAATGGCCCACGTGAACGGAAGAGTTAAGAAAGCCAGGCTGTAAAGAATGAAGGTGATGCACAAGGAAAAGCTACAACTGGAAGCAACATGGCCCAGGAGGTGTTGAGAGTTACCTCTGACACCAGTGACCTGCCAGACCCTGATTCACTTCCTGCCCTCAGCTTCTCAGATAGCCTCCCATTTCCCCCAAAGTCCCAGCAGGTCTATTTGTTTGCTTAAGTTATTCTGAGCAGGTTTCTGACTCTCTCAGCCTAAAAGCAAGACAATTAAGACTTGACATTCCAGAGACTTCCTAGAAGAAATGATGGAGTTGTTTCACAAATACTCTGTGTGGAAGCAAATCTATCTGTTCTGTTCTGGAATTTAAAGGGCTAATTAACTCTGAGTAAAGGCTAAAATTGATTTGGGAGAAATAAATCATCTAAATATGCCCAAAACAAGGGTATGTTTATGTAAATTATGTCAATCTGATGGAAGTTTCTATAACACATTTTCTTACATTTTTGTTTTTTGTTGATAATTTCACCATTCAAAATGGCAGAAGTACTGTCTAGTGTTAAGTTTAAGAGGGCTGTGATGCGCCTTAAGAGAAAATACTTTATGGGGAGCCTGGGTGGCTTAGTCGGTTGAGCGTCTGACTTTCACTTAGGTCGTGATCTCGCGGTTCGTGGGTTCAAGCCCCGCGTCGGGCTCTGTGCTGACTGCCAGCTCAGAGCCTGGAGCCTGTTTCAGAGTCTGTGTCTCCCTCTCTCTCTGACCCTCCCCTGCTCATGCTGTCTCTCTCTCTCTCCTAGAAATAAATAAAAATTTAAAAAAAAAAAGAGAAAATACTTTGTTCAGGCAAGATTTATAGTGCTTCTGGCCATGAGTTTAATGTTAACGAATCAACAAAATATACCAAGTAGTCTTCAAACAGAAATACACATACAACAGGTTATATATTTATCAATTGATGAAAATGTTGTTACCATAAATTTGCCAGAACCTAATCCTGTAGTTTCCCTGGATAAATTGTGAATTCGTTGTTTGAGGTGACCTCATAGAACATAACACATATAATGAGAATCAAATGCACATGTAGATGAGCACAAGGACCTGTCCTACTAAAGCTAACTTTTCGTACAAGAGTCTCAGACTGCTGACTAGAAAGCTGCTTGGCCAATTTAAAAATAGCTTGCTAAATCCACCAAGAGGGCCAGAGGCATTTTGGGATGAGTCCAGGAAAGATCTCTACAGAATATATTGCTGTAGACTGCAAAGTGCTATCTCTTCAAATAGACCTTACGGGAATTGTGCTAATACAAAAACCAGATCACATACCAGTTCATTTTGTTACATATATGTACGTACTTTATGGATATACTGCATGGGAAAAAAAATGTTTCCAGGGAAATGCAATACAATGTTAATATTACCTCTGAGAGCTGTTGTTTTTTCAGACAAAATGCTAAGTGACATATAGAAAAAGGCAAGAAAGATAAAAATTCAAGAAAGCAGAATATACCATCTCAAGTCCCATGGCCACTGAATTGGTACTGAACACCTGAAAAGTGGCTAATTCAAATGGAGATGTGCCATTAAGTATAAAATATACACTAAAGTTTGAAGACTTACTACAAAAAAGAACGTAGAATATCTCAATGACTTTTTTCATTAGTAATTTTTTATAATGATTACATATTGAAATATTTAGATATGTTAGACTAAAAATACATTAAAATTAGTTTCATATGCTTTTTACTTTTTAAATGTGGCTACTAGAAAATTTTAAATTACATTCATGGCTCCTATCATATTTCTATTGGACAGTGGGTTTCTAGTGGAAAACTAGACTCAAATCTTGAAGTATGCTTTAGTTCCTCAGTCTTAGGGTAACAGGGCAAAATTAACAAAACAAGATGGTATCTGTGGCACAGACTGAGAGCCACCCTCTATATCCAGCTAAACAACTGCATTTACCCTGAGGGGAGACTTGTAACTAACTTTTGGTCTATGAGATGTAATTGGAAGTGTTGCATGTGTGCATGTGTGGGCGTGTGTGTGTGTGCGCACGCGCGCGCGCGTGTGTGTGTGATTTCCAGGAAATCCCTTTTAATTAGAAGTGGCTTGCAAGTCTTTCTCTCCTTCCCACCTCCATCCTATTACCTGGAATGTGAATACAATGGCTGATGCTTTAGCAGCCATCTTGGACAATGAGTTTGAAGATCACACTTTAGCCACGGCAAGGTGGTGAATTAGAAAAATTCCCAATCTACCTCAAATTTCTTCTACCTCAGAGAGAAATAACCTTCTATGCTGTTTAAGCTGGTGTTATTTTGGGATTTTCCATTACACATCCTGATTGGAAACTGACCTTTGAGTTATTCTGAATAGATGCTATCAGCAAAGACAGCTTCCTCTGCAGCTCCTGCAAGTCCTTTGAGGTACTCGGGGGCTCTTCTTTTGCCATTCTGAAACCCACTTCAGTCTCTTTAGGGGTTAATTCTTCTATCTGTAAGCTGTCCAGGGCAGGGCACAGTCAAATCTCTCATGTCACCTGTCTCTTCTTCCTTTAACTGGAGAAACAAAAAGTAACTGAAACATTAGTAGTATTCACCCAGCCAGTTCAACAAAGCTTCTACTATCTTCATGCATTGATGGTAGGTGTGCTGGTGGAGGGTAGCTTGGCAATATCTATCAAAATTTCTAAGTGCACACACCTTCCTCCAACAATTCATTCTCCAGGAATCTGAAGATAATCAAATAGGTGTATCAAAACATACAAAAGTGATATGCAGTGCAATCATACTTATGTAATAAGCAGCAAAACACTGGAAAGAAGCTAACTGTAGGAAATTGGTTAAATAAAGACAAATTCATAAAATGGAGTGTTGGTTAGTTGTAAAAATGATAATGTGGAGGGTGCCTTGGTGGCTTAGTCAGTTGAGTGTCTGACTCTTGTTTTTGGCTCAGGTCACAATCTCGTGATTAGTGAGATCCAGCCCCACATCTGGCTCTATGCTGTCAGCATAAATAGTGCTTGGGATTCTCTCTCCCTTTCTGCTTCCCCCTCCCCACCTCGTCTTCAGAATAAACAAGTAAACATTTTAAATAATGATAATATGGACATTCAGTTAGTGATATGAAAATACATCCATGGTAATAAGTAAAAAAAAGTACAAGATATCCCATACTGTTACATAAACCTATGTATTTTATGTCTAAATTCCATAGTAAAATAAAAGACTTAGAAGGATATGTATCATATAATACCAAAATGTTAATGGTATTATCTCTGGGGGCTTACCTGAAAAACTGCTGCAAAGAATATTGAAGAAAACAAGAAAAGTGAATACACTATTTCAAGTACCATAGCCTTTATCTCCCCCAGAAAGCTTTTTGTAAGCAGTTGTGGTGGTCATTTTCTTTATTCACTACCCACACTAACAGGTTGTCTTCCAGTTACACAGCATTATAAATCATTCTCTATTTACTAAATCTCCTCTTAACAAGAGAGGTGCCTCAAGAGTAGACCTAGCCACAATTATACTCCCTGACTCAACAGCCTTTAATTTCCAGGACTGTCCTAATGGCATATAATTTATAAAGCCAATTTGTTCAATTAGATAATCTATTTTTTAACCCCTATTGGATTTTCATATAAAAACATATATTGTTCTTATTTTGTATTTTCCCGAATTGTAGGGCTGGACACAATTTCTCCCTTACAAATGACCTCCTGACTACTGATAGTAAACAAGCCTCAAAGATCCTGTCACAGTGGCCAAAATTAACTGAGTGATGCTGACATTTGTTTACCATATTGACTATACCACATGGTAATTATGTGAGTTAAGGGGAAGGGGTTACTAATACCAATAGGGCCTAGAATGCAAATTAAAGTACATTTTAATTACTCCAGCTAGAGTGCTTCTGCTATAACCCCGTTTGTGAGACAGGAATCCTTTGCATAGGAAAGGACTAACTCCTCTACAGCTATATTCTGTCTTTGAAGTTACTACTGGCACAGATCCTGAATTTGGGATGTTTCCAAGACTCATGTCCCATAATTTCGTCTCTGTAGCAGGTAGAAACAAGCCCAGCTCCCCTTACTAGTCTCCAGATGCCTAGGAACCCACCCAGACCGGTTTGGGGCGTCCCATGGGAACCAGCGTGGGTCGAACGCCTTGTGCTATGGCAGTCAAATACAGCCACCTGGCTCCCAATCCCTAGACCTCCTAGTCACTCACTCTACGGAGGGGGTCTCCCCAAGTACTTAGAAGCCTCCAAATCCCAGGCAGCAACCGCTTAACACCGCGCAGCCCACAAGTTACCTGCCTTCTCCGACTTCCCCACTGACCAAAGAGATCACTAGCCAACCTCCCCGCCCCGCCCCCCGCCCCCAAGGTTCTTCCACTCCTGCTCCCCCGTCCCCCGCGGCTAACGGCTGCCCGGAGTGTTCCAGCTAGAAGGGAAAGAAGGCGCGGGAGGGGGGGGCATCTCCTGTAGGGAAAAGGAATGCTGGGCGCCTCGGGCCTACCCAGGCCGCCCCCTCCCCATCAGCTTCCAAGTCTCTCAGCCTTCGAAGCCGCGAGGCGGAGGAAGGGTCCTGCTTCTAGGGATCCACGGGTATTGGGGGAAGCGGAAGGGATGCAGGTGGAGAGGGCGGTCGGTGCATGAGAGAGCACGGAGGCTGAGAAAGGGAAGTTCACGGGCGAGTGGAGAACTGTCATTAATTTGGGAAGAAGAATCCACCTTTGTTACTTGAAGCTCCCCTCCCTGTAGTGACAAGGGAGAGGGTCCCTCGGTAGACAGGAGGGGCCTTGTGAGAAGAAGGACACCCGTTTTCATTAATCCTGGAGAAGGGGTTTGGAGACTCCCCAGCCAGGCTTTCCCAAGGGGCAGGGTCTCGGGGGTGGGATGGGGCTGACAACGCCGTTACCAAATCTAGCGGTGGATGTGAGGGGGTGTGGGTCCGTGTGTGCACTCCGAGCCCGTCTTAGGGCTTCGGAGGGGTAAGACTTCCCTTTTCACTGAACAGCGGACAGAGGACCATACCGCAGGGCACCCACTTCTCTCTCAACTGACGCCCCCACGCCTTCTCATTTGCCTCTCCCCGCGAGGGGTCTGGCCAGCCCAGGAATGCTGTACCCTAGCACCCAAACTGCGAGCTCTCACCAGTCCCGGCGGCTGAGCTTACCCGCGTCTGCGGCCGGAGCGGAGGGAGATGGGAGGAGGAGGGGAAGGTAAGGAAGGAGGAGGAGAGAAGGCTATTGGGCGCTGGCGGGAGCCGGAGCCGGCTTCCTGCCCAGCCCCGGCGGGCCACCTCCCTGCGCCCTCGCCCCGCCCCTTCCTCCGCCCCTCGGCTGCCGGCGTCAACCTCAGCTTCGCTCCGCTCGGCTCTTCCCGCCAGCTGCCGGAGGAAGCCGGAGCCGGCAAAGACGCACCCAGGCCTCGCGCGCCACGCTCTGCCAAGCGCACTCTCTCACTCAGCGTTTTGGGCCCATCCCAACAGGCCCTGAGAGGTTTACAGATGAGGAAACTGAGGCCCAAAAGGAGTTGCCCGTCCCACACCCTTGGCTTGAGGTGAGAGCGCCCGTGCAACCGCCGACACAGGTGGACTGGCCTCTGGGCACGGGTTTGCTTAGCGGCTTAGGGCGTCCCCTGCCTAAGTACCTGCACCTGAACCAACTCTTCTGGAAGCATTCCTGCAGTTCAGGGACCCCAACAATGAGGTATGGCCTTGACTGGAAGGTTTTAGGCATTTCTTCTCATGCAGTGTCATGAACCAGCGAGATCCTTAAAGATGGGTTCAGCTGGGGCTCCTGGGTGGCTCAGTTTAAGCGTCTGACTTTGGCTCAGGTCATGATCTCACCCTTCGTGGGTTCGAGCCCCGCATCGGGTGCTGTGCTCACAGCCAGCTCAGAGCCTGGAGCCTGCTTCAGATTCTGTGTCTCTCTGACTCTCCCCTGCTCACGCTCGCTCTCTCTCTCTCTCTCACTCTCTCTCAGAAATAAATAAAAAACATTAAAAAATAAAAAGATGGATTTGGCGATTTCCTCCGTTTTTTATGGATGTAAAAGTCTAAGCCCAAGTCCCTCAGTTCTGTATCAGAGCCAGACACGTTCCCTGGCCCCAAATCCAGCACATAGAGCAGGGCTTCTCAATGGCAGCAATATTAACATAGTAGGTGGCAAAATTCTGTATTAAGGGACTGTGAATTATAGAATGTTTAGCAGCATCCCTGGCCTTGACCTACTAGATGCCAGTAGTAATCCCTTTCCTCCCTGTTGTGACAACCAAAAATTGTCCCCAAGCATTACCACATGTTCTGTGAAGGGGCACAATCGTCCCCAGCTGAGATCCACTGCTCCACCATGGCTGGGGAAGGGGGATCCGAACAGTCCTGGGCTCTGATCTCAGGGCTTACTCTTACTGCATGACCTTGGGTGAGTTACCTCTCTGAACCTGGGCTTCATCTGTAAAATGATAGGCTTGAGCATTGGCCTGCTACTGCATAGTTCTCAGGCACTTTCCATCAAGGGACCTACGTTGACCTACCTTTCCTCTGACCTGGAAGATAGTCACAGGGTTTTAGTGAGGACATGCTATAATAATAGCTGTAAAGAAGTTAGTACCTATCTGGAGTATCAAAAAGATTGGATGGTACAGTCTTCTAACCAACTAATATTTCTAGAAATAAACAGGCTGGTGGATAAAGAAATAAACTTGGGGGACGGGGCGCCTGGGTGGTTCAGTTAGTTGAATGTCCAACTTCGGCTCAGGTCATGATCTCATGGTTCATGGGTTCAAGCCCCATGTCGGGCTCTGTGCTGAAAGCTAGCTCAGAGCCTGGAACCTGCTTTGGATTCTGTATCTCCCCCCACCCCCCCCGAAATAAATAAAACACATTAAAAAATTTAAAAAAAAGAAATAAGCTTGGGGTTAGTAATAANCACATTAAAAAATTTAAAAAAAAGAAATAAGCTTGGGGTTAGTAATAATAAAAAGACGCTGAAGGGGGCACCTTAGTGGGTCAGTTGGTTAAGCAGATCATCTCATAGTTTGGGAGTCTAAGCCCCTCATCAGGCTCTGTACTGACAGCGCTGGGCCTGCTTGGATTCTCTTCTCCTTTTCTCTCTGCCCCTCCTCTGCTCACACATACTATCTCTCTCTCAAAATAAATAAACTTAAAATAAAAAAAAAAAGCTAAGGGATTCTGCTCTAACTCCACAACAGCCAAGAAAAGAGGAGCTAATGGAGGGGATAGGACATGGATAGATAAGTGTCCCTAAATTTTTAAGTTTCAGGCAATCCTGTGTGGCTTCATGCACTTTATTGTGCTGCTTTATTGTGCTGCAGTAGGATGGGTGCCCCATCTAGGAAAAGGTTGCATTTTTGTTTTTTTTTTCCTTTAGAACAGAACATTACAACCATCATTTCCCCCTTCCTTTGGAAAGTTGAATTGGGGCCTCCTTGAATTGTCGTTCAAGAGTGCCATCTAGGGGCATCTTTGTAAATCCTCTAATTCTCCCCCTCTACCTCTGTCATTGTCGGGACAGCCGGGTTTTGCTTTATCCTAGTGCATTGGCTGCCTTCTGCACCATATTATGTATACCCTGATGGCTAGGATCTTAGTTCTCTCCATTGCCTCAGGACTTGGCTCATGACGACCATTGATTGGTCAATAAGATACATCCATATGCAGCCTCTTCTACATTTTTCAAACATCACTTACTCTGGCTAAGTAATCATTTCAGGTCTTAGAAAAGCTCTACCAGGAGTCCTGGGCTCTGAATAAGAAATGTGTGAAAATTTCCCCACAACACATTGAGATCCTATGCTGTTTATATCACAGAGATGGGAACAAACCTGATTCTAGCTGACCTTTCTCCCCATATTGCCAGATTTAGCAAATAAAAATCCAGGACACCCAGTTCAGAGTGAATTTCATGTGAACAACAGATAACTTTTTAATTAAGTATGCCCCAAATACTGAATGGGATATACTTATGCTAAAAAAATTTATTTGTTGTTTATCGGAAATTCTAATTTTACCGGATATCTTGTGTTTTATCTGGCAACCCTGTGTACTTGGAGTTGCGGATGGAGGGTCTTGAAGCCTGCATCCTTCTTGGGAATTATCAAACAGAAGATTAAGTCAGACAATTCTGGTGCACATAAGGTGGCTGGGGCGTGTGTTGCAGGGAGATGACATTTTCATTCTCCTTAGTAGATATTTTCTTTTCGTTTTTAAAAAACTTTTTTTAAATGTTTATTTTTGGGAGAAAGAGAAACAGAGCGTGAGCAGGGGAGGGACAGAGAAAGAGGGAGACACACAATCCGAAGCAGGCACTAGGCTCTGAGCAGGCAGCACACTGTCTTTGCGGAGCTCAAACTAAGGAACCAAACCGTGAGATCATGACCAGAGCTGAAGTCAGATGCTTAACTGACTGAGCTACCCAGGTCCCCTGTTTGTTTATTTTCTATGTAACAGACCGCATGTAGGTTTTTGGTTAAAGCTAGGGAACAGATAGCATAGTCAGGTTCAAGTCCTAACTTTGCTACC
This sequence comes from Hyaena hyaena, assembly GCF_003009895.1. NCBI lineage: Eukaryota > Metazoa > Chordata > Mammalia > Carnivora > Hyaenidae > Hyaena > Hyaena hyaena. The sequence goes on along the minus strand of NW_024080720.1, from coordinate 74,088 downwards.
GACCTTGCTTAGTGACTGACTATGTCTGCTTCCTCAGCCATAAAACTTGAGATGATAATTTTATTTATTTCCTGGGTTGTTTGTGAGAAGATTTGGAGAGACAATGTTTATTAAGTACTTAGCACAGTGCCAGCAGATAGTATAACTCAATACATGAAAGTCATAATCATTGTTTTGATATTTTTAAACACAGGTAGACTTATTTTTTTTTTACAAATAGTTTATTGTCAAATTAGTTTCCACATAACACCCAGTGCTCATCCCCACAAGTGTCCTCCTCCATGCTCATCCCCCCTCCCCCCCTCATCCATCAGTCCTCAGTTTTTGTCAGCATTCAAGAGTCTCTCATGGTTTGCCTCTCTCCTTTCCCCCACCATTTCCCCCCTTCTTCCCCTTGTTCCTCAGTTAAGTTCCTCCTAATCCTCCTATACGTGCAAACATATGTTTGTCCTTCTCTGCCTGACATATTTCGCTCAGCGTAACACCCTCAAGGTCCATCCATGTTGCTATAAACACAGGTAGACTTAAAGTTCACTTTCAGATAGAGGCATGTCTCCTACTCACCCACAGGATCATGGGGCTCATTAGCACCATACCAGTCTCTGTCTCCTGTTTCAATTTGTTGGGCTACAGCTGCTGGTTTTTGTGGGACTTTGGATTTCATGCCCCATTATGGGAAGCCTGGTAATAACCCCATTTCTGTCTAAACCAAAGTTTCAAACCCCATCACTAGTTCATTTATTACAGATACTATTTGAAATTGTATATATTGTGGTATCTAAATGTGGTGTCTGTCTAGAAATATGGGGACCCCCAGTTGTGGGATAATGATTGGATGGAAACCAGTGGCAAGGGCAGTGAAAGGATTCACCTGAGGCAGAACAAGGACGATAGAAGTTTACCAAATACACCTTAAGGGAGGAGGGGAGGGGCAGGACAGCAAAGGAGACGCAGTGGGTGGGGACTAATTTTAAAGGGGGAGAGTGGGGAGGTAGGAGGATGTATGGAAAAAAGGGAGACTTTGTGGTAACTGTGCCTGGTTGTAAGTAGCCCATTGGTTAGTTAGGGCCTATGGATGTTCTGAAGCCCTAATGGGCTTATCTATATTCAGCCAGGGGGTCACTGTGAACCCTTTCTACATTCCATTGCTCGTTTGCCTAAAAGTGGCCTCTGTATATATGTCTGAAGGTAGAGAGTAGGAATATAAGAGATGAGGAACTACAAGGTTATTTTCAAAGTATGGAGAGGGGTGCCTGGGTAGCTTAGTTTAAATATCAACTCTTGATCTTGGATCAAGGCTGACAGTACAGAACCTGCTTGGGATTCCCTCTCTCCCCCTCACTGCCTCTCCCCTGGTCATGCACTCTGCCTCTCTCAAAATAAAAATAAACTTAAAAAATAAAAAAGTAAGATAAAGAAGAAACAAGTACTTGGTCCTGTGCAGTGCCCATGGTAGGCCCTCAGATGTTTGTGTTTTGGATAGGTCTTTTGTGGAAGGAGCACTGGACTCTGGAGTCATAAGGATAGGCTTCAACTTGTATTGGTGCTTCTTATGAGTCGCATCAAGTTGGGGAAGTTATGTATTTTTCTCGGTTTTGGTTTTCTCAATCCATAAAGTGGGAACAACATGGAATTTTGAGGAGAATTGAATGAAATAACAGGTATGCAAGCATGGCACCCCAAAAGAGCTCAATAAGTCTAACTTGGTTTTGAGAGAACTTGAAAGCAACCAAATGATGTGTGCTTTGAATGTTTGGACAGCTGCTAATATTGTAGCCTGTGTATACAAGTATACATGTGTGTGAGTATGTGTATATATGTTTCTGTGTTTATAATAAGAATTATGTTAGCCACAGCATCTATAGAGTGCCTCCTATATCAGGTGACCAAACCATCCCACTGCCTAGGACTGAGAGGGTTCCCTGGACGCAGGACTTGCAGTGTTAAAACCCAGAAAGTCGCAGGCAGACCGGGATGAGTTCATCATCCTTCTGCTCTGTGCAGTTTGCTTTACAGACATTATGTCATTAAATCTTCAAACCTGTCCTGTGAGGTAGGCACTCACATTTGTTGCTATTTTACATGTAAAAAGGACATTTAGAGAGATTAAGCAACTTCCTCAAGCCACAAAGCTAATTAATGGAAAGGGCAGATCTGAACCCAGCTGGGTCCAGCCAGAGAATTAACCACCATGCTACAGGCATTTATACTTTATCAAAGGCACAGTCTTTTATTGCCACTCACCTCTACATTCTCAGATCATTGCTAAATACCCCCCCATCTTCCCTTCTGTCCCCACCAATTTCTGCTCCCAGCCAGGCCTCCAGGAAAGGGAGACACCAGCTGAGTCAAGCCTGGTCTTGTATCTAGGCACAGCTGAGGCCCCTCCTTCCTTAGCAACAGACGCTGAAGCCTGGTTACAAGCCCCATGGTCTGGGCACAGGCACCTCCAATGTTCAAACAGCCCAGAGAGGAGGAGAGAGAAGAGTTCAGGCTGCTAGGATATTGTTTAGTGGCTGTGTTTCCTCCCTCTTATCTGTATTGACATGTAATTCTGTTTCCATTTTTCCTCTGCAGCAAACTCGGTGTGTTCCCAGAAAAGTCCCAAGAGAGGAACTGCGCGGTGGATGTGAAGAGTGGCCAGAGCAGAAGGCATTGCAACCACAGCAGAAAAGCCCAGCAAGACCCCAATGCTCTCACTTCTTCATTCTCTAGCTTCCCTTTCTTTCTTCTTCTACCAGGGAACTCCTCTGAGGGCCTAAGTCTGTGACCTCAGAGAGGCAGCTCTGTGAACAGAGCTTTCAGAACATTTAGAAAGTTCCATTTTCTGTGTCATCCCCATTATGCTATAAGCAAGCGTGAATTTCAGAGCCACTGGCACGAGAAGATCATCCCTAGAGAAACAGAGAGCTCTTTATTCATTTTGTAATAGATCCAACTAGAGTGGACAACATGAGTGACATGGGTTGCTCATCTCAGAAGGTAGGTGTGAATTTTAAGGTGTATTTATTTATTTTTTTCTTTTAAACCTATATTTTCAACATGTAGGGAATTTGGGAGTGGGCAGGAAGGGGATGGTTCATTCATAGACTGATTACCATGTTAGATCCCCTTGACTGGAGCAACTGTGTTAATATTTTTATGCTTTGTCCTTTGAAACATGCTTTTTGCTGAATTAGGCTTTTGGACATCCTCAGGTTTTGCTGTGAAATTTTTAGGAATAGACACCTGTTGTTCCTTTCCTTTCCCTTCCTCAGCCTTTAGACTATATATTCCATCCAAAGTTCCCAGGTGTACATCAGAATATCCTAGAGAGCATCTTGAAAACATAGAGACTTGGCCTCACTCCCAAAGGTTATGATCCAGAAGACTTGGAGTGAGGTCCGGAATCTGTATTTTTAACTAAGAATTGAGTAATTCTGCTGTAACAGGTCCTCAGGTGAGCATTTGAGAACAGCCTCCAGGAAGAACATGCAAACATCATGTGTAGTCAGAGATCACCCATCTGAAAGTAATAGTGTTAACCCACCTAGATGTCAGAATCTTGGTTTTCAAAGCCAAGATCCGCTAGGTTGCCATACACTAAAGTGCCCAGAGGAGCATTTTAATGTTTATTTTTTGAGAGAGAGAGAGAAGGAGTGCCTGAGCAGAGAAGGGGCAGAGAGAGAGAGAGACAAACAGAATCTGAAGCAGGCCCCAGGCTCTGAGCTGTCGGCACAGAGCCTGGTGTGAGACTCGAACTCATGAGCGATGAGATCATGCCCTCACTTAAGGTGACTTAAGCTGAGTTGGATGCTTAACCGAATGAATCACCCAGGTGCCCCAACCCAGAGGAACATTTTAAATGGGAACTTTATGCTGAGCGAAACAAGTCAGGCAGAGAAGGACAAATATCATATGTTTGCACGTATGGGGGATTAGGAGGAACTTGACAGAGGAACAAGGGGAAGAAGAAGGGGGGAAATGGTGGGGGAAAGGGAGAGAGGCAAACCATGAGAGGCTCTTGAATGCTGACAAAAACTGAGGACTGATGGATGAGGGGGGAGGGGGGATGGAATGGAGGAGGACACTGGTGGGGATGAGCACTGGGTGTTATGTGGAAACTAATTTGACAAACTATTTGTAAAAAAATAAAAATAAAATGGGAACTTTATGAAATTAAAGTGGAATTGTTGATAATGGATGAGCCCATCCCCTGAAATGAACACTTAAATATTATTTTTAACAAACCATTTTGCATACTGCAGTTCTTAAAAAATCAGTATCTCTTTCTCCTTCAAGATGCCATGGAGAGTTCTTATATATAGTCAAGAAAAGTCTCTTTGTTCTGTTCTGGAATTGATTTCTAGATCTACTGATCCAGTGTGAGTTCCATGTGTTCTAGTCCCATGCACTGAGATGTTTTCTGCTCTTGGTACTTATGGCTCTGTGTGTATAAGTCTTAGTCTGTGCCTAGGAACAAGCTCAAATTTAATTTGTTTTTCAGAGGTTCTGTTTCTATTATGTTCTGTAAAATTTTTAATGTTGGCTTGCCTTTTGCGATGTGTTTCACTTTCTTTATTTTCCAAAGAATGGCTTATGTCTTTGTATGATGATTCAGCTGCCTCTGTATCTGCCCCTTGGATGAACATCTCTCAATATGAAGAAGCATAGATATAATTCGATCTAGCTCAAACCCAAAAGGGACTCTCTGGGCTCAAGTAACCAAGAAGTCCAAACGGAATCCAGGAGTCCAGCTGATGTCATTGGGAGTCTATCTTTTGTCTTCTGGGGAGTCTTTGTTCCTTCTGTGTTGACTTTATTCTAAGGAAAGCTTTATTTCCACATAAGGCAAAGATGTTTGTTGAGAGTGCCTCTTTCTCAATAGGTCTAATGAAACTGTCAGGAAAGATTGATCAGCCCAGCTGATCCCTGAGTCAAGCACTGTGTCTAGGAGGATGGAGAACCCTGATTGGCCCTACCTATGTCACATGCCCTTCCTGGAGCCAGGAACTGGGTGGGATCAGGTGACTGTATAGCCTGGACTGAAATTGGAGAAGAGCCAATTATGTCCACTAAGGCTGTGCCCTACTTATTTTGGTAGGGAGAATAACTTCCCAATTGGTGTCAGAGCTGATATCAGGTTTACCCCAAACATGAGCAGAAGCAAGGCACCTCTTGAATAATGGTAACGTCCTCCTCAGCTGCAAAAGTTCAGGGTTTTGGGTTTAACTACTTATTCCCATTTTTGTTGTAACTTACTCAAGATGTCTGAAATTTGTGGTGTTTGCTTGTTGCTCCTTTAATGAAAATTTTTATTTGAAACAGATTTAAAAGCTAGGCCAAGGGAAAGATTTCCACTGACCATAAAACTTCCTTGCTTGCAAACACAAAAAACAGACAGCCATAATTTATCAATCATTATGTGCTGTACATCTGGGGTCCTGATGGAAATCATGAATAACTTCATAGCACTGAAAGTACTGCTGCCAGAATCTACCTCGGATGTTGTGGTACCCACTGTGGATGACCAGGTTCCTTTCAGGCTGATGCTGGAGTTCAACTGATTGGTGCAGATCTGATGCTAATTTCAGTAGCGAAAAGTCATCTTAGAGATAATCGATCAATTCTTAGATCCTTAAAATGGAGGTCAAGAACAGAGAGACAGGGATGCCTGGATGGCTCAGTTGGTTAAGAATCTGACTTCGGCTCAGGTCATGATCTTGCAGTTTGTAGGTTCAAGCCGTGGGTCGGGCTCTGGGCTGACAGCTCAGAGCCTGGAGCCTGTTTCAGATTTTGTCTCCCTCTCTTCTCTGCGCCTCTTCAACTTCCATTCTGTCTGACACTCAAAAATAAATAAGCATTAAAAAAAAAAACAGACACAGTTATTTAGCTCAAAAAAGTAAGTTCTCTAAAAACAGCAAAGTCTGCAGGTCTCAAACTCCCTTTGTTTAAGCTGGAGCCCAAGCATCCCTATTTTTAGTAGAATTCTGTTGGTGAGTGTGGTGTGCCACAATTTTTGAGAATAACTAGATTAGGCCATTAGACCAGTGAGCCTGTTGTATGTTTTTAAAGATCTCAGGCTTGGTGTGCATCTTTGTTTATGGGTTTACATGCTTTTATTCTATTTTTTTAAATTTTTTATTTATTTCTGAGAGAGAGAGAGAGAGATAGCATGAGCAGAGAAGGTTCAGAGAGAGAGGGAGACACAGAATCTGAAGCAGGTTCCAGGCTCTGAGCTAGCTGTCAGTACAGAGCCCGATGTGGGACTCTAACACATGAACCATGAGATCATGACCTGAGCCGAGGTCGGACGTTTAACTGACTGAGCCACCCAGGCGCCCCTATTTTTCTCCAGTTTTGAGATCAACACCTTCCTAAAGTAATTTGCTATGTTACAGATACTTGCTGTTTCCAGTGTGTTGGGCTGCAGAATCGTGTGTATTTAAATTTTTTTTTTAATGTTTATTTTTGAGAGACAGAGACAGAGACAGAGTGTGAGCAGGGAAGGGGCAGAGAGAAAGGCAGACACAGAATCTGAAGCAGGCTCCAGGCTCTGAGCTGTCAGCACAGAGCCTGCTGAGGGGCTTGTACGCACAAACCGGGAGATCATGATCTGAGCTGAAGTCAGATGCTTAACCAACTGAGCCTCCCAAGTGCCCCCAGAGTTGCGTGTATTTAAAGCACCTCTCTGTGGCTAGGATACATTACTTATATTCTCTGAGCTTTAGTTTCTTCAGGTCAGACATGGATATCAAAAACTCTCATAAGGAAAAAAAACTCTCATAAGGTTATACAGTGCCTAGCACATAATAATTTGGAATAATTATAGTGGTGTTATTATTGTTATTATTTTATGAGGTTGAGTCATCACTGAGCAGTTGGTTAGGGCGTGAGGGTGGCTAACATCTGATTCATATACTCCCTCTCTGCTACCCCCTGCCAGTTCCCCTACATGACATAATTTGCTGACTCAAGTAAATCAAATCAATCTAGTAATGTCTCATCTTACACAGTTTAGTTCAAGGTCATTGTCTAAGGTGAAAAATCATGGAGAGTCAAAATTGTGCTTGAAAGTCCCCTAAACCGTCTTTAAAATGCTGTACAGCAGCATGTGTCAATAAGTCCAGCCTGCAATTTTCCTTTAGCATTGGAACAAATTGCACCTTCTCCATCACAACCCCAGATAAGTAGTTGTCATGCACATAGGGGCTGGGTCCTAGGACAGAAACAAACACAGAGTTGTTCAACACTGCTGTCACTTTCAGCTCTGCTCAGGAGAGGTACTTGGGAACGGAGAGTGGCCATGGGAGCCACAAGTTCACCCCTACCTGAGGCTCACCCCTAAGTGCACCCTTACTGAATGGAACGGTGGACTCAGACACCTACACTGTTTAAGTGAGTTTTTGCTTTTCACAGGAAGCACAGAGAGTGGCTGGTATGTGTGTTAAACACACGGAAAGTATACTGCTGCCGCATAAGTAAATTTCTATTTGGAATTGTGTTTTTGTGAAATGCAAGGGTCTATTTTTTTTTTAAGTTAACCCCTTTAATCACAACTTAGGATAGAGCAACTTCTCTCAGAATTTGGGGTCTTCTCTGGAGGGAAAAAATTATCTAAATTTGCTCATTGAGGAGTGGCCAAGGAGAAGACACTGGAAGAGAAATACCGCTGATTTAAAAATGAAACCTACACCATGGATGGGGGTGAGAAGGGTGTTTAGTGGTCAGAACTCTGTCCCTAAAACTTCTCCTAGGGATCTTTTTACTTCTTGCCAACCTAGAGTTTTGGAAACCTTTCCTAATTCTTGAAGAGCAGCTTTGTTCCCATTTCCCACAGATTACTGAAAGTGACTCGATACATCACATGAGCCACTCCCAGAGGCAGCCAGAGCTGCCCCCTCTGCCTGCTTCTGCTAACGAGGAACCATCTGTGCTCTATCAGGTATGTTCACCTGGCCGCTGCTCTTCTACTGGTATTTGTGGGAAGACAAACAGCTAGACTTGACGAGTGGGATCAACAGCTTTGGTCACTTCTGCCACCAGAAAAGGCTACAGTAGTAGGGGAGAAGGAGCTATCTGGTAGCATAAAGGTGGGATAGGATCTGGCCTTCTCACTTCCCTGCTGTATTATTGAGATTTTTTGAACTTCTGCATCTCCTGTTGTAAAAAAAAAATACAAGAATAATTATTTCTACTTTACAGCCATGTCCATAAGGAATAAAGACAATAGAAGTAAATCACCTGACTCACAAACATACTGCTTATTGAAAACCAGCTGTTGTCCTTGACATCAGAAATCATGTTCATAGTAGTCAGAGAAGTGAAATTGGTGACCATCTAGGAAGCATGTGACTGAGTTTGCAGAAAGTAGAAACAGCATAGGACATGCGGGACTCTCTCTGAGTCTCCATGTGAGTGGAACTTAAGCTTCTCCAAGAGATGTCCTTCACCTTGGCATACTCCGTTTCTTTCCTTGTAGACCATCATGTCGCACAGCTTTTATCCCCCCTTGATGCAACGCACGTCGTGGACCCTGGCTGCACCCTTCAAAGAGCAGCACCACTGCCGTGGACCCAGCGACTCCATTGCAAACAACTACTCCTTGATGGCCCAGGACCTGACACTGAAGGGCCTGCTGAAGGTTTACCAGCCAGTCACCATCAATATCCCCAGGGAAAGGATTGTAAAGGGGCTGCCATTAGGTAATTGTAGAGTTTGCTATACCAGCTCTGAATGGGGCTTTGGAGTGAGATTTTTAGTCCTGGGTTCTAGTTATGGCTTCACTGCTTGCTGCAGCCAGTCCTGGATAACCTCATAGAGCCTCAGTCTCCTTATTCATGACATGAGAATGATTGTAATAGCTAACATTACATTTATAGTGTGCCACGTTCCTTACATTTATCACACACCGAACACTCTTCTGTGTACTTGTGTTATTGATTGCTGCATAACAAATTATTCCCAAAACTTAATGGTTTAAAACAACCACACTATTTATTATCTCACAGTGTCTGTGAATCAAGACTCTGAGCATGGTTTGGGGCGCCTGGGTGGCTCAGTTGGTTAAGTGGCTGACTTCAGCTCAGATCATGATCTCACAGTTCGTGGGTTTGAGCTTCGCGTCAGGCTCTGTGCTGACAACTCAGAGCCTGGAGCCTGCTTCTGATTCTGTGTCTCCCTCTCTCTCTGACCCTCCCCCACTCATACTCTGTGTCTCTCTCTAAAAACTAAATAAACATTAAAAAAATTTTTTTTAATTAAAAAAAAAAAGACTCTGGGCATGGCTTAACTGAATGGTTCTGGCTCAGAGTCACAAGCATGCAGTCAAGATACCAGCCCACCCCACAGTCATCTAAGGGCACTTAGGGAAGGATCCTCTTCCAAGCTCATTCATTTCTTCAGATTCTTCTGGCTGTTGGTCATAGACATCAGTTTCCTGCCACATGGGCCTTTCCATAGGGCAGTTCACATTATGGCTTCTGGCTTCCCTCAGAGGGAATAAGGGAGAGAGAACAAGAGAGAGAAGAGAGCCAAAAAGACAGAAACTACAGTCTTTTTTAATTTAATTTTGAAAGTGACAGCCTATCACTTTTGCTCTATTCTGTTTGTTAGAAGTGAGTTACCAGGTCTAGCCCATACCCACAGGGATTGCACAAGGCCATGATGCCATTAGGGATCATTGGGGGCCATCTTGGAAGTTGTTTACCACAGTACTTTATATGTATTAATTTATTGAATCCTGCTGGGCACACATAAATCTCCTTATCCTTCAGTAATTCTTGTTACATGTGTGTTGGAGCCTTTCAGTCTGCCCTCTGTCTCAAACTTATTTTCATATTTTTCATTTTTCTCTCTGTGCTGGATCTGGGTGAGTTCCTCAGATGTATCTTCTAATTCACTAATTTGCTCAACTCTGTTGAGCCCTGAGTTTATCATGTCTAGTGAACTTTTTTTTACTTTCATGATGAAATCTTTTCATTTTCAGGTTTTCTTTTTTTATTAAAAAAATTATATTTGATTCTACTTAAAGATGTCACCCCTGCCAATTGTTTTCCTCTTATAGGCTTATCTCTTTCGATATTCCTGGGAGGATCTAAAACATTATTTTGGAGCAGTGTTTGTATTGCTGTATTATTTTTACTTTGTGAAACTACCCCTTGATTGTTGAGTTTATTAGCTGTCTTTCTTAGTATTGGTTTTTCTCATATGTTCTGGGATTTTAATTTTCAGGCTTCTGTTGAGAGTTTTTTCCCTTCTTGTGACATGTACCTCCCCGCTGTCTTTAGTGTGGTATGATTTACGTACAATAAGATGCATAGATCTTAAGTGTTCAGTTCAGTGAGCACTGACCATTGTTTATACCATGTAGCCACCACCCAAACAGGATACAGGGCATTTCCATCACTAGAGAAAGCTCTATTGTGCTTTTTTCCAACGAGTTCTCTTCCCTACCCAATACCATCCCATTCTAGAGAAACTGCTTTCTGATTTTTGTCACCATAGATTAACTTTGCTTGTTTTCACTTATATCTAATCAGTGTACCTTTTTGACACATAATTCTTAATCTAACTTTTTAATTCTTATGCCTTCATCTGGCCTCTTAGGACCCCAAATTAGGACCCCAAATTAGTACCAATAAGGTGGTTTGGGACTCTCATCCTAAGGTGATATTTGGGGATCTTGTAGATGTGGTCCCTGAGGCAGTGTAAAGTTTGGCTTAGTTATTATTAGGCTTTCTCTGTTATCTCTGGCCACCATAGGAATTGAGGATCTCTGCTTTATCTGCATGGCAGTGCTGTCTTCACGGGTAGGGCAGCCTTGCTTCCTGGCTTTATGCTGTGAACCTAGCTCATTTATTTATTTTGAGAAAGAGAGCATGAGCAGGATGAGGGGCAGAGAGAGATGGATAGAGAGAATCCCAAGTAGTCTCTCTGCTGTCAACTCAGAGCCTGACTCAGGTCTTGACTCGAGTCTTGACATGGGGCTCTATCTCATGAACTGTGAGATTGTGACCTGAGCCAAAATCAAGAGTCAGACACTTAACCAACTGAGCCACCCAGGAGCCCCTCAAAATGTCAATGTTATGTCTTTAACACTTCTTTATTACTTGTTAATTTCTTTAGGCTGGAGACTTAAGCAAGTAACAGTATTTAGTTAAAGCTTAATAGGGGCGCCTGGGTGGCTTAGTCGGTTAAGCGTCCGACTTTCGCTTAGGTCATGATCTCGCGGTTCGTGGGTTCGGGCCCCGCGTCGGGCTCTGTGCTGGCTGCCGGCTCAGAGCCTGGAGCCTGTTTCGGTCTGTGACTCCCTCTCTCTCTGACCCTCCCCTGCTCATACTGTCTCTCTCTCTCCTAGAAATAAATAAAACATTTAAAAAAAAAAAGCTTAATAATATAGTTTCATATCAACTGTTTAATTCATTTGTAGTTACCTTGTATTTATTGTACAGGATCCTGGTTTTTCTGTTTGTGATAATCATATAATATTTCCTTTAAAATAAATATGCCATGCTTAAAAGTCTGTACCTACTTAGAAATATTAAACAGTAATTTCCAATGTTTAGAAAATAGGGCATATAGGATTAGGGAAAGAATCGAGTAGGGTGGTTATTAATACTTGATATGTGGGTGAATAGAAGGTATGTGCATCCCCATTTCACATTTGGGGAAACTGAGGCCTGGAGTAATGAAGTCACCACTTCAGGGTCACACAGGTGATTAATGATGCATGTATGTCCGGGTGTCCCATCTCCTGCCTCTTCCTCATTGCACCAAGTCTACTCCCCTTAATATGTTCTGGGACTGTCTTGCAAATCATGTCCTTGTGGACAGATGATGGTCCTGATGTGTTTCTTCTCCACTATTCTAGCAACCAACTGCTTGTCAGAACCCAACAAGAAGAAAAGAAAGTTTTCCTCTAGAGACAAAGAGGATCCTTCCAGGTAAGTATCTCTGTGGGTGCTAGGGATTGGAGGACACTTGGCTGAGCTGAAGAAGGCTGTGGTCTCATTAAAGCCATGCTCTGCTTTTTCAGAGCATTCTCAGACTCCAAGTAACTCATGTGTTTTTCCACCAGTCCCCTTAACTCAGTTTTTTTTTTTTAATGTTTATTTACTTTTGAGAGAAAGACTGAGACAGAGAAAGCACAAGTGGGAGAGGGGCAGAGAGAGACAGAGACACAGAATCTGAAGGAGGTTCCAGGCCCTGAGCTGTCAACACAGCCTGACACGGGGCTCAATGACCTGAGCTTAAGTCAGACATTCAACTGACTGAGCCACCCAGGCGTTTGCTTTTAACCCAATTTTTTAAGGCTCCAAATAAAATTAAAGTAACCAACTGAGCAGGGGCATGTGAGTGGTTATTGGTTGAGCTTCTCACTCTTGATTTCAGCTCAGGTCATGATCCCAGTGTTGTGGAATCAAGCCCTGCATCAGGCTCTGTGCTAAGCATGGAGTCTGCTTAAGATTCTCTCTCTCACCCTCTACTGCTCTCCCAAACTCACTCTCTCTCTCTCTCTCTCTCTCTAAAATAAAAAAAAATGAGGGGTGCCTGGGTGGCTCAGTTGGTTGAGCATCCAGTTTTGGCTCAGGTCATGATCTCTTGCTTCATGGGTTCAAGCCCTGCATCAGGCTCTGTGCTGACAGTTCAGAGCCTAGAGCCTGCCTTGGATTCTATCTCTCCCTCTCTCTCTGCTCCTCCCCTGCTCTCTCTCTCTCTCTCTCTCTCTCTCAGAAATGAATAAACATTAAAAAATTTTTGAAATAAAAAAATGAAAATTAAAAAAATTTACTACCTGAGCAAAACCAATGCTAGCATATCTATGGGTGTTTCATGGTTAGAGGCTGTCACTGCAGTGTGCATCCATGCTGTTAGATGACACAGGGGAGAGGGGCTTCCATTGAAGAATGACACTCACCAGTTTGGAGACAGTATGCTTGATATAGAGTACCTCTGCAGAGAACCAAGGGGTGTGTTTACTTTTCAGGACCAAGCTGGCCTGCAGTATCTCAGCCTTATCATCCAGAAAGAAGGAGGTAGTGACATCTTTGACCCTGCCAGGAAGCAGACCAATGAGTCCAGAAGAACAGATTGGTGTGATGTTACAGCAGGAGATGGAAATAGAAGGTAAAGAAACCCAACCATCTGAATCAGACTTAGAGGTATGTTATTGCTTCCTTTCTCTCAATTTGCTAAGTATTATTTGTGGCAGCTCAGTGATTTTAAACTCAGGAAGAACAGCAGAATCACCCAGGGAATGTTTTAAAAATATCAAAGTCCAGACCCTATGACAGACTACTAAATAAGGATGTGTGTGTGCGTGTGTGTGTGTGTGTGTGTGTGAATTGTTTTAGTAGGTCTTAGAAACCTTTGGGTCCTTATAGAACATAGGTTGCAGGACACCTAGGTGGCTCTGTCATTTAAGCATTTGACTCTCCATTCAGCTGAGGTCATGATCTCACGGTTCACGAGATTAAGCCTTGCTTCGGGGTCCACACTGACAGCAGGGAGCCCACTTGGGATTCTCTCTCTCCCTCCCTTTCTGCTCCCCTACCCATGCTCTCTCTCTCTCAAAATAAATAAACTTAAATATATATATATGTGTGTATGTATATATATGTTGCAAAATGGTGACCCATAAGCTAGATATATGTATCTATGTATCTATATCTATATATATGTATCTGTGTATATATATATACACATAGATATAGATATATATATATATGTTGCAAAATGGTGACCCATAAGCTAGAGTTGCCAAATTTTCAAAATAAAACAAAAACCAGGACACCCAGATAATTGGAATTTCAGATATACAATAAATAACTTTAAAAATTATACTGAAATGCCAAAAGTATAAGTATATCCCAATGCATCCTGTATTTGGAAGTTTCTTCTCTATAAGCAGCTTCCATTAAGGTTGGTGGAAGGTGAGCTCAGCCTTTTCTGACCACAGACAAGCTGTCACTATTGCTCAAAGCTGATTTCCTATACTTTGTGCTTCTCACCCATCTTAAAGTATTTATTTCTAGAGCTATTCAGCCATCTGGCAGCTTAGAGCCCTAAACAAACTTCCTGAAGTCAACTAGGTCACATTGGCCAGTTTTATTTAGTTTGTGTGTTTGTGTTGCTTTCCTAAACTCAGAAGCTCATGGTTGGATTAGAACTATTTTAAGTTTCCCAGGGCTCCTGTGTGGCTCAGTAGGTTAAGCGTCCGACTTCAGCTCAGGTCACGATCTCATGGTTTGTGGATTCGAGCCCCTCGTTGGGCTCTGTGCTGACAGCTAGCTCAGAGCCTGGAGCCTGTTTCAGATTCTGTGTCTCCCTTTCTCTTTGACCCTCTCCTGCTCATGCTCGCTCGCTCGCTCTCTCAGAAATTTTTTAAAAAGTTAAAAATTTTTAAAAAAAGAACTATTTTAAGTTTTCCTTGAATTTGGAGAATTTCCCCTCACTGGCTGCAACAAGCCACAGTATCAAAGTGCTTTGTAGACCACCATTGTTGTTGGGGACGGTGAATTATCTAGTCCATTTGAGAAGCTTGTTAATTATCTTCTTAAAGTTCACCAGATGAGCTGCCTCTGTCCTGGCCTCAGTAGTCATTCCACTGTTCCCATATGCATGGCATTTGACAAATCCTTCTTTATACCCCACCAAAATCTCTGGCTCCAGTTCAGTTCTCCAGAGTCATGGAAAAACTTGCCTGCCGTCACACTTCAAAGAGTGTGCAGTGATGGTCCCAGAAAGCCCGATTGTAGTGAGTGAAGGGTGGGGATGGGTGCTGTGTGAACAGGGCCCCTTCGAGGGTGACAGGTGTGGGCTGTTAACCAGTCACAGTCATTGTCTTGCTGTGGTTTGTTTATGGAAGAGATACTGTTACTATTTGACCAATGGCATCCGAAAAGATATGATTGCCCCCGAGGAGGATGAAGTGATGTTTCGTATTTCAAAGCTGATTTCCAACACACTGCTGACAAGTCCCTTCCTGGAACCCCTCATGATGATGCTGGTGAAGGAAAAGGAAAATGACTACTACAGTAGCCTCATGAAAAGCATTGGTAAGGCTGGGTGTAAGTGGTTCAAGAGGCTCCCATGTGGAGGCCGCGGTCTTTATCAGTCCACCCTCTGGTTCCTCCAGAAATGCCAAAAACATCTTTTTCATTCAGATGCTCTTCTCCACATCACTAGGGTCTACACTAGTACTTCCTGCATTTTGAGGTGCATCCACATAACCTGGAGATCTTGTAAAAAATGCAGATTCTGGGGGCAACTTTGTGGCTCAGTCGGTTAAGCATACAATTTCAGCTCAAGTCATGATCTCACAGTTTGTAAGTTCAAGCCCCATGTCGGGCTCTGTGCTGATAGCTCAGAGTGCCCCCCCTCAAAAAATGCAGATTCCAATTTAGTAGATCTGGGGTGGGGCCTGAGAGTCTGCATTTCTCACAAGCTCCCAGGAGATAAGGATGCTTACACACCCCTAAACAGCCCTAGGACTAGCAAGAGTTTCCTCAAGTTTTAAAATCTAGCCCAAGACCTGCCTCTTAAGTACTTTTCTCTCTCTGCAGCCCGCAGTGGTCCCTCCACCCTCTGTATACACAGCACTTCTTGTCTCTACTTTTAACTCACCCTGCTTTGGACTGTCTCTGGGTCATTATTTCTCCTCTGTCATTTCACACTGGCATTGTCTTTTCATTTCTCGTGGGTCTTGGCTCCCTTATTAGACTGTCACTTCTTTGACAGTGAAGAACATAGTATTGATCCTAGCTCCCCTTCATTCCTTAGGCCCATATCTTATACACACAGTAGGTTATTGGGAAATATTTAATGATGGTGAGTAATGTGAGAAGCAAATCAAAGGGGAGTGGTGATCATATTAGTTGCTCACTTTCCAATTTCCTCTGGCCGATAGCTGTGTTTACCAAGTTGTCTAGTTATTTTTAATTTCCTAATTAACTTCCTAATGGTGTCAGGGTAATGGCTCCTTGTCCACTCTAGGATAGAACCAAACTCAGAAGGATAAACGTGTAAAGTCTTTCAAACTCCTGCCTCAACCTACTTCTGCAGTCTTATCACCTTGAACTCTACCACTTGCATCTGATATTTCAGCTACAAAATAACTCCCAGATCCTTCAACATGTTTTATAAAAGCCATAGAACTGCATTTCATCACATGCTATTCCTTCTGAGGCCTGTGCTCTTCCCTTCCTATCCTGTCTGCAAATTCCTACGCATTCTTCACATTCCAGCTCAAATGTCCCTTCCTCTGTGAAACTTTTACTAATCTTTCTTTCCTTAGCATATGAAATATTTGGTTTCTAAATTTCCAGTTCTAAGTATCTGGTATCATTCGTTATGTTGATTTTTTCTTTTTTGGCATGGCTATTTAGATGTGAGAAATCAACTAATAATTAATGAGGTATCATCAGTAGTAGCTCCTTGTCATGCATGATGCTAGATATCCTAATAGAGTTCAACCCCATGTTCTCAGCTCCAGACTGTGAAGTTAACACTCCTCCTTCTCCCTGAAATATCTTCCAACAGAGCGGAGCTTCCCCAATTTAGTTACACCCGGGGGATTATCAACGTAATGGATATTATCTGTGTAAATGGTCAGAGGCTCATTTACATTCTAAATGCTGCAGCTTAGAGCACAGAGTGTTCCAGGACCTGACTTACTAACAAAGTGTTTACCCTGTTGGTTATAGTTGATTACATCCTCATGGACCCAGCAGAGAGAAAAAGACTCTTCATCAAGAATATTCCCCGTATGTTTCCTCAAAGAGTGATCCGGGCCCCGGTGCCCTGGCACAATGTCTATAGGAATGCCAGGAAGTGGAATGAGGAACATCTGCACACAGTGAACCCCATGATGCTCAGCCTGAAAGAACTGTGGTTTTCAGAGTAAGGATTTCCTCCTCTCCCCTTTCTTTCTTATTCATTCTTGTTTGCACGTGTAAGAGGGAGAAAACCTCACACTTGGCACAGTGAGGGTAGCCCAACCCTTAAAAGGAAATGACGAAAATCCTAGACCAAAAGTGCATATGAACTGTAAGTGACAGGTCTCTGTGCACAATTAAGCGACCCTTCTTTGCATGACACCCAGTCTCTAAGCCCTGGTGAGTACAGGTTAAGAGCACAGACTTGGAGCCAGCCCATTCAGGCCCAGATCTTCACTGTGCCGCTTCCTAGGTAATATGGGTGTGTTACATTATCTCTCTGGGCCTTGCTTTCCTTATCTCTAAATTAGGGATAATAAGAGTTCCTGCTTCATTGGGTTGATAGAAGGAATAAATAATGTAATGCATGCAAAGTACTTAGAATAGTGCCTGACTCATTAAGTGTGAATGAGCCATTAACTCTGTGAGGACATGTATCACACTGAATTACAACCCTG
Source organism: Hyaena hyaena (assembly GCF_003009895.1). Classification (NCBI taxonomy): domain Eukaryota; kingdom Metazoa; phylum Chordata; class Mammalia; order Carnivora; family Hyaenidae; genus Hyaena; species Hyaena hyaena. The sequence continues at coordinate 56,714 of NW_024080720.1, read as the reverse complement.
TGTTTGCTAGTTTGTCTCTCTCTAGCCTATGAGATTGGGGGATTGGGTCTTATTCCTTAGGTAACTCAGTACCAGCACAGGGATGACAAGCAGTGATCTCAGCTATGTTCGTCAATGGAGTGCCTGGGTGGCTCAATTAAGTGTCTGACTCTTGATTTTAGCTCATGTCATGGTCTCATGGTTTAGGAGTTTGAGCCCCGCATCGGGCTCTGTGCTAACAGTGGGAAGCCTGCTTAGAATTCTCTATCTCTTCCTCTCTCTGCCCCTTCCTGGCTGGTGTGCTGTCTCTCTCTCTTTCAAAATAAATAAATAAACTTTAAAAATAAAAATTAAAAATTATGTTCATCAGTGACTGAATTGGCCACAGGAAGTAGAGGAGTTTAAAGGATACAAGAATCCCTTTTCTGTCATTTTTCTGAATTGAGATCTAATCCGCACATCATAAAATTCACCCTCTTTTATTTAAAAAAAATTTTTACATTTATTTATTTTTGAGAGACAGAGTGAGACAGAGCTCAAGCAGAGGAGGGGCAGAGAGAGAAGGAGACACAGAATCTGAAGCAGGCTCCAGCCTCCGAGCAAACGTTCAGCACAGAGCCTGATGTGGGACTCGAACCCACAAATCATGAGATCATGACCTGAGCCAAAGTCGGACACCCAACCAACTGAGCCACCCAGGTGCCCCAAAATTCACCCTTCTTAAGTGCACAGTGTGGTGGTTTTCAGTGCACTCACACATTTGCACAACCCTCACCACTCTTTCATTTAAGAATATTTTCATTATCCCAAAAAGAAATGCCATATCTATTAGCAGTCACTCCTCCTTCTCCCTTCTGTTCAGCCCCTGGCAACCACTAACCTGCTTTCTGTCTCTCCAGATTTAACCTATTCTAGACATTTTATGTAGATAGAATCACACAGTATGTAACCTTTTGTGTCTAATTGCTTTTTGCTCAGCTTTAGGTTTTCAAGGTTCATCCACCATACTGAATGGTATCAGTATTTCATTCCATTCTGTGGCTGAATATTATTCCATTGAATGGCTATACCATGTTGAGTTTATCCATTCATTAGCTGCAGAGAAAGACGGTCATTTTGGAGGAGTCTGTCAAGGGAAGTCCTAATCCTGGTGGGAGAATGAGGCCACCAGAGTCCATTGAAAGGTCAGGCTGATGAAATTAGGAGCTGCCACCATCTCAGTTCTTTATTAGAAAAATTAGAGGCTGGAGCATCTGGGCGACTCAATTGGTTGAGTGTCTGACTCTTGATCTTGGCTCAGGTCTTGATCTCAGGGTTGTGAGTTCGAGTCCCGAGTTGGGCTCCATGAGCATGAAGCCTACTTAAAAATGAAGAGAGGGGAGCCAGGGAGGCTCAGTTGGTTGTGTCTGATTCTTGGTTTCAGCTCAGGTCACGATCTCAGGTTGCATCAGTTTCTGCATTGACAGTGTGAAGCCTGCTTAGGATTCTCTCTCTCTGTCCCTCCCCCACTCTCACACACACCCCCAAAAATAAACTTTAAAAATAAAAATTAAAGGTAAATATGCTTACTTAATTTTTTAAAAACATTTATTTATTATTGAGAAACAGAGAGAGACAGAGCATGAGCAGGAAAGGGGCAGAGAGAAGGAGAGACACAGAATCCAAAGCAGGCTCCAGGCTCTGAGCTGTCAGCACAGAGCCCGACGTGGGGCTCGAACCCACAAACAGTGAGATCAGACCTGAGCCGAAGTCGGATGCTTAACCGACTAAGCCACCCAGGCGCCCCGAGTGTCTTCAGTCTTAAGGGAGGCTTGTTACCTAGAGAACTTCCTTTTTTATCACATTCTTTGTTTTACCTATATTTTAAAAGGGAATGGAAGGGGAAGTCAGTTAGCATGGAGCCCACTGATGTTGGGAAATAAGCACATTACCTTCTTTGGACTGTATTCAGTTTTCTAAGTCATCGGAGGTGCCAGTCAGGACTTGGAAAAGAAAGAGAATTTTCTAATGAGGCAGAAGCGTATACAGTAGTAATTTATAGTATGGACTCCAAAACTACACTGCCTGCAATCTGATTCTCACTCTGTCAATAACAAACAGTGTGATTTGGGGGAACTTAATCTCTCTAGGTCTCTATTTTTTTATATGCAAAATGAGAATAATAACAGTTACTTCATAGAGTTGTTGGAAGAATTCCTTAGAACAGTTTTGATATGTAACAGTTCAATAAGTGAAGGTGCTGCTTTAATTATAAACATGTTTATGGTCTCAAAAATAACCTAGAAATTAACAAAAAAAGGTCAGTCTTAGGGACGGTAAGTTGCCAAATCCTTAAAGCCAAAAAGATGTACACGTGCATTTATTTTTTTTTTATTACAAATAGTTTATTGTCAAATTAGTTTCCACATAACACTCAGTGCTCATCCCCACAAGTGTCCTCCTCCATGCCCATCCCCCCTCCCCCCCACATCCATCAGTCCTCAGTTTTTGTCAGCATTCAAGAGTCTCTCATGGTTTGCCTCTCTCCCTTTCCCCCACCATTTCCGCCCTTCTTCTCCCCCTTATTCCTCCGTCAAGTTCCTCCTAATCCTCCTATACGTGCAAACATATGATATTTGTCCTTCTCTGCCTGACTTATTTCGCTCAGCATAACACCCTCAAGGTCCATCCATGTTGCTACACATGGCCAGATTNCCTCAGTTTTTGTCAGCATTCAAGAGTCTCTCATGGTTTGCCTCTCTCCCTTTCCCCCACCATTTCCGCCCTTCTTCTCCCCCTTATTCCTCCGTCAAGTTCCTCCTAATCCTCCTATACGTGCAAACATATGATATTTGTCCTTCTCTGACCTTGAGGGTGTTATGCTGAACGTGCATTTATGTTGATCATATACTAAAGATGACAAATTATTGAATCTAGCTTCTGAAAAGAAAGAATTCTTACCATTTGCTTTTAGGGGTTTCCTAAAGATTATATAGGCAACAAAGACAAACATGAACCAAAGACATTTAGAAGATTTTTGTCAGCTGAACAACAACAACAACAAAAAACAACAATGAGAAAGACTTGTTAAGGAAATGATACAGACTGCCTTTCTCTATGACCTGTGTGATTTAATTTTAAAAATTCTAAGAAGTCGCCTAGTGGTTGGTAAAGGGTAAGGGGCTTGGGGGCTCGAATAGGGTTGTGGTCTAAAGAGCCATTGTGGGAAGTTTGTTAGGACTGAATTAAAGATAAGTAACATAATTACCAGGTGGTGACAAGGGCCATACTCAGGTTGGATATCAAAGGTGTGGTGAGGGAGGTCTCCGGTTTTGTCCTTCCCTAACAGTGCTTTGTGACTGGCCAGACAATATGGGGACCAAGTTCACCAACTCCACCAAGGAGGACTAGAAATGTAAGCTGTGGGATTTTAGAAGGGTGAGGAAAATTGCCCCAGAGGTCATTACAGTGGATAATGAAAATGAGAAGCAAGACATGAGAAGAGCTAAGGAAGTGAGCAAAGATCTAATTGAGGAAGTGAAAGGCAGTGATGATTTAAAAAAGTGATTTATAAATGAGTGAAATAGATGTCAGGAAGAGATATGGTGTCCCTCTGAGCTAAAAGAGGCCTTGGGGAATGTGGTAAAGGGCAATATATCCATTGATCTGAGAGAAATAGGAGAAGCTAAGAGCCTCACAGGAGAGGGTGGAAGGAGACTCATGTATTCATTCAACAAATATTTATTGTATGCCTGCATTGTGTGAGGCACTGTGCCAAGGTATGATGTGCATGTCTTGCTGAACTTGCCAGCCATCAGGGGTAGGTCTGAAGGGGTTTTTTATTTAGACCAAAGCAGTCCTCCAAGTTGCCCTGAGTGCCTCATCCAGGGGCCCCACTGAGGATTAGATAGAACCCACTTGATCATGAAGGTGGTGCTTCGCTGTCTTCTCTGTCTTTGCTGTGGTAAAGAACTTTGATTTGTCGATTTGATATCCTAGTTCCCAGGCAGGCAAATAACCAGGTTGGTGCCAAAACACCACTCCTCAAGTGGGTTATCTGGAGAAGGACAGATAGGAAGGCTCAGCAAACACCTGTTCAGTTGGCTCATCTATCTACTCTTTGCAAGGTTCCTGTGGACTCTCTACTCCCTCCTTAGACTCTCAGATTTTTCAAATATAAATAGTTTTACTCTCATTGAAATGTGAGGATGGCATGTGGGTGGCTCAGTTGGTTAAGCATCTGACTCTTGATTTTGGCTCAGGTCCTGATCTCACAGTTCATGAGTTCGAGCCCTGCATTGGGCTCTGCACTGAGCATGGAGCCTGCTTGGGATTCATTCTCTCTCTCTCTCTCTCTCTCTCTCTCTCTCTCTCTCTCTTCCCCTCCTTTACTTGCTCTCACATGTGTGCACTCTCTCTTTCTCTCTACCTCTCAAAATAAAAAAAAAAACAAAAAGAAAAGTTAGGATGTATGCCCTTTGAACCCATCCTCGAGGATTCATTATTGTCTCCTCAGCCCAGGATGTTTCTCCCTCTCTTTTGGCAGATTTAAAGACCTCAGGTTTGTTCGAACAGCAGAATTACTGGCAGGAAAATTGCCTTTGCAGCCTCACGAGTATTGGAATTTGATCCAGAAACACTGCACGGAAGCACGCCAAATTCTTCTCAACAAGTCAGTATCTGGTCTCAGAATGGGACCTCATCACAGTATCTATCATAAACTCCCAGGAGGGAAGACTGGTTCCCAGCCTGGAGGTTGCACAGTTTTCTGACTTCTCACTGACATGTTTTTCTGTCCCCTTCCTTCCATATTCCATGCCTCCAGTCTTTGTGTCTCCCCAGGTCCATTCTTCAACCCTTACTCCTGTTCTCCCTCTGCCTTTTTGAAACTCTAATTACCATTCCTTGTTGGGCTACCACTTCCTTACCCTCCCTCTGAAACCCGTGAGGTCTTGCGAGGTTACATGACTTGTGTTGGAATGACTTGTGATCAGGTGGCCCAGATAAACAACTGCAAGTTTCCAGGGCTAGAGAGTTTTCAGTCACTTAGGCTATTCTTTTTTCATTTGCAAATGCATGCAAGATGATGTCCAGAGCCAGAGAAACCTCCTTATGTAAAATTATGATGGTATTATCTACCAGTGGGTTTTATCCTCAGAGAAAATGTATATGCCATAGTACATGGTAGCTGCTTGATAAATATCATAATTATTGTCTTTACAACTCTGGCTGTTACTAGTACTTCTCTGACTGTTAGAGTAGCACTTTACTAGCAATCAGAAAAGAGATGTGATAGGATGAAAAGGCCGGTTGTACCCACTGGGAATTAGAAACTGGGGGAAGTAGGAAGAAAGAACAATGAGGCATCCATTTTTTCTTTTGCTTTTATTATTTCCACTCTCAACTTCTGAGCAGCTACCACCACACTGGAGTTTCTCTTCTTAAGTTTTATTCCTTTTCTCTTCTTCCTCTATTTCCCCCTATAAAGTCTAAATCAGAAGCCAGGCATTTGCCAGGGAGAGAAGTTGTACAGAACATTCTGGTTCCTTATGCCCCTTTTCCCCAATCTCTGATTATAGTGAAGAAGCTAGAGACTCTGAGCAGTACATGCCACTAGCGTCCCCTATTCATTTGGGTATTGCCAATAGTGAAGAGTCTCTCAATTCAAATCTTTTTTTTTTTTTTTTTTAATGTTTTATTTATTCCTAGGAGAGAGAGAGAGAGCGTGAGCAGGGGAGGGTCAGAGAGAGAGGGAGTCACAGACTGAAACAGGCTCCAGGCTCTGAGCTGGCAGTCAGCACAGAGCCCGACGCGGGGCTCGAACCCATGAACCGCGAGATCATGACCTAAGCGAAAGTCGGACGCTTAACCGACTAAGCCACCCAGGCGCCCCTCTCAATTCAAATCTTACTACTTTCTTCCCAGGAAAGGGGTGTTGGTAGGGGAGATGGCTAGGTATATGAAAGTACCCATTTGGAAAGCTGCTTAATGGGGAATGAGCCACTTTCCTTGTCACAGAGAGTGGGGAACATCTGATAGGACTTCTCTGAGCTCAGAAGAGCTTCTTACTTGGCTGCCCTTCTGTCTTCACAGGTGGATCCCCACCTGTGCCCAGCTGTTTGTCTCACAGAAGGAGCAGTGGGTCCATTTTGCTCCCAAGAATGACTATGACTCCTCTCGTAACATTGAAGAATATTTTGCGTCTGTTGCTTCCTTCATGTCCCTCCAGCTGAGGGACTTGGTCATTAAGTCTCTCGAGGACCTCGTCTCCTTTTTCATGATACACAAGGTATGTAGGGGACCAGCAGTAGGCCCCTTTGAGGGGAGACAACCAAGACAGAATCAGAATTCCATCACATAGGTCTTCAGCTACATTAGTTCATGGAAATGAGTTCTGTGAATCACAGCAAGCTTTCCTGAGATAATTACTTATACTAAATTGCCAAAATCTCTGGAAGTGGGGAAGTTAGTAAGAAAATTGAAATAAAGATTGAATAAAATGAAATTCATATCCCTTATAGGAGAGAACGGGGTCACCTTTTCATTCTCCGTGAAGGAAGATGTTGAAAAAATTTTGTTATCCATCTTTGGCTTGGTATTAGGGAGTGACATGTGTATCATTGTAAATATTGGGTTTTGGTTTTTTGGTCTTTGAAGGGACATCCCTGAAAACAAAAGCCTTTTTTGACCTCATTAATAACTTTCTTAATGAAACTTCTTCAGTGAAGTCCAAATAAAAACAAAAAACACCAAGTCCTGGATTTCAAAAGATCATAGTATCCCCTAAACTTAGTCTATAGACCAAGGAAGATTTGTTTAGATTTTACACCATGTGCATGTTTTACCTCAAAAAGGAGTAATAAAAATATAAAAGATTATGTTCTAAATTATTTGTTTTTCCAAATAAAGTAAAGATGAACCATTGTCCTTTTGCTCAAAAAAGTATAGAAGCCAATGCTGCTGAATTTAGACTGTGATGTTAGCTTTCTAGCAAGGACCAATCAATAGATGTCACTATAATCATCCACTTTGCTAAGCGGAAGAGACTCAGATGTGGGAACAAATCCCACTCTAAAATTCCACACAAAAGGAAAAGTAAAATCTTTATATGTCTGAGAGAAGGGGAGATTTATGGGTATTGATACATGGTAGCTGTTCAACAAATGTTTATCAATCATCCTTAAACAGATCTAGAGATGTCTAACATCACTGACTTAGGCAAATATTTTTCAGCCACCCTATGACAGTTTCATTAGGCAGGGAAGTTTATGAGAGGTGTCTCCTGTTACTAGTCTGATAGGGAATTGTAGCTATCACCATGCCAATAGTTCTGTTGTAGGAAAGCTGATACTTTGAATGTTTAAATTAGACTATACATTCATTAATATACTTTTGGATTCTGTCAACAGATTTTTATTGAGCATCAACTGTGTACTAAATGCTACCTTAGAGATTTCAGAGGAAGTACAGGGTTCAGACAGATCCTGCTCTCACGGTTAGAGTAGAGAAGATAAGATGTACCTATAAATCTCTGCAAGAGAGAAAGCTAAAATACCATGAAGAAAGTAGAAATACAGAAGTCAGAAGTGAAAGAGATTATATCTTGCTGGAGAACAGAGAAGCTTCCCAGAGGAGGGGCTTTTGAGCTGAATTTTGAAGGATGGAAAGGATTTGGAAATACTAATGCAGGAATTCCTAAGCAAATAAGACATACTGAATTAAAACTTTGGGGAAGGGTGAGTGGATGAGCTCAGGGTGGGTTAAGCCATACCTAGCCATTTTGTAAACGTGAACAGTGCCTGGTACCCTGCCTTTCCTTTCCTGGTATTCATGTAATATCGTGAATGGGTAAAAATCACTCCTTTGATTCTGGAAAGCCCCATCTTGTGACAGCTGCCATATCTTATATCTCCTGAAGGATGGGAATGATTTCGAAGAGCCCTTCCAAGAGATGAAGTTCTTTATACCTCAGCTAATCATGATCAAACTTGAAGTCAATGAACCTGTTATTGTCTTTAACCCATCTTTTGATGAATGCTGGGAATTAATACACAATTCTTTCTTGGAAATTATTAAGAACTCTAGGGAGATCCCTAAGGTATAGTACTGACTTATTCATTTGCACTTTTATTTACGTATTGAATAAAATATATTTAAAGTGGCTGTTTGTACAAGGTGGTCGGAAGAGTTTCTCTTTTGGGAGCTGAATCCTGAGTATGCCTCCCTTGACCTCAAAAAGAAAATGTGGGCCATAAAGAAATGTTTGTGCATTGGAGAACTGTGCTTATAATGCGGGCATTGATGGGGTGCCTGGGTGGCTCAGTTGGTTAAGTATCTGACTTCAGCTCAGGTCATGATCTCACGGTTCATGATCTCAGAGTTCGAGCTCTGCATCCGGCTCTCTGCTGTGACCACAGAGCCCATTTTGGATCTTCTGTCCCCCTATCTGCCCCTCCTCTTCTCACACACATGCTCTCTCTGTCTCTCTCAAAATAAATAAATATTTTTAAAAAAATTTTAAAGAGTTATTTTGTAAGCAAGTAGAGTTCCCCCTTTCCCCAACATAATGTCAAGTTCAAAGGGACAGATGTGTCCCAAGCCATAGCCAACTTGTGTTGATAATCCACGATGGAGCAATGCCATGAACTTGCCAAGAATCTTCATAAAATGATATCTAATTTAGTTCTTTAAAAATTTTTTTTAACATTTATTTATTTTTGAGAGACAGAGAGACAGAGCATGAGCAAGGGAAGGCAGAGACAGAGAGAGACAGAGTCCAAAGCAGGCTTCAGGCTCTGAGCCACCCACCAACTGAGCCACACAGGTGCCCCTCTAATTTAATTATTGAAGTTCTATTTGTTTAACCTCTGGAGACATCAAAGGGAGAGATTGAAGCTTCCCTTCCTGATCTAAGACCTTTCAAGTTTCCTTTCCAGGGTAGGATTACTAATCATATTCCAGACACGTAGCTGACTTTTAGTGCTGGGCAGGATCACCCACATGAGTATGACTCTTTTGTACTCTTGTCTCTCTCTCTCTCTCTGGGTGGTTGTAGTGGCAAGAAGGCCAGTGTCCAGACCCACACAGGAAAGGGAACTGTGGGGTGTTCCCTATGTTTCTCCCTCTCCCTCATTCTCCAGGCATTATGTGTGATGTTTAGGTACTCTTAAGTACTTTTCTCTCTATAGTCCTGTACTTAGAGGTCTCTAAAAGCTCAAGACTAGAGTTGGGTGTTGTAGGGAAGCATGTGAGGCCAAAATGTTATAGTCCCAGTTTCGCCAGATAACTCTAAATTTGAAGTTTTGAACCCAACCAAGCCTAGTTAACAAGAAAACTGGGTATGTGGAAGGAAAAGAAACAGTGGACAACTCTCCTACAATCAATATCCCTAGCAAGGAAATGAACGAGAAGACCCTGTAATTTGGAAGGATAAGTGTGGGGCTTGGGGACAGATAAAGTACATACCACTCGAGTTCTCTTTCACTGCTCTTGATTAGCAATGTTTGCAAGCAGCTGTGCTGGAAGAGCCCAGGACTCATGTGGTTGCTCCTGCAAACACCCAGCAGGGATGGTAGTAGATCTAGAGGATTGCCATAGCAAGATGTAGTCACAGATCACAGTGTGTACCAGGTTTGAAAGCTAGGCCCAAGTGAATGCCAGACTTTATCAGACTTTATCAGACTGTGAGATAAGCAACCCGGTCTCAGCATTCTCCATCTAGACATGCCCACAGCACCGGCTCCTGCCTCAAACTCCTCAGACAATTCTATCTCTGAACTGGGTATTGAGACTTCAAATATTTTTTAGTTTTTTTTTTTAATCTTTATTCATTTTTGAGAGACAGAGACAGATCACGAGCAAGGGAGGGGCAGTGAGAGGGAGATCCAGAATCTGAAGCAGGCTCCAGGCTCTGAGCTGTCAGGACAGAGCCCAGTACAGGGCTTGAACCCACGAACTGTGGGATCATGACCTGAGCCAAAGTTGGATACTTAACTGAGTGAGCCACCCAGGCACCCCAAAACTTTACATTATTTAAATGTTTATTGTTTCTGAGAGAGAGACAGAGCACAAGTTGGGAAGGGGCAGAGAGAGAGGCAGACACAGAATCCGAAGCAGGCTCCAGGCTCTGAGCTATCAGCACAGAGTCTGATGTAGGGCTGGAACCCATAAACTATGAGATCATGACGTGAGCCAAAGTTGGACACTTAACCAACTGGGTGCCCCATGAACTGGTGCCCCAGGTGCCCTGTGAAGTGGATATTGAAACTGTAAAAGAATAGCCCCTCAGGTTGAGTATCTAATAAGAATATCTAAGAAGTGCAACAGATGGACATCACCCTTAATCCTTACGAGTCCTGCCTTTTTTATGGTTGAACATAAATGTTATTTTATTTCATTTATTTTCATTTTTATTTTTTAAGTATTGATTTATTTTGAGAGAGAGAGAGAAAGAGAATCCCACACAGGTTCCGTATTGTCTGTGCAGAGTCTGATGTGGGGCTTGAACTCACGAACCATGAGATCATGACCTGAGCTAAAATTAAGAGATGGATGCTTAACTGAATGAGCCACCCACATGTCCCTCATTTTATTTATTCTGAAAGTTTTATTTTAAAGTAATCTTTAAACCTGATATAGGGCTCAAACTCACAATCCTGAGATCAAGAGTCACATGCTCTACCAATGAAGCCAGCCAGGTACCCCTAAACATAAATTTTTTAAAGCTGGGGAAAATGTCAGCATGAGGTTTTGAAAATAACAGTTTCAAGGTACAGAAGGGAAGTCTACCTATGAGAAAGTTACTAAAGGAAACCAAAGTAAATATTAGAAAATATTTGTCTTGGCAAAAAAAATTAAGACATGGATGCTGTGGTACTGATTGAAATGAAAAGAGGTGAATGAGAGGCATAAATAAAATGAGGTGGGGTGAAATAAAGAAGCATTTTCTGAAACTAAAAATGCCATAAGGAAAAAAAATAAGTATTAGCAGCCAAGTCAATGCATTACTTTCATAATCAGGAACACACACACACATATTACTAAGACTGATAGCCTCTCTCCTGATGGGAGACTTTTCTCACTCAAAGTGCCAGGGAAATCCCAAACTTGGAGAAGTGTGCAGGCATAAGCACTGAGGGTGATGACAAGACCAGGAAGTCAGGGATCAGAGAGCCAGGGAGATAAGCAGATAGTAACAATCATACCTGGAAAGGACACCATTGATCTCAGCTCAGTTTTACAGACTGCTCTACATGGCATGGGCGAACCCACCATATTTAAAGGGCATTAAAAGGCATTACTTTCTCTCTTTGTTTTTTTTTAAATTTACATCCAAGTTAGTTAGAATATAGTGCAACAATTATTTCAAGAGTAGATTCCTTGATGTCCCTTACCCATGTAGCCCATCCCCCCTCCCATAACCCCTCCAGTAACCCTCTGTTTGTTCTCCGTATTTAAGACTCTCTTATGTTTTGATGTTTTGTCCCCTTCCCTGTTTTTGTATTATTTTTGCTTCCCTTCCCTTATGTTCATCCGCTTTGTATCTTAAAGTCCTCATATGCGTGAAGTCATATGATATTTGTCTTTCTCTGACTAACTTCGCTTAGCATGATAACCTCTAGTTCCATCCATGTAGTTGCAAATGTTACTTCCTCTTTTGACTGAAGACTTCTCAAGAAACAGTCCCTTATGCTGTCCACATGTGATCTCTTGTGTGGCCTGGATGTACCAATTGTGTGTCCCTAAACCACATCTTTTTTTTTTTTTTTAATGTTTATTTTTGAGAGAGAGAGACAGGCAGAGAGAGAAGGAGACAGGATCTGAAGCGGGCTCTGCACTGATAGAGAGCCTGATGCGGGGCTCAAACCCATGAACCTTGAGATCATGACCTGAGCCAAAGTTGGATGTTTAAGCAACTGAGCCACCCGGGCACCCCTTCCTAAACCATTTCATCCATATGCTTGACCAATGCCAGGTCCTCTGTCTCCTTGGAGGAAGATCACTCCTCCACTGTCTTCAGCATGGCCACAGCAAAGAAGTTGTTCATACCTCTGCTGGCTTAAAAACCTTTGGATTTTACAAAGACGGAGGACACAGATCATTTGTAGGTTTTCCCTCTTTCTAAATCAGTGCATTCTCAGTATATAGCATGGTGTATACTACTATAACCAGAACACTGTGACAGTCTTTTCTGGGACCCATCACCATAAGCTTTCTTAGGGAGGGCAGTGGTTTTCCAGCAGGGACTTGGCAGTCTTCCTGAGTCATGCAAGTGAGAACATTTCCCAGGGACACACATGCCATTTAGAAGTTGGAGCACTTGGGGCATCTGGGTGCCTCAGCTCAGGTCATGATCTCACAGTTCGGGAGACTGAGCCCCACATGAAGTTCTGCACTGACACTGTGGAGCCTGCTTGGGATTCTCTCTTTCCATTTCTCTCTCTGCCCCTCCCCTGCTCACGTTTCTCTCCCTGTCAAAAATAAATAAAGTTTTTAAAAAATGGTACTTGAATTACCAGAAAAGATACTATTCTAGCCACAGATTTTGTCCCCCCCCCCCTAAGCTGAGAGAAGAATCTAGTATCTCTCCTTTTCTTCAGTGGTGAGAATGGAAGTTCAAAGAGAAGTAGCTTAGCTAAGATCGCGTGGTTAGTTAGCAACAGAATCAGAATTAGAACCCATGTCTCCAATAGCTTTTTAGTAAAAGCTGATGGGGGAGGGGAAGTTTGAGGTGGGGGGAGGAGCACTATAATACTCATTCAATCACACCGTGTTTACTCAGCACTTACTCTGTGCCACGCTCTTGTTGGACCCTTCACACTGGTGAAAAAGTCAGATACAATCCAGGCCCTCTTGCTATTTATATCTCATGACAAACCTAAAACGGTCCATTACACATTATTTCATTATAGTTATGCTGAGTGGGAAAAATTCAGAATGTGAGCTTTAAGCAGGGAAACCTAACATCCTAACTGGAGGCCCAGGGGACTCTCCAAAGACAGGAGACCTGAAAGGAACAGGGAAAGATGAGTAACCAAGAGGGAGAGAAGAGAGAATAGAGGTAAAGGGACTAAGAGGGTGATCCCAGCCCTATCCAAGGGGGGAAATGTGTCAATGCAGCTGGTGTCTCTGGAAAGGAGTCCATTGCAGAAGACTTTACATTTTGGTGCCATCTCCCTTCCTGTATCTTGTGGATGTGTCACGACATCAAAAATGGTTTCTAATCCTTTAGGTGGAATCTATCCTGTTCCCAGAGTTGAAAGGATATAATCTGATTCTTGGAACCATTAACCCTGAAGAAAAACTAGTTTCTGATTTTGTGAATCAAACCTTTGAGGTATTTCAGAAAAATCAAGTCGGCCCCCGCAAGTAAGTGGGTTTATTTGTTTGTAACAGCCATTTTGGCATTGGTTTATTTGTCATCCGGTAAATAATCGCTGTTCCCACATACCCAAAAACACATCCATAGTAAGAACAGCCAATGCTTACATAGGAATCACTATTTATCCCCATTTTACAGATGAGGAAACTTTCCCAATGTTACATAGCAAATAAATAAAAGAACCAGAATTCAGTTACAGGTGTGCCTTCGTTATCTGAAAGCTGTGAGGCCAGATAGGTTTTAGCATTAGAAATTTCTGGATTTTACCAAAGTAACATAATGCATATTTCATATATTATGATACAGCTTCAGCAAATTCTCCTGATGCACCCTTTCATTGAATGTATTGATATTTCTGCAGTGAAAAATGTAACTATTCACACAAGTAGTCTCACATTGGTTTAGACCAGCTTTTGCTATCAAATGAATTTTGAAGCAGCTTTCTGTTTTTGGAGCTTTTGGACCTAGGAATTAAAGAGGATTAAGGAATCCTCCTTAATCATCATACTGTAGGGGTGGGGCACCTGGGTGTCTCAGTCCATTAAGGGTCTGACTCTTGGTTTTGGCTCAGGTCATGATCTCATGGCTCATGAGTTCAAGCCCCACATTGGGCTCCACGCTGACAGTGCAGAGTCTGCTTGGAATTGTCTCTCTCTCTCTCTCTCTCTCTTCCCCTCCCCACTTTGTCTCAAAATAAATTTTTTAAAAAATCATCATACTATAGAATATCTCACAGTTGCTCATGTGAATAGTCACTGGTTTAGGATGATGGTGATCATATAACACAGCTTCCAAACTGAGACTCTTTGAGAGTGAAGAGGTATTAACAATTACCATGGGACAATAAGTGTAAATCTGGGCTCTCCCAGGAAAACTGGGATATATAGGTTTCTTGACTGCAGCTCTCTCAACACTTTAGACCAGAAAATTCTGTATTGTGAGGAGCTGCTGTACATGATACGATGTTTAGCATCATCCCTGGCCTATACCCATTAGATGCCGGTAGGATCCTCCTGCAGACATTACAACCAAAATTTTTCCCAGACATTGCCAAATGTCCCCTGGGTGGTCAGATCACCCTCAGTTGAGAACTACTTCTAACCTAGTCTGAGAATCACAGATTCAGATTTGGAAGCTCTGCCCATATGATTTGGGGGCATCTATTTGAAAACCTCTCTTCTCCCTGTTCTTAGAATTTGACACATAGTTTGTCTTTCTGGACTGACAGTTTTGGACTGACTGCTCCTCAGATTGTATCTCAGTTTTAGAATCTCTGAAGTGTTGGGGCACCTGGGTGGCTCAGTCAGTTAAGCGTCCAACTCTTGATTTCAGCTCAGGTCATGATTCACAGTTTGTGAGTTTGAGCCCTGCGTCAGGCTCTGCACTGACAGCATGTAGCTCGCTTAGGATTCTCTCTCTTCCCACCTCTCTCTCTGCCCCTCCTCCTCTCTCCTCAAAATAAATAAAAATAATAAACATTTAGAATCTCTGAAGTGTTGGCCAACTCTTAGAAGTATACCACTGGGGCCCAAAAATTAATTCTGCTTACTTCATACCATCTTATTTTAATTCAGACTTTTTTTAATAGTTTATTGTCAAGTTGGTTTCCATATCACACCCAGTGCTCATCCCAACAAGTGCCCTCCTCCATGCCCATCACCCATTTTCCCCTCTCCCTCACCCCCATCAACCCGGTTTGTTCTCAGTATTTAAGAGTCTCTTATGGTTTGCCTCCCTCCCTCTCCTTAACTATTTTTCCCCTTCCCCTTCTCCACAGTCCTCTTTTAAGTTTCTCCTGTTCCACATATGAGTGAAAACATATGGTATCTATCCTTCTCTGCCTGACTTATTTCACTCAGCATAACACCCTTGAGTTCCATCCATGTTGCTACACATGGCCAGATTTCATTCTTTCTCATTGCCATGTAGTATTCCATTGTATAGATAAACCACATCTTCTTGATCCATTTGTCAGTTGATGGACACTTAAGCTCTTTCTATGATTTGGCTATTGTTGAGAGTGCTGCTATGAACATGGGGGTCCATGTGCCCCTATGCATTAGCACTCCTGTATCCCTGGGGTAAATTCCTAGCTGTGCTATTGCTGGGTCATAGGGGAATTCTATTGTTAATTTTTTGAGGAAACTCCACACTGTTTTCCAGAGGGGCCACACTAGTTTACATTCCCACCAACAGTGTAGGAGGGTGCCCATTTCTCCACATCCTTGCCAGCATGTATCAGACTTTTTTAAAAAAAAGATCTTTTTTTTAAGTAATCCCTACATCCAACGTGGGACTCAAACTCACAACCCCAAGATCCAGAGTCACACATCTTACTGACTGAGTGAGCTAGGCACCCTTAATTCAAACTTATTTTAAGTCACAGCACCCAAACACATCCTCCAATTTGGGAGAAATCTGTCTAGCCAAATTTGCATGATCTGATAGAGCAGAAAACTTAATTGTATCCAATAGATTTTAGGTTCATTAGTTTCAAATTTTAGTTATAAAATTTAGACATAGAATTTTAGAGCTGAAAGAAAAGATAGGAGCCAGCATTTATTGCACATTCACTGTATGTCAGGCAAAGCATTAGTTGCTTTATATGTATATTACTATAGTTAAGCTTTTCAACAATCCTATGAGGTGTTACTATTTCCACTTAAAACTAAAGACATTAATCTTTGGAAAAAAGAGAAATATCTTGTCTAAGTTCATGAATCTAGGAAGTGGCAAAATTGGAATTTGAAGCCAAAGTTCTGAATTCCCAGTTCACTGTTTCTTTTGTAACATTATATTTCCCTTTCCTGGCTAGGGCTAATTTTTATAAATCTTTATGTCTTCATTTGCCCCTCTGCCTAATCTGATTTGGTGACATGTATTTGCTTGTCTGATTTTACCCTCTTCAATCATGGAAGATACTTAAATGTGTATAAAAAATATGATGACTTATTGGATAACACAGCAGAGCAAAACATCACTGCGTTTCTGAAAGAAAATCATGAAATTGAGGATTTTGTGGAGGTAGGAAATGTCACTTGATATTTCATATCTTGGTGACACATGCTGCAGTCAATTGGGTAGTCAGTGTATTTTGATACTTTGTGCTGTGCTCAGCATTGGACTGGGTTTGCTGGGGGTGAGGCTGGGGCAAAAGAAGGGAGGCTAAAGGCAAATAAAGCTACTGCCTGTGCTCCTTTCTGCAGAGGATCAGTAGTATAAAAAAGCGGAGAAACGAAATTGCATCTATGCACATTACCGTGCCTTTGGCCATGTTCTGCCTTGACACCATGGCCCTGAATTACGACCTCTGTGAGCGAGCCCAAAATCTGAACGACCGTCTGATTCAATTCCAAGTGGATGTAAACCGGGACACCAATACCAGGTATCATGATTGTGGACAGAGAAATAGCAACAGTATTTGGCATGAATGGGAGAATAGAAAAGTGGCCAGAACTTGCACCTTCCAGCAAGGACTAGACAGACCTTCTAGCTCAAGTTGTTTCTCTCCCCAGAATGAGGGCAGGCAATTGGCAGGCAATTCAGGTTCAGGCTAGAAGGTGGTCAGTAGGGGAAAAACTACATGGGGCTTGGAACAGGAGTGTGGAAAGCATTCTGCAGCTATCCATCTCTGATCTCTCAGCCTTTGCTTCCTTGGAGGCATCTTCAGGGAGATGCCGCCTCATGGGCTTGGCTGTCAGAGGTCAGAGGTCCTCTCCCTGGCCACATAGCACATTTGCAGAGACACCGGGTGCTTACATGCATCCCCAAGAATCACTCCTATGCAGGTGTCTGCTATATAGGTCTGAGGATTCTACCGTTCAGTCTTAAGCTCTATGTGGTACCTCAGTTTCACTGATGACTATATATTAGTCAAGGTGCTTTTGGTTCTAAGGAATAGAAGCCCAGACAGGCTGGCTAAAGTGGAAAAGGGAATTTGGGGCGCACGTGTTGAAAAGTTGAGGAATTGCTAGCTTCAGGCCCTCAGCACTGCAATTAGATTGCAGTCTTTTTCCCTCTACTGGGCTTTCATTCTCTGTCAGGCTTTCTTCTGTTCATGGGCCCAGCAGTTCCAGGCTTACATCCTCTCCGGTTCCCATCCCGAGGGGCCAATGCTTTCTTTCCAGTTGCCTCAAAAATCCTGGCCCATGTGACACTGGCCTGACTTGGGTCCTTTGTGCAGCATTGACCAAACAGTATTGTGAAGAGGATGGCTTAGATCAAGTGGCAGTCCCATCTCTGGGGTGGATATCTGCTTTTCGTGAACCATGTGAACTTGGGGTGGGGGTACCCCAAGACTTAGGGTGTCGTTCCTAGAAGAGGGAAAGATGCTAACAGGCTGGGAGACTATCTGTCTGGGATCTCTCTTATAAAGAGAGTACTAAACCCATGTATGAGGGCATAGCTCTCATGACCTATTTCCCTCCCAAAGGCCACCTCCAAATACCATCACATTAGAGATTAGGTTTTAACATAAGAATTTTGGGGGTGCACAAACATTCAGTCTATAGCAAGGCATTAGTGCCCAGTGTGTGGCTATATTTAAAGCCTAGGCCTAGAAGGAGATGATGAGGTTAAATGAGGTCATAAGGATGGGACCCTAATCCGAAAGGGCTATTGCCCTTGTAAGGAGAGGAAAAGACACCAGAGCTCTTTCTCTCTCTCCCATATGAGGACACAGTGAGAAGGCAGCTGTCTGCAAGCCCGAAAGAAAGCCTTCACTAGGAAACCTAGTTGGTCGGTACTTTGACCTTGGACTTCCCAGCCTCTGAGAACTGTGAGAAAATAATTTTCCTGGTTTTTAGGCCATCCAGTATGTGATATTTTGCTATGGTAGCCCAAGCTTACTGGTAGAATACCCAATGAAAAATGCAAAGGAGGCTGGGACATGTAATGTGGCTCTGAGTCTGAGAAGTGGAAAATACTACATAGTAGTGAGCCTACATAGTACAGTAGATAATTGTTCTATGCAGAAAGTATCTAAATTGTATAGAAATTCATTTTTAAGATCCTGGAGGTGTCTGCAAAGATGTTTTAATCATTTCTTCTTCAGTTTGATATAATTAGCTTCACTATGCAGGGGTCTCTGTATTTTAAGAAGGAAAATTGAGCATTAACTATACTTCAATTAAAAAAACAAAAACAAAAAAGAAGGAATATTGAAGACTGAAAATATTGGAAGCAGTGGTTTTTATCTATCATGCATGAATGTCAACATGTAGCAATCAATTACTAATAACAAAAACTATGATAACTATTGCTGACATTTCTTGAGGGCCACTCTGTGCTAGGCCTGGATGTATTGCAGGCAATTTGTTCCTAATTATAATTAAAATACTGATGATGGTCATCACTGACTTTTGCATAAATTAGGGCACATTCAAATTATCCTTTCTCAGGGCACCTGGGTGGCTCAGTAGGTTAAGCACCTGGCTCTTGGTTTCTGCTCAGGTCATAATATCACAGTTCGTGGGTTCAAGCCCCGCTTTGGGAGCCTGCTTGGGGTTCTCTCCCTCTCTCTCTGCCCCTCCCCTGCTCTTTCTCTCTCTTCACTCCCTCCGTCGCTCTCTCTCTGTCTCTTTCTATCAAAATAAATAAATAAACTTTGAAAAAATAGATAACGTCCTTTCTCATAGTCTTGTTTTGGGAGGTAGGCATTTGGGTCTAGTGGTCCCAGTGGCTGAATGTCACTTTCTCTTTGCCAACCAGGAACTACCTCTAGCACATGAGGATAGACTTGCTGACATTCTGTGAAGACTGATGATTACCATTAACTTAGTGTTTTATTTCAACATAAAATTCAAGGAGCTTATAGGTCTTATAAGAAAGTGATTTTAGATGATAAAGATGATGGTCGCTGTTTCTCTCCCTGTAGCATTTGTAATCAGTACAGCACCATCGCGGACAAAGTCAGTGAAATTCCTGCCAACACTGAGGAGCTGGTACTCCTCATTGAATTCCTAAAGAAATCCAGTGATGTCACAGTTTTCAAACTCCGGAGACAACTTAGAGATGCAAGTGAAAGGCTGGAGTTCCTGATGGACTATGCAGACTTGCCACGTAAGTCCAATGCCATATAGATTTACATGCAAACATATATGTATATTTATATTTTTAGAGATAAGGAATTGGGAGGAAGAGTCAGCAGTCCTACCATTAAATGTCAGTATTGGGAGAGCTGTTTTTCAAGTGTCCTCATATGTTAGAGGCACCAATTCCATGCTATTATCCTCAGGAATTTGAATCCAACAAAGGGGTTCTTATTGTTAGACTAAAAGAAGTGTCTAGGGACTTGACAAGTTTTTAGATGCCTGTTCTGGTATCTTCTGTCTAGTGTTTCTGAAAAAAATCACTTCCAAATGCAGAGTCCTTTTATGAATGGGTGGATTTCAGTCATCTCTAATCTTAATAGAGTCTCACCTTTGAGGCGAGGCCAGGGTACTTGACTTCATGCTGCTGCATATCTTTAAAGGAAAGAAATGGCCAGAGCCCTTTCAGGGCTTGTTGGGCCAAGTTAGAGTTTTATAAGGACCAGGTTCTGAAGAATCTGGTCCACAAGCCAAGTTTTCAGATCTTCCTTCCTTCTGGAAATACCTGTGAATTTACCTGGTGATCATGGTGCTTGGGGCAAAGGGTAATGGGAGGGAGAGATGGGTACTTGAAGTGAGACAGAAGTTGCCCTAACCATCCCCTTGCACATTAATGAGCTGTGCCCTTGACCATGTGAATACACACTGGGTCTCTGCTTTCAAAGTTCCCCAGGGTACAGAGAGAGCCCAGGATATTTCAGCTGACCAGAGCCTTAAGGTGGCTCTGATTTTATTACTGACATTTAACCAGAAGGGAGACTGAGACTCAGATGAGGTGACAGTTTAAAGAGGAGAAATGGAACTTTAGCCCAAGTTTCTACTCTACTCAGATGCAGCATGGGAAAACAGTGAAGCCTTGTGGTTACATTAGCTTTAGAGTTGGTTACACCTTGGTTTGAATTCATCTCTGCTGCCTTCTAGTGGTGGGACCTTGACTACTTGGCTAAACTTTGTTTCCCATCTGTAAAAGCAAGGATGATATTACTGTTGCCCTTCTAGCCTGGCACTTGGCAAGTGCTCAATAAATACTGGCTATCATTCATCCATAATGGGCCCATCCATGCATTGCCACCCTCACACCTACTTCTGTTGACCTCTTGTAATGCTGAATTAAGTCCCTGCATGCTGATCTATGCTGAGCAGTGTCCTGAAGCAGACTGTATGTTTTTGCAGAAGAGGACATCAAACTGAACAGCACTCTGTTCCTCTGGCCAGACCAGATTGAAGATATCTTTGAAAACAGCCGAAACTTTCTCCTTAGCAAGAGAGATCAGGCTGAGATGGACCTCATTAAAAGGTACAAAGAGAGTCTGAGGTTTTTTCAGAAATGACACCCAGCTTTGTAACACACTGCAGGTTCCTGGTTCTGCCTAGATCCCCCCACAGGAAGGTGTGGGCGAAGGCTGAAAACAAATGGTGGAGAAGGAATTTCCTTTTGTTTCCCACTGAGGGATGCTCTCTTTAAGCCTGCTTCACTGTGGTGACCCTGCCAGTGCCTTCCCTCCCTGCCTTGAACAATTGGAATTTGGTGGTACAGAGAGAAAAAGACAAAAATAGTGCTATGTAATAATGGCCTCACAATAATAATAGCAAAATTGTCAGCCTTACATTGGAGACCACAGATCTGTGAGTTATCAAGACAGGGATAATAGAGGCATGGTAGGAGGCTGAGAAATTGCTATTTTGCAGCTGGTCTTGTTCAATGCTAATGTGGCTGTATCATTTATTCATTCATTATTTGTCAATTCAACCAGTATTTATTAAGGATTTTTACTATGGGCTGTGCTGTATTCTAGACATGTAAGTGTGCTTGGCTGCTCAATAAAGATTTTAATCCAGAGGCAGAGAAAATATAGAGATACTGAAAAATCAAACAATGTCAAGCGAAGTGGGCCACGTACCATGTACAGGGCAAAGACATGCATGCACACATACCCATCCCAGCTTATAACACTTGGTTTATGAACTGTAGTCAAACCAGTTACTATCCCCTTCACATGTGAAATACCCACTGCCTAACTTTAGGTCTTATAGTCCCTGCAAATACTTAGAAGGAAGGAAAAATGTAGATAAAAGCAGAAATTTCTACATAGGATGGGAGTTTGGGCTGAAGGTGAAAATGGGCACACAAGTTTTTCTTCCAGTGGCCTTTGTCTCTCTCTACCTACATGAATACTGTCCTCGGAACCCAGAACTAGCCCAATAGGTGGTACTGATATTTTTTAATTAATAGACTCTATTTCTTGGAACAGTTTTAAAATTCACAACAGAATTGAGAAAGTACAGAGTTCCCATTTACCCCATTTCCCTTTACACACAGCCTCCACCATGGAACTGATTTGCAGGTTCAATGAATAGGAGCAAGTTTATCTTTTTTAGCCTTAGTGCCCTCATCCGGAAAGTGGGATAACAGAGTCCATCTCAGATCATCTCGTTTCCTGAGAGGTATCATTTTGCAAAAGGATGAAATGAGATGATGTGATACTGTGCTGAGTGGCTGATACCCAACACTCAGTAGGCATTCAGAAACCATCCGCTTCCTTCATCCTTTGAACAATGACTTATTTGGGGAGAAAAATGGTTTCACTTCCAAACCACAGCCTTGTAAGCATACTCTCAGAACAGTGATCTAAGACTATTCAGAGGCAGTAAATGCTGTTAAAGTTCAGAAGAGTGATGGGCAGCTCTGGGAGAAATGTGAACTGTCATTTATGGTGAGAAGAGAAGAGCACTGGGTAACCCCCCTTGGAGGGGCGATTCTCAGGCTGATAGCATGACTGGTTCCTGAGCTCTCAACAGCAGATACAGCACAAGAGGAGCTCCAGGAAAGACCCACAGTCCTGGGCCCAACCCTCTCTTTGGTGAACTCTTAAACCTCACGTCCATCATTCTTGCATTAGTCCTGAGAACAGTATGTGAGGAGGGCTGAGCAATATTCACTGAGTCATTCATCTTCTGTGAAAGCAACCCCATTCTCTCTCTAAGAAACTTTATCTATTTTCCCAGCCCACATTAATTCTTGGCCTCGGTGCCAATTTTTTCCATTTGCTGTCCCCATCTCAGTTCCCACTGTTCCCTTGGCCCTAGGGGTCATAGTGGCTTCCTCTGAGGCTACCCATATCTCACCTCTGTAGATAGTCTCTTCATTAAAGCCTCTGTCTTTGGACATTGAGTGAATTCCATTTCATGCCAGAATTCTGACCAATCCACCGTCTTTGAATCCCTAAATTATCCTCCCTTAGACTCCATATGGTCCCACAAATACAACTCATTTACTCAACTTAGTTTTCCAAGTGCCTACTATTTACTAATGACTGTATTATTATGTGGACTATATACCTATATACTTATTACAGCCATGAAAATACTGCAGAAACTATAATGTGCTAAGCAATTATAACTCAACACTGTATAATATAATCTACCTTGTTAGAAAAAATAAAAGTAAATTTGCAACCTGCTTTGTTGCTAAAAGGTCTTCCCTGATCATTCTACCTAGAGTAGCCCTATATTTCCATCCACTAAGCACTCTGCCCTGTTTTATTTTCTTCAGAGCATTTATCACCATCAGAAACACCACATTTTATCTTTATGTATGAATTTATCTGTGCATCTCTCCATCCATCCACCCCTCATCCCTCCATGTTCTAGGTCTCCTCAAACTAAAATACAACCTCCATAAGGATAGGGAGCTTAATAGTATACATCACAAATATATCCCTGATGCCTAGAGCAGTCCTTGGAATGTATTAATCCCTCAATAATAAATATCTAATGGATGACTGAATAATATGTATATACATACATTTTACATGTATGTGTATAATAGATATTATATAGATTTCATATATGTGGACCTGTATATATTTACCCATACAGGAAAACATCTGGAAATGTTTAACCACCAGTAGATTCATAGCAGCCATCTTTGAGAGGTAGGATCATAAGTAATATATTGTATATATATCCTACATCAGAAGACCAGATTCTCCCCAGGCTTGAGTATGAGTGAACAGTGCTAATACTTAGAAAATCAAAAGTGGAAAGTCCAGATGTGATTGGGCTGTCCATTACTTTTAGGTGCTCAGAATTTGAGTCGAAACTTGAGGGCTACAGCAAGGAACTGGAAGGGTTTAGGAAACGTGAAGTGATGACTACAGAAGAAATGAAGAACAATGTTGAAAAGCTTCATGAGCTTTCAAGAAACCTAGATCAAGCACTGGTGGAATTTGAGGTTTGGGGTCTTGGGGCCTTGGGTTGGAGGCTTATGACTCTGTCCTGCTCTCTTGGTTGTGTTTCTTGGTTTTGCATTTTCCTAACATCACCTGTCACGTAGATACTATTGATTGGTTGGTTGACCACTTCTTTCATTGGTGCTTTCAGCTACCTTTTTCTACATCCGATATTATATCAGCTTTTTTGTTAGTTGTTGAGTGCACAAAGAAGAAATTGCAGTAGAATAACTTCTCACATATTTTGAGTGTTTATTATGTGCTCAACAGTCTACAAAGGGCTTCATATGCAATATATCACTTAACACCCATAACAAATCTTTGGGTTAGGCATTGTTATTTTCCCTATTTAACTCTATTTAAAATGGGAGAACTATGGCTTAGCGAAACTAAGTAAATTTTCCTGAAGGTCAACAAATAAGTTCTTTAATCATTAAAGTCCTTATCTTTGAGGCAAGTCAGCATAAGAAGGCAACATCATATAGACAGCTAAAGTACATTAAGAAAATTGTGAAAATGGGGACATGGATATGGTAGAGTGGGATCAAAGATGATGGAGCAAGTACCAAATTATCCTAGAGTTTCATCCAGCTAGATCTTAGCTGTAACGGCCCCCTCAGAGGTAGCAAAGGGACCATCTTACTTGAGTCCCTGTCTTGTTTTCCTCTCTCACTCTCCAGATGAACAAGCCATCTTCCTCATCTTGGTGTTCATAGCCTTGAGGAATTTGCCATGGTGGCTTCCAGGGTTCAGAAAAACAGTCACCCAATAAACAGCATCCCCTTTTGCCCTGCAGTTGATCAATAAGGAAGAGGATCTTTTGGAAAAGGAGAAGAGTACCTTCCCTCTTCTGCAAACCGTGTTGACCAACAAAGTGCCTTATGAGCAGCTGTGGCTGACGACGTACGAGTTTAGCATCAAGTCAGAGGAGTGGATGAATGGTATGCTGCAAGCTCACTCTATTGGGACAGGGTAGGGATGGGATAGTGGATCCAACCTAGCTGGTTCTAGAATAGGGTTTGGACTTCAGCTTCAGGCTGGACTTTTTATACTTCGTATACTCTGGATTAAAGGAATCACAGTTAAATTTTTCTGATGTGATAATGATGGAAAGTGAGGATTGAAGAGCCAAGACCTTTTGCTAGGGTGAAATGGAAGATGCAGTCACCCAGAGCCATGGATTGCAGAGAGGCAGGGGAGGGGAGAATAAGATGGCATTTGCACTTCTGTGCTCCTTCAAGAAAGACCAGGGTGCCACAGACATCTGTAAACTACTCCTTTGTCTCTAGATCCTGGAGGCTAGAGAGAGTCAAGGTAGAGTCAACAGGACTTCCTGATTGATCTGAAAGGGGCAAGGAGGGAAAGGGAAGAACCTGGGGTGACTTCCAGATTATTAGCCCAGGCAATTTGTGGATATTGCCATCACTGAACAAGAGAAGTGACAAATTTGTTGGGGAAAAAAGACACATCAACTTGAATATACCGAGTTCAAGGTGTCTGCAAACATCCAAATGGGAACATTAACTAGCAGTTGAGAAAATAAGCCTGAAGTTAAGTTATAGGTTTGGGGCGTGTGATTTATATTGGGGAATGATTGAGTATAGATTACAAGTAAAAGGCATGAATGATATCACCTGGGGAGAGGGGCGAAGAGTAGAGGACAAACTCGGAGACCCTTATAGCTGAGCCTTCAGCTGTTTCTAGTGCCACAGTATTTCAAGCACAACTGTGATGAACATCATCACCAGTTTTCTGGATGCAATTTTGGTTGCTTTCTTAGAATAAATTCCTGAAAGTGAAATGGCTAAATCAAAGGTCATGTAATGAAAATTATGAGGACTTTCAAAACTGGTTTTGTTGATGATGTTGTTGTTACTGTCTTCTAGAAAAGTTATGTTTTATTACCCTTCTAGCAGCACTTGAGTGCACATTCTTCACACCCTCAATGAACCTGGGAAATGATAGCTTTGAAAACTTTTTGCTGATTTATTTTGTTTGTTCAGTTTTGTTGATTTAATGTTTGTTTATTTATTAAATTTTTTAAATTTTATTTATTTTTGAGAGAAAGCGATGGAGTGCAAGCAAGGGAAGGGGCAGAGAGCGAGGAAGACACAGAACCCAAAGCAGGCTCCAGGCTCTGAACTGTCAGCACAGAGCCCAAAGCAGGGCTCGAACCCATGAGCTATGAGATCATGACCCGATCATAACCAACTGAGCCACCCAGGCACCTGTATTGATTTCATGTTTAAATTGGCATTTTCTTTTTCATTTAAAAAATTTTCATTTTCACTGATGCGCTTAAATTTTCCAGGTTATCAGTCATATCTATATAATTATATTTTACCTTCTTCATTTATTTTCATACCCCCTTTTTTTATTCAATGTTGTGTGTTGACCAGCACTTCCAAAATAAACAGTGGTAATAATGGGCACCTCTGTCTTATTCCTGATTTTCATGGGAATTCTCGCAGAGTGTCACCTTTAAACATGATGCTTTTCATTGGTTTGAGATACAAAATTTTTATGGTGTCAGGGAAATATTTATAGTTTACCAAGTCTTTTGTTAGAAAGAGATACTGTGTTAAAAATTTTTTGCACTTAGGGGCATTGAGGCCAGGTCATCATCCGACTTTGGCTGAGGTCATGATCTCACAGTTCATGAGTTCGAGCCCTGCATCAGGCTCTGTGCCAACAGCTCAGAGCCTGGAGCCTACTTCAGATTCTGTGTCTCCCTCTTTCTCTACCTCTCCCCTGCTCCCACTCTGTCTCTCTCAAAAATAAATAAACATTAAAAAAATTGTTTTTAATTTTTTACATTTAATTTTTTCAATTCATATACAGCAAAAAGGACTTTTTTGGCATATAGTTCTATAAATGCTAACACATATATAGATGCACCATGATTAGAAAGCAGAAGTTTCATCATTTTATTTATTTTATTTATTTTTTTTACTGAGGCAGCTTTTTATTTTTTTATTTTATTTTATTTTATTTATTTTTTTTACAAATAGTTTGTCAAGTTGGTTTCCATATAACACCCAGTGCTCATCCCCACAGGTGCCCTCCTCCATGCCCATCTCCCCCCTCCCCTCCCACACCCATCAGCCCTCAGTTTGTTCTCAGCATTCCAGAGTCTCTCATGGTTTGCCTCTCTCCCTCTCCCCGACTATTTCCCCCCTTCTTCTCCCCCTTGGTCCTCCGTTAAGTTCCTCCTAATCCTCCTATATGTGCAAATACATGTATTTGTCCTTCTCTGCCTGACTTAAGTTTACTGTCAAGTTGGTTTCCATATAACACCCAGTGCTAATCCCCACGAGTGCCATTTTAATAAGATGTCTTGTTCTACCCCTTTGTAGTCACACTCTCCCCAGTGTCGGAAGACCTGGCATTGTTGAGCTCTTCATCGTTACTATAGTTTTGTCTTTTTGAGATTGTAATAGACATGGAATGATACAGTGTGTAACCTTTTGAGAGTGCTTCTTTCACACAGCATACTACTTTGAGATTCATCCAAGCTGTTGGATTAATCCATAGGTGCTTCCTTCCCTTGATGCTGGGTAGTGTTCCGTTGCATGGATATACCAGTTTGTTTCCCACTTATCCACTGGTAGATATTTGGGCTGTTTCCAGTTTCAGGCTGTTATGAATACGGCTGCTATAAGTAGTCATGCATGAATTTTTATGTTAACAGGATTTTTCTTTCTTCTGGGGTAGATGCTCAGGAGTAGATTGCTGGGCCATATTTAAAGTTTATATATAACTGCATTTCAAAAATGCCTTGTAATAGCAAAGTGTTCCTAATTCCCCCCTTCTATCTGTTGTATCATTTCTGTTCTTCATTGCACCTATATATAAACTGTAATCATCAAATATATTGTTGCTATTATTATTTTGAACAAACTGTTAACTGTTAGATCAGCTAGGAATAAGAAAAATCAACATGTTTATTTTACCTTCACTTATCCCTTCTTTAATGCTCCTCCTTTCTTTATGTAAATCTGTGTTTCTGACAAATCCTTTTACTTCTTTCTGAAGGACTTTTACTGTTTCTTGCAAAGTACCTACTGGCAAATTCCCTCATTTCTGTTTGTCTGAAAAAGTATTTGTTGCTCCTTCAAGTCTCAGGATAGAGAATTGTAGGTTGGTGGGGTTTTTTTCTCTCAATACGTTTAATATTTCATTCCCTCTCTTCTTGTTTTCTGAGGAGAAGTAGAATGTAATGCTTATCTTTGCTTCTCTAAAGGCATGGTGTCCAGCACCCCCTGGCATTTTTCAAGTTTTTTCTTTAACTTTGATTTTCTACAGCTTGACTGTCATATGCCTAGGTAACATTTTTGGCATTTATCCTGGATCTGTGGCTTGGTGTCTGACATTAATTGGGGGGAAATTCTCAGTCATTATTGCTTCAAATATTTTTTCCCATTTCTTTCTCTTCTCCTTCTGGTATTTCCATTACCAGCGAGTTACACATGTTGTAGCTATCCCACAGTTCTTGGCCATTCTGTTCCATTTCTTCCTCCATCTTTTTTTCTTTTTAACTTTGCAAGTTTCTAGTGACATATTCTCAAACTCAAAGATTCTTTCCTCAGTTGCCATCCAGCCTACTAATGAACCCATTTGATATATTCTTACTTCTGTTACAGTGTTTTTGCTTTCCAGCAAAGATTTCATTATTGTTGTTATTTAGGTTTCTTGCATCACCTATATAAACAGTCATGTCATCTGGAAAACTAAGACATTTTTTTCTTCTCTTCCAATCTGTATGCCTCCTATTTCTTTTTCATGCCTCATTGTACCATCTAGGACTTTAAGTATGATGTTGATTAGGAATTATGAGAGTGAAAATTCTTGCCTTGTCTTAGGGAAAAAGTATTCCATCTTTCATCATTAACAATAAGGGATTTGTTATTTTTTCTTTCTTTTTTTCTTTCATTCTTTCTTGTATTCTTTATCCTTTTTTGGGTTGTTTTTTTTTTTTATAGAAAAGCCTTAAATTGTATTCACTCATTCATTCATGAGAGAGAGAGAAAATGAGCAGAGGAGGGACAAACAGGAGGGACAGAGAGAGAGGAAGGACAGAGGATCAGAACTGGGATATGAAGTGGGATTGATGCAGGGCTCTAATTCATGAACCACAAGAGCATGACTGGAGCCGAAGTCAGAAGCTTAACTAACTGAGATACCCAGGCATGCCTGGTTTTGTTTTTTAAAATCACTTTGTTATAGTATGATTGACATGTAAAAAGATGTACATATTTCCTTTTTAAAAAAATTTTTTTAATGTTTTATTTCTGAGAGAGAGAGAGAAAGTGTGAGCAGGAGAGGGTCAGAGAGAGAGAGAGAGAGAGAGAGAGAGAGATACAGAATCTGAAACAGGCTCCAGGCTCTGAGCAAGCTGTCAGCACAGAGCCTGACACAGGTCTCGAACCCACGAACTGTGAGATCATGACCTGAGCTGAAGTCGGACGCTTAACTGACTGAGCCACCCAGGCGCCCCTGTACATATTTCCAATACACAAGAGTATAGTGATAGTATAGGTTTTTCATAGATGCCCTTTATCAAGCTGATAAGCCTTTCTATTCCTAGTTGGTTTAGTGGTTTTATCTTAAATGGATACTGAATTTTTTAAAAATGCTTTTTCCACATCAAATGATATTATCATGTGATTTTCTTTTTTTAGATTGTTAACAAAGCTTATTACATTGTTTGATTTTCAAATATTAAACAAGCCTCACATTCCCATGAAAAACCTCAATTGGACATGGTGTATTATTATACATATAATTTCAAAAAGTTTTAATTTTTGATTTTTCAACTCAAATATGGGCTAATGAAGCAAGTTAAATTAACAAAGCTTTATTTGATCTTGGTAGCTATGAAATAAGAGTATTTTTGAGTAAATTAGTAACATCATGACACAAGAGTTAACACCAATTTGATATATCCATGGGGAAGAAAGCAGCAGCATGGAAGGATTTTGACTGAATGTGAAACCCAAATTCTGTAGGATCCCTCTGAAGAAAAGGAGGAGAAGGAAATTAATGTTTCGGAGCACTTTGGTTTTTTAAATGAGGGGTCAGTTTTTGTTTTGAAAAGAATCAGTTTACAGTAATTTCAAACTTACGTAAAAGTTGCCAGAGCTCCATGTGTAGCAACATGGATGGACCTTGAGGGTGTTATGCTTAGCGAAATAAGTCAGGCCGAGAAGGACAAATATCATATGTTTGCACGTATAGGAGGATTAGGAGGAACTTAACTGAGGATCATGGGGGAGAAGAAGGGGGGAAATGGTGGGGGAAAGGGAGAGAGGCAAACCATGAGAGACTCTTGAATGCTGAGAAACAAACTGAGGACTGATGGATGTGGGGGGGAGGGGGGAGATGGGCATGGAGGAGGGCACTTGTGGGGATGAGCACTGGGTGTTATATGGAAACCAACTTGACAATAAACTATTTGTAAGAAAAAAAAAGTTGCCAGAGCTATACAAAGAACTCCCTAAATTCTCATTCACCCATATTCCCCACTTGTTAATATTTCACAGCATTTGTGGACCACCTTATACTGCTCTGTAATAGCATCTACAACCACTGCTAACAACTGATTCCCTAACTGTACTTGCTTTACACGTCAGGCATTGCATTGTGCTCACCACTTTACTTACCTTGCTTAATGCTCACGATCACCTGCCTAGGTATCTGTTATTACCCCTGTATCATAGGTGATATTGTTGAGGCTTAGAAAAGTTCAGATAAATATGTCCAGTGTTTCATTGGCTAAGTAGAGGTTTTAGATCCAGACCCAACTCCAAAGTCTGTTTGTTCCAATATCCATACCATAGATAGGCACAATCCTAAATTCAGGGAATTAAAGGTACAAATGACTAACATCTAGTTGGTAGTCTGACCCTTTTCTCACCCGATGATTTCTATTTCAGGACCCCTCTTTTTGCTGAATGCTGAGGAAATCTCAGAGGAAGTAGGGAATATGTGGAGAACGATATATAAATTGACCAAGACCCTAGCCGATGTACCTGCACCCAGGCGGTTAGCGGAGAATGTGAAAATGAAGATTGATAAATTCAAGCAGCACATCCCTATCCTCAGCATATCCTGCAACCCAGGGATGAAAGACCGGCACTGGCAGCAGGTGCCTGTCACTGTCCACCCCTAGCCAGCCAACCCATGCCCGATCCATACCTGGTCCTGGTAGCCCTTTGGAAGGCAGGAACCATTACTGGGTCAAGCCTCTCCTTTCTGAAAGGAGAATTTGCTTGAAGCCGAGGAGTTATTAATGGGAGGGAAAGTCTTAAAAAAATTTTTTAACATTTATTTATTTTTGAGAGACAGAGCATGATCGGGAGATGGACAGAGAGAGAGGGAGACACAGAATCTGAAGCAGGCTCCAGGTTCTGAGCTGTCAGCACAGAGCCCGAAGTGGGGCTCGAGCTGTGAGATCATGACCTGAGCTGAAGTCGGATGCTTAACAGACTGAGCCACCTAGGCGCCCTGGGAAAGTCTTTTAAAGGAAGGGAATGGGCAGGATACGGGATGAAATGCCTGTCTCTTTACATAAACAGGTTGACCCCTTTCTTTGGGGACCCCATTATTAATGATTGAGTTTTTCTCTAGCCAGTGGCTAGAAAGAAAGCATAGTCTGCTTTCCTAAGCAAGTGGCTGCTCAGGGCCCTAAAGGATGATAAGGGCATTGAATTACAGTAGGAGGGGCCTGGATTTGACCCTTGATGAAGGACACACAAAAGAGAAAGCCATGCCTTTTCCTGAGACCTCCTGACAATGCCAGATGATTCCTACTTGGGCTGATGATACTGTAGAGCCTCATCGTCCAGCAGGCTATGTTCAGAAATAATACCTCACTCCTTTCAGCCCCTTTAGTCTATAAATGAGAATAATAAATATTCTCCCCTAAAAATAGTTGGGACTTTTATAAGCAACCAAGTGTGAGGGTGATAAGTGTGGTGTGAACACTAAGCAGAAAAAAGAAAACTCACTGTGTTTCTAAAATAATCATCACATTCAAGGGCTAGCAGTGGCCTTGAAACGTCCTCCACCAGGGAGGTGGAGATGAGACAGCCTCTCCATAAGCAGTTTTCTCTGTGGCTTGGCCTGGAATTCCCTATTTCAGAAAACATGCCCGAGACTGAGGACATGTCTGTGGAAGGACCTAATCTGAGAGCACACCCATTACCTTCCAGAGAATGAAGTCTGAGCTCAGAGCATTTTGATCTCCCTGAGAAGACCAAGATCTTTTTTTAAAAAAAAATTTTAATGTTTTATTTATTTCTGAGAGAGAGAGACAGACAGACAGCGTGAGCAGGGGAGGGTCACAGAGAGAGGGAGGCACAGAATCTGAAACAGGCTCCAGGCTCTGAGCTAGTTGTCAGCACAGAGCACGACGTGGGGCTCGAACCCATGAGCTTTGAGATCATGACCTGAGCCAAAGTGGACACTTAACTGACTGAGCCACCCTGGTGCCCCAAGAAGACCAAGATCTTGATGTGTGAGAGATTCTGGATTTTTCTGTAAAGAGGAACTGCTTGTAGTTTCCCAGAAAGCCTTAAAACTCAACACCTAAGCAAAGGGTGTAAAGGAGGGCAGGGGAGAGGTCCTCTTAGGAGACTTCTGGTGTTGTGCTGCCCCAGCAGAGGGGTCTGCACAGGAGCAGCT
This sequence comes from Hyaena hyaena, assembly GCF_003009895.1. Classification (NCBI taxonomy): domain Eukaryota; kingdom Metazoa; phylum Chordata; class Mammalia; order Carnivora; family Hyaenidae; genus Hyaena; species Hyaena hyaena. Next base: position 24,369 of record NW_024080720.1, on the reverse strand, counting down.
GCCCCCACTTGGTGCTCATAGGGTGCCTCTCCCTATGAACCTAGCCTGACTAGAATCTTGGCCCATTTGGAGGGTTGGGGAGGTTGAATAGACAAGTGGCCTTTGGGAGTGCTAGGTCTCTCCATGAGATGGCACTATAGAAAGTGCCCTCAGAAAAAAAGAAGAAAAGAAAGTGCCCTTATCAGTGGCCTTTAAAAAAAAGAAAAACCTCAGGAGACTCAGAAGGCCATCTCCTCCACTTGGTCCTTTCCCTGGGATGATGCTATTCTCACACATGAACACTTTAAAAATCCCAGCTATTCCTAGACATTCATAATTCTCATTTACAGATCACTTAGATGGACAGATTGGGGGGAAAAATCTTTAGAAGAAGAATAACAGTAATAGCTCAAACATTGAATACCAACTATGAGCTAGACACTGTTGTATACTTTGTGTGGATTCCCTCATTTTATCCTTTCAACTAGGGATGATCATCATCCTTTGAACTAGGGATGATCATCATCTCCATTCCACAGATAAGAAAACTAAGGCTTTGGAGAGAGTAAGTAAACTGTTATGTGGCCAAGTAAGTGGTGGGAAAGGAAATTGGAATCTAGGTCTATCTGACTCAGCCTAGATGGGGGAAATGGGGCAATAAATTATCAGCTCAGAGGGGACAGTAAGCTGTAGGTAAGAGTAGAGTGTAGCCCTAGGAAGGTGGTTCCTGAGTAATGAGCCCCTAAAGTGGAACCTCAGTGAGCTGAACAATTACAAGTGAGCTCAGAAAGAGGCCTCCAGATACATAAGGAGGTGCTGCCACTTGGAGGCCTCTCCTGCCTGTATTGTAGGTCAAACCACAAGCCACCCTAGTGACAGCTACAGGCCTAGCCAGTGGCCTGGCCACTCTGCCCAAATGCCTAACTCAGGAGATCCATTTGCACAGGTTCTGGCTCGGGCAGGGGGCTCTGAAGGCTAAACCACCTCTAGCTCTCAAGGCTACAAAATGTAATTCTGGGGTTTTAGGGTGGCTGTGCTGTGGCTTCTGACCATTTCCCAGAACTTAAGCAGGAAGGGCTAATCCCTTTATTTGGGGCACTGATATCAGCAAAGGGTTTGCTACTGTGGTTTAAAACAAGATGGAACAAGGTGACATTTGACTTAGGAAGAAACCATGGTGATGTGTACCAAAGCTAACCCTCTAGGACCATGCTGCCCAATGAAAATAATACGAGCCATATGTCTAGTGTTAAAGTTTCTAGTAGCCACGCTTTTTAAAAGCACAGATGAAATAAATTTTATATTTCATGTAACCAAACATATTCAAAATATTTATTCCAATAGGTAGTCGATGTAAAAAATGTGTGATCTCATATTTTTCATAAGTCATGGAAACATGGCATGCTTTTATACCTGGAGCACATCTCAGTTTGGGCTAGTCACGTTTCAATAGCCACAAGGAACAAGTGACTCCATAGTGGACAGGACAGCTGTAGGCTCTTAGAATTAAAAGGCCAGATGTTTTGTTAGTATCTGTAATTAACAAAAGCAATTACAAAAATATATATATAGGGGCTCCTGGGTGGCTCAGTCAGTTAAGCATCCGGCTTTGGCTCAGGTCACGATCTCACTGTTAGCAAGTTCAAGCCCTGCATTGGGCTCTGTGCTGACAGCTCAGAGCCTAGAGCCTGCTTCAGGTTCTGTGTCTGCCTCTCTCTCTCTGCCCCTTCTCTACTCATGCTTTGTCTCTCTCTCAAAATTAAACATTAAGAAAAAAAAATTTTAATAATAAATAAATAAAACTACCAATCCCCTGAGTCTTGGCCAAGTCCTATGCCAAGTGCTTTATGTAGTTATGTCATTTAATCCTAGAGATGGTGTGTGTTCTAAACCATATTTTCAGGTATTGAGAATAAATCAAAGTCCAGAGCCACCAGGAACAGTTGTGCAGACTGTGTACTCCACAACTCTGGGGAATGCTGTTTTTGTGTGCTGCAGTGTGAATTATACTTTTTAGAGTTATGCAGTATATAGCTTTCACAACTGTACATAGAAGACCTAAGAGACCTACTAAACATGATGGAGAAGAGCTTGGGTCCAAGTCCCAATTCTGCCATTTATTAGTTGAATTGTCTCGGACAAGGTATTTATTTTCTTTGTCTCAGTTTCCTTATGTGTAAAACAAGAGTAGTAATGCATTAATATCTTCCTAATCATATTGGGGGAATGAAATGAGCATGTAAAGGTCTTGAGACAGTGCCTACTTCATAGTAAGTCCTCAGTAAGTGTTCATTACTTCTGATTTCCACTATCCTAGTGGTGTTCCAGGTGTCCTCAGGACCCAGATTGGAAGCCATTTGAATTAGCTGGTTCACTCATGCTTTCGCTCCATAAATACTTATTGATGCCTACTGACTTCCAGGCCCTGGGGACACAGGGCTAAGTAGGACAGAACAGCCCACAGTTCTCACATTCGTTTCTGCTCTGACATTCTGTAGTCCTCCTGGGCTTGAACAGAGACGAAATCGGGTACTAGGTGAGCCTCCTTTGGTCCTCTTACTCCTCCTCTTGAGCACATGTAACCCTCATCCTCCGCAGATCTCTGCCTTTGAGAAAAGTATTCAAAGCCGTCAGAGACTTCATGTGAGACCTTCTTCAGGGATGTTTTCACTTAAAAGACAGGTTTGGGGTAGTATTTACACCAAAGGAATGGGCACAGTTGTGAACGGTTACAAGAAATTAGCACACTGGCGTAGAAAGGAAGATATTGGACAGATGGGGTTTCTTCATTCTCAGCATCCTCAGATCACAGAATTTCGGGGGTCTGTGTACACATGACTTACTCCTTTTACTCAGCAAACACTTACTGCAGCTTGTCATGGACCAGGCTTTGCACTAGGAGCACAAAAGCAAACCAGATCTGGCTGCACCCCCAGGATGCTCATAAGTTGGCACCACCGGTCCTTACAAGGACCACCAAGTGCTGGTGAACAGAGACCCCCAGTAAGCCAGAGAGAATGCAGTGTGGGCCCTAGGCTGCCTCCTACAATTTTAGACCCGCACCATTCAATTGCCACTAGCTGTACACAGCTGTTCAAATTTAAGTAAAACTAAGTAAAAATTAAAACTCAGTTCCTCTGTCACACTAGCCACATTTCCAGGGCTCAATGGCTAAATGTGACTGGTGGCTACTATAAGGGACAGTGCAGAGTACAACATCATATAAAGCCTACTGGCCAGTACTACCTTGGACAGTACACACTTGTTCTTTTTTCTGCAGATTAGTGAAATCGTCGGCTGTGAAATAAAACCCACAGAAACGACTTGCCTTTCAAATATGCTGGAATACGGATTCGGCAAATTCATTGACAAGTAAGACTCCTTCTCTCCTTCAGGAAGCTTTTTGGTCAAAATATCAGTTCCCACGTTGTATGACTGGCCTCAGGCTGTCTTTCTTCTTATGGTTCAGGGTAACTTGAGCATTTTTAGTAACCTCCACCTCAGGTGACTAGCTACTGGTGAAACTCACTTCTAGCTGCTGGGTTGATGATGGCTTATAACTAGAAAATTGAGTCAGAAATTTTATTTTAAAGGGAAATTACAAAAAAACAAATAAAAAAGTTCTTGGAACCTGAGCTCCAGCCCATGTAAAACCATTCCACATTTTTTGGCCTTCAGTTCCTTCCTCCCTTTCTTTCTGAGATGTAGAAAGAGAGGGACAGAGGATCTGAACTGGGCTTTGTGTTGACAGCAGAATCTGATGCAGCACTCAAACTCATGATCCGTGAGATCACCGCCCGAGTGGAAGTTGGATGCCCAACCTACCGAGCCACCCAGTCACCCCCAGTTTCCTCTTTTAAACAGAAAAATAACAATAAACAGAAGCAGCTCTCTGAGTTCTTAGAGTCCAGGAAACATGGTCCAGTAAGAGAACATTTCACTTGCTTTCTCCTTTTCTCCAAATGCCATGGAGTCTGTGTGCAAGAATCTAAGCTCTTTGAATTGCTGTTTTCAGGACCCAGACGCTCGTTGGACCCTCACTGTTTTTCCACACCTCCTTCACGACACGGGGTGTGAGATGTACTGCCTGGACCACAGTCCCTAACCCTGTTAGACAGATGGGTTCAGGTCTAACTCAACACACACTTCTCAGAGCATGGTCGCAGACCAGCTGTGTCAGCATCACCTGGGAACCTGTTAGAAATGTACATTCTCGGGGTGGCTGGGTGGCTCAGTTGGTTGAACATCCAGCTTCGGCTCATGTCATGATCTCATGGTTCGTGGGTTTGAGCCCCACGTTGGGCTCTGTGCTGACAGCTCAGAGCCTGGAGCCTGTCTTCGGATTCTGTGTCTCCGTCTCTCTCTGACCCTCCCCTGCTCACACTGTCTTTCTCTCTCTCTCAAAAATAAATAAAAACATTAAAAAAAAAAAAAAAGAAATGTACATTCTCGGGCCCCACCCCTGTCTGCTGAATCAGAAATTCTGGGTGTAGACCCTGTAATCTATACTTTAACCAGTTTTTTAGATCAGCACTGTCTAGTCCAGGAGCCATCAGCCACATATCCTACTGAGCCCTTGAAATATAACTATTCTGAATTAGAGGGGCTGGATTTCAAAGGCTTATTAAGAGAAAAAAAAAGCAAAATGTCTAATGAGCTTTAATATTGATTATATGTTGAAATGAATATTTTGGATATACTGAGTTAAATAAATTATTAAAATAATTTTTACCTGCTTTTTACATTTTCAAAATATGGCTACTGGAAACCTTAAAATGCCGTGTGGCTCAACTTTTATTTAGAATGGGTTGGGCGCCTGGATGGCTCAGTTGGTTAAGCGTCCAACTTTGGCTCACGTCATGGTTTCACAGTTCATGGGTTCGAGCCCCGCGTTGGGCTCTGTGCTGACAGCTAGCTCATAGCCTGGGGCCTGCTTCTGATTCTGTGCCTCCCTCTCTCTCTGGCCCTCCCCTGGTTATGCTGTCTCTCTCTCTCTCTCTCTCTCTCTCTCTCAGAAATAAATTTAAAAAAACAAAAAACAAAAAACATCAGAATGGGTAGCACTGCTCCAGGTGATTTTGATGCACGCCAGAGTTTGGAACCCTTTTCTCCATTCCCACGGGATAGGTCCCCAAAATCTCTCTTCCACCTGAATTCTCTGACTCCCAATCTCCCAATATCACCATTATAGTCTCTCTGTGAGAAGGAATCCTAGAGACAGATCAGTGAAATGGTTGGCCATGAAATAAAACCCATAGAAACAGTGTAGGTTATTTCATGAAAAAGCCTCATTTTCCCCAATAAGATAGATGTTTTTAAGAGACCAGCTATAGAATATTTATGCTACACCAAGCATTTAATAAACATCAACCAACTTACCATCATTCTAACCTAATGTTGTAGCTACTATTATTATTCCTGTTTTACAGATAAGGAAGTAAGTTGATCTGAGTGTTTACGTAACTTGGCAGAGGTCACAGCTAGTAACTGAATGAACCAAGACCCAAGCCCAGACTGGCTGACTCAAGAGCCTAAACCATTATTACCCTGTACTGACTAAAAACTAAACTCATCTAAGGAGACAGAAACCAAGCAAACACCCAGCAGCTCTGCCACTTTCCATGCCAGCCGTCCCCACTGGGACAAACCCAGAAGTGGTGACACTTTGGCTGAGTTTGCCTCTCAGTCTCCTGGTCTATAAAATGGGAAGAAGAATAATAGCTGGGCAATTAGAGTCACGTTGAGGGTTATGAGTTAAGGCATGTAACCTGAGCTAACATCTAAGTTCTCAGCCACCACCTGTTAGTGAGGCATGCCGTCCCAGGTCCCCATCAACCTCTAGTTAATGCAGCTTTGTCACAGCACACTGTTAATGAGCTCCTTTAGCACATTTGGTTATGGTCAACTCTTGGACTTCAAGGACTCCCAAACTCATTAATCCTCTGTGCAATTATTTGCATAATTATAAGTCATAAAGCATGTTGCAAACATTTTATCTTATTTAATTATACCAACAACCTCTGATATGTGCAGATGCAAGTCACTACAGCCTGTCAAGTGACTTGGTCATGGCCATGCAGCCAGCCTCCTTGTCTCACACCCACCTGGGCTGGCACCTACCTTTATTAATTATTTCCTGTATGCACACTCATTTTGTCATATCCCAAGGAGGTCACATTTAGGATGATGACCATGCTGCTGATGTCTGATCAGCCATTCTTTGGAATGGGCCTCATCCACTACCCTGAAGGAGGCTGAGCAAGGGTTCTCAGCTCTGTTTACTTGACCCTATTTGGCTGACCGCATGTGGACAATTCTCTTGCTTCTTCTTATAAGGAAAGGGGGAAAAAAACACATAGTGGAGGAGGAAGAAACACCGGATTGGAAGTCAGAGGAACTAGTGTGTGGACCTGCTTCCAGCACCCCCCGGCTGCAAGTGTGGCTCTGGAGACATCACTTGCTTCATCTGGACTTCAGTTTCCTCACCTGTATGCAAAGACCAGACAGTGTCTTCTCCAGTGAAGCTTGCAGTGAAAGACAGGTGCTGAGGCAGAGAGAATAGTCCCTACCTTCTCCTTCCAAGAACTTGGCTTCCTGGTTCTTCCCAATTCCCAGGCCACACCTGAGTTTGGACCCCAACTCTCCATGTGGAAGCGAGAAGAAAGGAACTTGTCTTCCCCTTTTCTTTGGAACAGAGGGGCTATAGATGTGGACCCAGCATATCAGGAAAATAGCAGTGGTTTTTAAAAAGATAGGGACATGAGCACCTGGGTGGCTCAGTTGGTCGGGTGTCCAGCTTCAGCCCAGGTCATGATCTCTTGGTCCATGAGTTCAGGCCCTGCATTGGGCTCTGTGCTGACAGCTCAGAACCTGGAGCCTGCTTCAGATTCTCTGTCTCCCTCTCTCTCTGACCCTCCCCTGCTTACATTCTATCTCTCTTTCTCTCTGTCTCTCAAAAATAAACAAACATTAAAATTAAAAAGGTAGGGACAAGGTGCCTGGCTGACTGACTTGGCAGAGCATGTGACTCTTGATCTTGGGGCTGTGAGTTCAAGCCCCATATTGGGTATCCAGATTATGTTTAAAAAAAAAAAGGGCAGGGGTAGGAAGTGGAGCAAAGCCATCCTGTAAATTAACAGAAGTTCTAAAATCTGAACAGGAAGTCAGAATAATAATTCTAAGGTAAATAAGAAGTAAATGAAAATAGAGAAAAGGAGGTCTTATTTTAATGGCTTTGAAAGAATGGTTCTCAACTGGGGACAGTCCACACACACACACACACACACACAGGGAAATATTTGACAATATCTGGAGACATTTTTCTTTGCCACGACTGACAGGAGGTCTGCTACTGGCATTTAAACATCCTACAATGCACAGGACAGCCCCGTCTCCCAGCAAAGAGTTAATTAGTATTCGTTTGCTAGGGTGATATAACAGTACCAAAGACTGGGTGGTGTAAACAACAGAAACTTATTTTCTCATAGTTCTGGATGCTGGAAATCCAAGATCAAGGCATTAGCAGAATTGGTTTCTTGTGAGGCCTCTCTTTTTGGTTTGCAGAAGGCCACCTTCTCCCTGTATCCTCACATGGTCTTCCCTCTGTGTGTGTCTTTCTTAATCTCATTTAAGTACCCCAGTCATATTGGATTAGAACTCACCCTAATGCCCTCATTGTAACTGAATTCTTTTTTAAAAGTTTAATTCCAGCATATTAGTGTTATATTACTTTCAGGTGTATAATACAGTGATCAACAATTCTATACCTAACTGAACTACCTCTTTCAAGACCCTATCTCAGGGCACCTGGCTGGCTCAGTCGGTTAAGCATCTGACTTCAGCTCAGGTCATGATCTCATGGTTGGTGGGTTTGAGCCCCACATCAGACTCTGCTGACAGCTCAGTGCCTGAAGCCTGCTTCAGATTCTGTGTCTCCCTCTGTCTCTGCCCCTCCCCTGCTCATGCTGTGTCTGACTCTCTCTCTCAAAAATAAATAATAAACATTTTTTAAAAAAAGACTCTATCTCTGGGACACCTGGCTGGCTCAGTGGATTAAGCGTCCGAGTCTTGATTTCCTCTCAGATCATGATCCGATGGTTTTTGTGAGTTCAACCCTAACATTGGGCTCTGCACAGCTGGCAGGATAGAGCCTGCTTGGGACTCTCTCCCCCTCTCTCTCTGCCCCTCCCCCACTCACACTGCCCCCATCTCTCTCAAAATAGATAATTAAACTTCAAAACTAAAAATAAAGACTCTGTCTCCAAATAGGGTACCCCTCATTCTGAGATTCTGGGGTTTAGGACTTCAACATATGATTTTTAAAAAATTTTTTTAATGTTTTATTTATTTCTGAGAGAGAGAGAGAAAGAGAGAGAGAGACAGCATGAGCAGGGAAGGGTCAGAGAGAGAGGGAGACACAGAATCCGAAACAGGCTCCAGGCTCTGAGCTGGCTGTCAGCACAGAGCTCGATGTGGGGCTCGAACCCACAAACTGTGAGTTCGTGACCTGGGCCAAAGTCAGACGCTTAACTGAATGAGCCACCCAGGTGCCCCTAACACATGATTTTTGAGGAGACACAATTCAGCACATAACAGAGCCCATAGGCCACTGGTGCCCAGGGTAAGAAACCCTGCAAAACACTGGATGTAACCGGTACATCTTAGAGCTGGACAGTAAACATTTTAGTAAAATCAAGGGCATTTTCAATTTGTCTTAAGGATGAACCAAAATTCTTCCTCCGCCATGTTTTTGCTGCTTTCCCTCCTCCTGTTGATGTTGCTATTGCTGTGTTCTCTCTAGACTGGAGCCCATTGGTGCAGCTGCCAGTAAGGAGTACTCCCTGGAGAAAAACCTGGAGAAAATGAAGTTAGACTGGGCCAACATGACGTTCAACTTTGTAAAGTACAGGGACACTGTGAGTGTCAGTCTATCCACCCAGCTCCCTGACAGCAGCCCCTTGATTATGTAGCAGGTGACAGAGGGGAGTCCTTCAAGATTGCAATAGCACTTGGGAAGGAAGGAACCCTAACACCTTGTTTTTTAATTTATTTTTATTGAGATATAATTGACATGCAACATCGTGTAAGTTTGAGATGTAAAACGTGTTGATTTGATACATTTATGTATTACAATATGATCACCACCCTAGTGTTAGCTAACAGTTCTGTGATGTCACATAATTATCGTTTCTTTTTTGTGGTAGGAACAATTAAGATCCAGTCTCTTAGCAACTTTGGAGTTTTTCATGGAGTCTTGTTGTCTATATCACTATTACTATTCCTGTGCATTAGATTGTTTACTCCTATCTGCCTTTACGTGCTGGTCATTCTTTCTCTGGGCCCCACCAGAAGGCTGCATTTTTATTTTTTATTTTATTTTTTTCCCTTCATAGTTCATTGTCATGTTGGTTCCATATAACACCCAGTGCTCATCCCAACAAGTGCCCTTCTCCATGCCCATCACCCCCCTTCCCCTCTCCCCCACCCCCATCAGCCCTCAGTTTGTTCTCAGCATTCAAGAGTCCCTCCTGGTTTGCCTCCTTCTCTCTCCCCAACTATTTTTCCCCTTCTGCTCCCCCATGGTTCTCTGTTAAGTTTCTCGTAATCCACCTATACGTGAAAACATACAGAACTGTCCTTCTCTGCCTGACTTATTTCACTCAGCATAACACCCTCAAGTTCCATCCATGTTGCTAACAAATGGCCAGATTTCATTTTTTCTCATTGCCATGTAGTATTCCATTGTATAGATAAACCACAACTTCTTGATCCATTCATCCATTGATGGACACTTAGGCTCTTTCCATGATTTGGCTATTGAGAGTGCTGCCATGAACATTGGGGTACATGTATCTGGAAGGGTGCATTTTTAAATGAGAAAGACCTTTTGATTGAGTGCAACAAGCTTTCTCATTGCAAAGAACTGAGTAAGCCTGCTGAGTTAGCATCTCCCAGGGAGGATTCTCCAGGTCTCTCAGAAGCATACCTAGTTAAACAATGCTTACAGCATCTCAAAAAAAAAAAAAAAAAAAAAATCCCAATTGATTCTTTCTGGCTCCTCTTACCCACAGAATTCCTAGGCATCTGTATTTTTCAGGCACTTCTGATTTTTTTCTAACGTGCAGTACAGATTAAGAAACTCTCTGTCCACCAGGCTACATGTTATCTTTTTGTGACTTCTCCACTGCTTTAGCTTGAATGGTCATGACACCTTGATGTCATGTGGATAGGAACTATAGCTGAGCCAATATAAGGGAAGAGAACTGGGGCCTATCTCAGCAAGACCAGGCCACTGAGGGTGCCAGCAGCTTAGTGCTACACCACCTTATGGGATTGAATACTGCTCGGGGCTGTTGGGCTGGGGTGAGAAGTTGAGATGGGGAACCTGGGAACAGCTCAGTTGCACCAGGCACATTTTCAGATTTTGGGACTGACGCAAGTATAGAGAAGGATCAATAGCAAAAGGGAGTCACAGTAGCACTTTTTACAAAGCTAGACACACCTTCGGATGCAGAGCTACTGGTAGAAGGTACATGAGAGAATATATCCTAGTTCCAACTTAACCACTCAAATGTAGGCCTGAAGGAAGTGAAAACAGAGCCAGAAAAGCCAGACCTGCCAGGGAGGGGCAGACCCTTATCAGCTTGCTCACCACAGTAGTCCAGGAAGAAGAAGAGTGCCATTCACAGGGGCTGACCTCCAAGGCACAGTAACCTGAACGACTAGTAAAATATGGCCCAGTAAACGTACAGGCAAAAGTTCCCAAGCTTTTTTCTATATGTGGAGCCTTTTGTGTCTCAGTACTTTTTTTTTTATAATTCCCTTCCATGGGCTGAAAAAGACACCTAACAACTTTCTTTATGAAGTAATAAGGTTCAAACAACTTTAGTAAGTATTTGTGTCCCATCAAGAACTGTTTTCTTTAAAATCCATATAAATTGAAAGAAAAAAATATTTGTGTTTCATTTTTAAATAACCACAACTAATTGCTGTGAGTTTGCTGCAGTGCCCAGGGGTACCTTGGCACACAGTATGGGAACCACAGGTCGAGGTCCAACCAGTCAGATCAGCAGCTCATCCTACCTGAGGGAGAGCCAGCAAAGCAAGTGGACAGGAAGGTAGGAACATAGAGAAAGGACTAGAATAATATACCCTCCCCTACCCTGTCCCCAACAGATACTAGTTGCAGGTCTGGGCTGGAACCATATTTGATTTCTGCAAAGGAGGTAGAAAATAAATGTCTTTAAGAACACTTTCAAGGAAGAAAATAGAATTCCATGCCCTGTAAAACAGATTTCTGTCCCCTTTGGGTAGAGATCTAAGCTGTGGGGCCTTTGGAGATCAGCATGAAAAGTGGGGACCAGTTTTGACTGGTTGGGGAATCTTTATTCACAGGATACAAGCATCTTGTGTGCAGTTGATGACATTCAGCTGTTACTTGATGATCATGTGATAAAGACCCAGACCATGTGTGGCTCTCCATTCATCAAACCAATAGAAGCAGAATGCCGGGTAAGAGGAAATGAGGTTGAGGGTTCGTGATGTCTCATTAGCTCTGGGTTTGCTGGAGGAGGGAGAAGATTTTTAAGTTCAGTTAACAAAGAAGCTTACTTTTTCCTGATTGGAAAAAATAAATAACACAAGACTGAAAGCAATAACCATCCAAGTAAGCATATGGCACGCTGAGCCTTTACAGCAGTCTGCTAAAAGAGAAGATGAGATGATTTTAATGCCCTGGATAAAAATACATTTGGAAAGTATTTTATGAGCCAGAGTAATCTAGACTATAAACTACATAAGGGTAGGGGTTTGGGCTCCTTTCTTTCCTCGTTGTTTGTAGAAGTAGCATAAGCTAAGGGCACAGACTCTGGAGCCAGACTTCCTGGGTTCAAATCCTGGCTTTGTACCTTGTTGTGTGACCTTGAGCAAGTTACTTGAACTGTTGTATGTCCATTTCTGTATCTGTAAAGTGAGGTTTGTAATAGTATCTCCCTCATAAATTTGTTGGATTAAACTGGTTTCACATATGTGGAGGACTCAGACCATCACTTGTCACAGAGTAAGTATTCTACATGATATTAATATTGTTCCACTGGAAAAACTGCATGAGGGCAAGAACTTGTTTCTTTCATTGCTGTATCCATGTTGCCTAGAGCGATGTCAGAACACTGCAGGCAAATACTCAATAAGTGTTTTTTTAAACAAGCGAATGAGCAAATGAATGAATGAATCCATCCAATTTGTTCTGGCAGTGAGCCATTGTTGCAGAGTGGCAGGTTAATGATTCAGATATGAAATGCTAAATTCACAGAAATGGGAAGAAAAGCTGGTTCGTGTGCAGGAAATTTTGGAGGCCTGGTTGAAATGCCAAGCCACCTGGCTGTACCTGGAACCGATCTTCAGCTCAGCAGACATCATAGCCCAAATGCCAGAAGAGGGCAAGAAATTTGCTACTGTTGATAGTTACTGGAAATCACTCACGTCCCAAGCGGTAAGTTTTTCCTCCCTAGCACATCTCACCATCAGGAATGTGGGATGCCATACAGATGTTCCTCATTGCACATTGTAGCCATTTCCCTTGAAATTTATAAGTAAACTAGATTTTTTCGATGTGATTTTTTTTTCTAATTTTGAAAGCTGTTACTAAAAATTCAAATGTATAAATATATAATACAGAGAGTAGAGGCCTTTTGAAAGCCCACCTCCTTAGAGGCAACTGTTAGCAGTTTGTATGATGTAGTTCTCATTCCTAATGAGGTAGAAGACTGTGTCACAGGTAATGCAGTAGAACTTTTATAGATGGAGGATCATTTTAGAATTCAAATCATTCTCCATATTCAGCTATCTAGTTATTTAACAAGTGTTCATTCAGTACCCACCATTGAATTAATAGTCAGAAAATAACTTGAAGACTAGTATATGATTTCTGCCTTCATAGAATTCACTGTCTTGTGAAGAGAGAGTCAGAGGTAGGAGAGCTATAATAGAAGGATATATAAACAGCTTTTAGAACACAGAACAGTGATTTAGTTGCCTGGGAATGTCAAGGAAGGCAACATTGGAAACAAGCCTTTTAGGATGAGTTCATTGGGTATACGGGGCAATCACGAGTATCCAGTAAGAGAAGTCAAGTGTACTCAAATTGGGGCTTACTTATAAAGAATTTGTCTCAAAAATATTTATCTGCATTAGTCGGAGTTTATCTTGCCCAGCCAGTGGAGCCAGTTTTCATGATATCCTGCTTCCTCCAACTCCATATTCAGATTCTTCAGTTGCAAGCATTTAGTAACAAAAATTCAACTGAATGAATTTTAAAAATCAAACTGGCTTTTTAAAACAATTTATAAATTGGGCAGTATCTCATCTAACAAATAATGGGATGCTCCAAGGAGTTGTACAAAATGGAGGTCTTTTTTTAAAAAAAAAATTTAATGTTTATTTTTGAGAGAGAGAGAGCATGTGTGCACGCAAGCAGGGGAGGGGCAGGGAGAGAGCGAGACACAAGAGTCCAAAGCAGGCTCCAGGCTCCAAAGCTGTCAACACAGAGCCAGACACAAGATTCATATCCATGAACTGTGAGATCATGACCTGAGCCAAAGTCAAACACTTAACCGACTGAGCCATCTAGGCGCCCTGGAAGGTTTTTATAGTGGGAGGAGTCAACCATATCCAGAGGAAGAGGATCATGTTGTATGAGTATTCACCCTTGTGGGATTAGGAGGAAGTTAGCTGGACAGGAAAGTCAGCTGTTGGTGGGCTGATCATACAGTCATTACAATGATCAGCCTCGGAATCTAGTCTCAGAATCTAGGAACCCCATGATGATATTCTCTCTCTCTCTCTCTCAATATAACCAAGGTGAAAGATACCAGGGTTCTGATGGCAGCAGACCAGCCGCGGATGGCTGAGAGGCTTCAGGAAGCCAACCTCCTCTTAGAGGATATCCAGAAGGGGCTGAATGATTACTTGGAGAAGAAGAGACTGTTTTTCCCCAGGTATTCAGTACTGTTCTTTTGTTTGGAGTTGCCTTTTTGACCCATATATAGGTAGAATTACATTTTTTATCCTGAGGGTTGGCTTCTACCAATCTATTTCATAGTCTTTCCTGGTTCTCCATTCCCCACAAGCCAGCTTTCAGAAGTAGGGCATGTCTTCCTGGCCATGGTTTAGAATTAGGTCGAATGGACACCAGTGGGGACCAAATCCACACTTTAGCCAACCATCATGGTCAAATACCCAGTTGAAGAGATATAGTAGTTATGATGAAGAGCCTAGACTTTGGAGTTAAACAGACCTCTGTTTGAGTCCCAGCTCATCCACTTATTAATCTTGACACTTTCAGCAAGTCTACATGAGCCTCAGGTTCTCCACTATAAACTAGAAATATATATAATAATAGCTCCTACCTCATATATTGTGCATATCAATGAGATAATGCATGTAAAACATTTAGTCATCTAAACAGTTAAATGTTTTTGCCACCAAATTTTGCAGGTTTTGGTAGGTATGTTTATAAATATTTGACTCTTGTTAAATATTTATATTTTTCCTTCTGCATAAAAGTCAAAGTCATTGTAGAGGGTTGGTTTCAGAAAAAGGATCCTTATTTCTGATATCTATCCATGTCACTCCATGTCATTTAACTTAAATTAGGATGTAGGTTTGATCCAAATTTGCTTTTAAGAAAAGTGAATTTTAGTGTTCCCTTGTATGGAGACAAAATTAGTTTCTTGTTTTCCACCACACACACAAAAATTTTTTTTAATTGAGTAAGCTCCATGCCCAATATGGTGCTTGAATTCATGACCCTGAGATTGAGTCATATGATCTACTAAGCCAACCAGGTACCCCTCCACCACAAATTTTTTAAAATAGTTTGTTTAGGGTTCAGAAATGTCATTGGTGTCTATTTAGTGCAGCACTGTATGATAGAATTTTCTACAATGATAGAATGTTCTGTATTTTTGCTGTCCAGTACAGTAGCCATTAGGCGTGTGCAGCTATATAGCACCTTAAATGTGGCCAGGGTACCTGAGAAAGTGAATTTTTAATGTATTTAATATTAATTTTATAATGTAGATACCCACATATAGCTAATGGCTTTCAGTATTGGACAACACAAACACAGCACAAATCATGGAAAAAACTTCAAGTTGGAAGCACAAAACTTGGGAAGAGGAAACCCCTGAGATTTGGGCTCTTAGTCCCATTCCCATTCCTGTTGTTCTTTATAAAAACATGAACAATAGCCAACACTAACACAGCATTTACCATATGCCAGGACACTGCTCTAAGTGCCTTACATGCATTAATTTTTTTAAACTCACAATAATCCTATGAAGTTGGAAACATTATTATTATTCCCTTTTACAAATAACTTGCCAGAAGACATAAGACTGGTAAATCCAGGCATTCTGTATAAGATACTCTTATTTAATCTCTCTGACACTCCATTTCTCCCTAAGTTACACACAGATACACATTCTGTCTCAACATGAATATCTCAAAATTTCCTGTTGCATTTTTATAAAGTCAACTCTCAGAAAACACTTTGAGAACATTAATGAATAATTTCACATATTGGAAATTAATTTTATCTTGAAAATATGGAGTGCTAAATAATGATTTTATGTTAAGTTATCCAAGTAATTTAATTATTACTCTTATGGCCTTTGAGCCTTGTTCATTATCACACGTGATGAGTCCATAGAGATCACCTATGTGAATTTTCTTTGGCAGTGGGAGAAATTGATATCCTCATTAGATATTGGCATGTCAGTTAGTCAACAAGTAATTATTGAGCTCTTCCTATCTGTTCAGCACTGCAGCTATAATCCATTAATTTGCTTTACTACATAACACACCTCCTCATAACTTAGAAATTTAACACAGCAACTGTTTATCTAGCTCACAATTCTGTGGGCTTGCAAATAGGGCTGGGAACAGCAGGGTGGCTCTTCTGGTCATATCAGGGCTCATTTGTGTGACTCTAGTCAGCTGGGAGTTGATGGCCTCAATCACTTGTCTAGTGGTTGGCTTCCTTTTGGCTGGGGCAAGCAGGATAGTTGGGCCACATGTCTTTTATCCTCCAGAAAGCGAGCCCGGGTTTATTCACATGGTGGTGGTCACAGGGTTCCCAAGGCCAGCAAGAGTGGAGGCTGTAAGGCTTCTTGAGATCTAGGGTTAGAACGTGCACAAATGCATGTTTGCCATGTTCTTTTGCCCAAAGCAGGACACAGAGCCCAGCCAAGTTTGAGACATGTGAAAATAGATCTGACTTCTTGTAGAAAGGAACCATAAATAACATGGCTATTTTTATAATCCACTGTATACAATGAAGACCGTAATATATGGTCCCTCCATTATGGGACTTTTCAGCTTGACGGTTACAGTTTGTCTGCAAAATAGAGGTTTGTCTGTTGAACATTTTATGAAGATTTGTGGTTGATGCCTCAAGGGCCTGAGCAAGAGAATGATTCTGACATCACTAACTTAAAACCTAAGGTAAAGGCCTCTACATATAGATAGTGATATGATGTGTGGTATGGGAATGAACAGTCAAGAAAGAATTCTTGAGACATTTCAGGTGCAAAAAATGTGGTTTTATTAAAACACAGAGGGGCACCTGGGTGGCTCAGTGGGTTGAGTGTCTGGCTCCTGATTTCAGCTCAGGTTATCATTGCAGGGGCATGGGATCAAGCCCTACATTGGGTTCTGCACTGAATGTGGAACCTGCTTGCGCTCTCTCTCTCTCTCTCTTTCTCCTCTACCCCCACCTCTCCCTTTGCCCCTTCCCTGCTCGCTCTCTCTTAAATAAACAAATAAATAAATAAAGCATGGGGACAGAACCCATGGGCAGAGAGAGCTGCTTTGGTATTGGGAGGAGCGATTGATCATATACTTTGGGGCTGGGGCCGGGGTGGGGGGGGGGAGGGTAGGTGGGTCGAGACAAATGAAGTTTCCACAAGGATTTTCATGTGTTAAAGAAGACTTACAGGATCCTGGTGGTCTGGCTATTGTCAAGTAAAGGCTACCTTTGCCTCTAGAAAATTATTAATATTAAGACAGTTGTGAGTTCCTGGAGGAATGTCATACTCTACCTGTCTTAAGTATTAGGCAATGGACAGCAAGTTGTAAGGAAATCTAATTTTATCTACATTTCCTTTTGCCTTAGTTCTCCACATCAGATAGGTCCATTAATAATGTACTTCTTGGGGCGCCTGGGTGGCTTAGTCGGTTAAGCGTCCGACTTTCGCTTGGGTCATGATCTCGCGGTTCGTGGGTTCGAGCCCCGCGTCGGGCTCTGTGCTGACTGCCAGCTCAGAGCCTGGAGCCTGTTTCAGAGTCTGTCACTCCCTCTCTCTCTGGCCCTCCCCTGCTCACGCTGTCTCTCTCTCTCTCTCTCTCCTAGAAATAAATAAAAATTTAAAAAAAAAAAATAATGTACTTCTTATTTCACACCTGTAATGTTTTCTGTCATACCTGGAGATAAAGAAAGACAAGGAAGTCTTATCTCTCCTTCTAATAGTAGTTCTATACTGACTATGTATTAGAATTACCTGGAATTTTAAATAATATAAATCCCAAGAACCAACCCAAGTCAATTATATTAGACTCTCTAGGCAGTGGAACCTTGGCATTGTAGTTTTTGGGGTTTTTTGGGGGGTTTGTTTGTTTGTTTTTACAAGCTCTGCAAGTGATTCTAGAGTGCAGGCAAAGCTGAGAACCACTGCTGTATCCAGGTTTCTTCCAAAAGGTAGCACCCCACCCCTAACCCATATTAAACTCATATATACCAGCTTTCATTCTTTGTCCAGCTCTGAGTCAAAATTGTCTCTACCCTCTATGCCTTACAGAAGACTCTAGAACATATCTGGTGTTCATGGGGTATCATCTACTTGGGCAGATACTGTTGGGGAGTATCACCTTCTTGGGAAAAGAGGTTCTCAAAAGAGGTCTGCCATCCTCCTTTGCTTTGAAATAGGTTCTTCTTCCTGTCAAATGATGAGCTGCTGGAGATCTTGTCAGAGACCAAGGACCCCCTCCGCGTGCAACCACACTTGAAGAAGTGCTTCGAAGGAATTGCCAAGCTAGAGTTTACAGACAGCCTGGAGATTGTAGGCATGATCAGCTCAGAAAAAGAAACCATTCCATTCAAACAGAAAATCTACCCAGCTCAAGCCAAAGTAACTCTCCTCTTACTTATTTTCATTCTTTTCTCCATAACAGAGCAATACAGAAAGAGGCAGGGAGCATATTGATAGGTTAAGCACTTGGACTCGAGTTCCATACTTCCTGGGTGTGGAACACCTAGGTTCCACAGCTTAAGGACTGGGCAACTTTGGGAAATTGCTTAATCTTTCCGAGTCTCCATTTGCCCACCTCTAAGATGAGGGTTATACTGTAATCCACATGATGCACTGAATTTATGGAAGGATTTCAACCAAACTTGATGTGGAGGCAATAACAGGCATCAGACCCAAAAGCTGATGCTGTTCAGATCTCCATGATCAGAGCCCAGTTAAAAGTGATCTGGTCAGACAGCTTTCTGGGGCAGATGTCTTTAAAGGTCAATAAAACATTATGGAATTAATGCATTTTACTCAGGTTTGATACAAGTGTCTTTGTATAATAAGTAAGATACAAATTACTCCCTCTTCTGCTGAATATGACAGCACCATAGAGTAGAAATAGACAAGCATTGGGGCGCCTGGGTGGCTTAGTCGGTTAAGCGTCCGACTTTCGCTTAGGTCATGATCTCGCGGTTCGTGGGTTCGAGCCCCGCGTCGGGCTCTGTGCTGACTGCCAGCTCAGAGCCTGGAGCCTGTTTCAGTCTGT